>NC_092872.1:488192952-488500952 GCF_028372415.1 Notamacropus eugenii
TATCTAAAAAAATAAAATTGAGAAGTGAGAGAGGAATAGATTGGGAGGAGAAAGGGAGAAATGGAATGGGGCAAATTGTCTCTCAAATTATTTTGCAGGCAAGAGAAAACTTTTCCAATGTAGAGGAAAAGGGAGGAAGAGAGAGCGAAAAAGTGAAGCTTACTCTTATCACATTTGGCTCAAGGAAGGAACAATAAGCACACTCAATTTGGTATGAAAACTATCTTACAATACAGGAAAGTATGGGAGAAGGGGATAAACAGGGTGGGGGGGATGATGCAAAGGAGGGCAAATGAGAGGAGGGAGCAATTAGAAGTCAATAACCTTGGGGAGAGACAAAGTTAAAAGAGAGAATAGAAGAAATGGGGGGCAGGATAGGATGGAGGGAAATATAGTTAGTCTTACCATGACTATTATGGAAATCTTTTGCAAAACTCTACATATTTAGCCAATATTGAATTGTTTGCCTTCTCAGTGGGGATGGGTGGGGAGGGAGGGAGGAAGAGAAGTTGGAACTGAAAGTTTTAGGAACAAATGTTGAGAATTGTTTTTGAGTACAAATGGGGTATAGAAATTTATCTTGCCCTACAGGACAAGAGAGAATATGGGGATAAGGAAAGGGATAGGTGTTAGAAGGCTGGGCACATTGGTGGAAGGGGAAATCAGAATGCAAGGTGTTTTGGGATGGGGAAGGGGAGAGATGGGGAGAAAATTTGGAACTGAAAATTTTGTGGAAATGAATGTTGAAAACTTAAAACAAATAAATAAATAGAAAGGAAAAAAAACTATGGGACTACCAAAGAGACATGAACAAAAAAGTAGCCTAAATGTCATCTTTCATGAAATTATCAAGGAAAACTGCCTTGATATTCTAGAACCAGAGGGCAAAATAAATATTGAAAGAATCCACCAATCGCCTCCTGAAACAGACCCAAAAAGAGAAACTCCTAGGAATATTGTGGTCAAATTTCACAGTTCCCAGGTCAAAGAGAAAATATTGCAAAAGCTAGAAAGAAACAATTCCAATATTGTGGAAATACAAGCAAGATAACACAGGATCGGGGGGCGGAGCCAAGATGGCAGAGTAGAAACACGCACATATGCTACCTCCGAACCCACTGCCCATAAAATATCTGTAAAAAAAGAACCACCGGCGAATTCTGGAGCAGCAGAAGCCACAGAACAACGGAGCAGATGAGATTTCTGCTCCAGAGAGCCTGAAAACCTCTCGCAAAAGGTCCCTTGTGCCCCGGACCCGGAGCAGAGCCCAACCTGCCTCTGCAGCGCAGCGCTGAAAGGAGCGGATCCAAGCAGGCTTCAGAGACAGAATCTCCAGCAGCCACGCAGGTCCACCACCCACAGGTGACAAGGGTTGGTGAGAGGGTCTCTTCAGTGGGTTGAGAGGGGTGTGGGGTACCCCCGTGGCTTGGGCCCCCTTGGGAGGCAACGGCAGAGGCGGGAGCAGACCAGGGCTCCCCAAGCAGGCAGGAGTCCAGATCCATTGTTGAAGGTCTCTGCATAAACCCCCTGAGGGAACTGAGCCCATGAGGTGGCCCTGCCCCCACCTGAGCACCTGAACTTAATCTCACACTGACTAGCAGCCCTGCCCCCACCCAAATCCCTGAGGCTGGGAAGCAGCATTTGAATCTCAGACCCCAAGTGCAGGCTGGGAGGATCTGGAGGCAAGGTGGGGGTGGAGAGGACATTCAGAAGTCAAGTCACTGGCTGGGAAAATGCCTAGTAAAGGGAAAAAAAAATAAGACTATAGAAGGTTACTTTCTTGGTGAACAGGCATTTCCTCCCTTCCTTTCTGATGAGGAAGAACAATGTTTACCATCAGGGAAAGACACAGAAGTCAAGGTCTCTGTATCCCAGCCCACTCAATGGGCTCAGGCCATGGAAGAGCTCAAAAGGGATTTTGAAAATCAAGTTAAAGAGGTGAAGGAAAAACTGGGAAGAGAAATGAGTGACATGCAAGCAAAGCATGAAAAACAAGTAAACACCCTGCTAAAGGAGGCCCAAAAAAATGCTGAAGAAAATAACACCTTGAAAAATAGGCTAACTCAATTGGCAAAAGAGGTTCAAAAAGCCAATGAGGAGAAGAATGCTTTAAAAAGCAGAATTAGCCAAATGGAAAAGGAGATTCAAAAGCTCACTGAAGAAAATAGTTCTTTCAAAATTAGAATGGAACAGATGGAGGCTAATGACTTTATGAGAAATCAAGAAATCAGAAAACAAAACCAAAAGAATGAAAAAATGGAAGATAATGTGAAATATCTCATTGGAAAAACAACTGACCTGGAAAATAGATCCAGGAGAGACAATTTAAAAATTATGGGCCTACCTGAAAGCCATGATCAAAAAAAGAGCCTAGACATCATCTTTCATGAAATTATCAAGGAAAACTGCCCTGAGATTCTAGAACCAGAGGGCAAAATAAGTATTCAAGGAATTCACAGATCACTGCCTGAAAGAGATCCAAAAAGAGAAATTCCTAGGAACATTGTGGCCAAATTCCAGAGTTCCCAGGTCAAGGAGAAAATATTGCAAGCAGCTAGAAAGAAACAATTCAAATATTGTGGAAATACAATCAGGATAACACAAGATCTAGCAGCTTCTACATTAAGGGATTGAAGGGCATGGAATAGGATATTCCAGAAGTCAAAGGAACTAGGACTAAAACCAAGAATCACCTACCCAGAAAAACTGAGTATAATACTTCAGGGGAAAAATTGGTCTTTCAATGAAATAGAGGACTTTCAAGCATTCTTGATGAAAAGACCAGAGCTGAAAAGAAAATTTGACTTTCAAACACAAGAATGAAGAGAAGCATGAAAAAGTAAATAGCAAAGAGAAGTCATAAGGGACTTTACTAAAGTTGAACTGTTTACATTCCTACATGGAAAGACAATATTAGTAACTCTTGAAACTATTCAGTATCTGAGTACTGGATGGGATTACACACACACACATGCACACGGACATGCACACACACATAGAGACAGAGTGCACAGAGTGAATTGAAGAGGATGGGGTCATATCTTAAAAAAATGAAATCAAACTGTGACAGAGATATATATTGGGAGGAGAAAGGGAGAAATGGAATGGGGCAAATTATCTCTCATAAAAGAGGCAAGCAAAAGACTTATTAGTGGAGGGATAAAGAGGGGAGGTGAGAGAAAAACATGAAGTTTACTCTCATCACATTCCACAAAAGGAAGGAATAAAATGCACACTCATTTTGGTATGAAAACCTATCTTACAATACAGGAAAGTGGGGGATAAGGGGATAAGCAGGGTGGGGGGGATGATGGAAGGGAGGGCATGGGGAGGAGGGAGCAATTTGAGGTCAACACTCATGGGGAGGGACAGGATCAAAAGAGAGAACAGAAGTAATGGGGGACAGGATAGGATGGAGGGAAATATAATTAGTTCTTACACAACACTACTATTATGGAAGTCATTTGCAAAACTATACAGATTTGGCCTATATTGAATTGCTTGCCTTCCAAAGGGAAGGGGTGGGGAGGGAGGGAGGAAGAGAAGTTGGAACTCAAAGTTTTAGGAACAACTGTCGAGTACTATTCTTGCCACTAGGAAATAAGAAATATAGGTAAAGGGGTATAGGATGGAGACAAGGGCAGAGAGGGATGATAGAAGAGAGCGCAGATTGGCAGACAGGGGCAATTAGAATGTTCGGTGTTTTTGGGGTGGGGGGAGGGGACAAAAGGGGAGAAAATTTGGAACCCAAAATTTTTTGAAAATGAATGTTAGAAGTTAAATAAATAAATAAAGAAGGGGAAAAAAAACGAAGAAAAAGATAACACAGGATCTGACAGCTTCTACATTAAGGGATTGAAGGGCTTAGAATAGGATATTCCAGAACTCAAAGGAACTGGGATTAAAACCAAGAATCACCTACCCAGCAAAAGTGAGTATAATACTTCAAGGGAAAAAGTGGTCACTTGATGATATAGAGGACTTTCAAGCATTCTTGATGAAAAGATCAGAACTGAAGAGAAAATTTGACTTTCACACATAAGATTCAGGAGAAGCATGAAAAGGTAAACAAGAAAGAGAAATCATAAAGGATTTTCTAAAGCTGACCTGTTTACATTCCAACATGGAAAGATAATATTTGTAACTCTTGAGACTTTTCTCAGTATTTGGGTAGGGGGAGGGATTATACACACACACACACACACACACACACACACACACACACACACACATATAGACAGAGAGCACAGGTTGAGTTGAATCAGAAGGGATGATCTCTATAAAAAAATAAAACTAAGTGGTGAGAGAAAAATATATTGGGAAGAGAAAGGGAGAAATAGAATGGGGCAGGCTATCACTCATAAAAGAGAGAAGAAAAATCTTTTTCAATGGAGGAGAAAAGGGAGAAGGTGAGAGGGGAAAAGTGAAACTGACTCTCTTCACATATGGCTTAAGGAGGGAATAACATGCTCACTCAATTTGGTATGAAAATCTATCTTCCACTATGGGAAAGCAGGGGAGAAGGGGAAAAGTGGAGTGAGGGAGATGATAGAAGGGAGGGCAAATGGGAGAAAGGAGTAACTAGAAGTAAACATTTTTAGGAAGGGACAAGGTCAAATGAGAGAACAGAATAAAAGGGGGACAGGGTAGGATGGAGGGAAATATAGTTCTTCTTGCACAACATGACTATTATGGAAGTCTTTTGCAAAAAGACACATATATATCCTGTATTGAATTGCTTGCCTTCTCAGTGGGGATGTGTGGGGAGGGAGGGAGGGAGAGAAGTTGGAATTCAAAGTATTAGAAACAAATGTTGAGAATTGTTATTGCACATAACTGGGAAATAAGAAATACATGTAATGGGGTATAGAAATCTATCTTGCCCTACAAGAAAAGAGAGAAGATGGGAATAATGAAAGGATGGAGTGTGATAGAAGGGAGGGCACATTGAGGGAAGGGGTAATCAGAATGCAAGGGTTATAGGGTGGGGGAGGGGAGAGATGGGGAGAAAAATTGGAACTCAAAATTTTGTGGAAATGAATGTCACAATCTAAAAATAAATTAATTAATTAATAATTCTTTAAAAAAAAAGAATTCATGGCATGTAATTCTCTAGGACTGCCTGGAGGAGAGGAGAAAAGGGTACCTTTACCTTCTATATCAGGAAATAAGAGAAAAAACAAGTATATATTGTCTACTAATTTCCAGTTACCATCCTAAGTGCTTTTTAAAATATTGCATCATTTATTCCTCACTACAACCCTTGGAGGTAGCATTCCCATTTTACAGTTGAGGAAACTGAGGCAAACAAAGGTTAAGTGACTTGTCCAGAGTCACACAGCCACTAAGCATCTGAGGTCAGATTTGATCTTAGGTCTTCTTGACTTCACCAACTTCCTCTGGTAGCTATTCCTACTTGACAATTAGATCTTGTGTCATTTAGTGGAACCTGAGTCTGGACCTTGTGACCCTAGCTCTCTCTCCTGCATTATATTTCTTTCTCTAAGTCACTTATGTGACTAAACAGTGGTCATGAAATAAGGTCTTTTTAGGAGTGGCTGCTTCAGGAGTTCAGAAGTTCTGGGTCCCTAAGCTGGTGCTGATTGAATGTATTGTATAAGGTATTCCCTGCATTTAAACTCTTTTGCAGAGAGCACAACTAAGATGGGCTGGCCATGTTGTTCAAATGCCAAATATACACTTACCTAAAAGATTATTTACGGAAAACTGACACAGGGCAGGCACTCACATGGTGGTCAGAAGAAGAGATACAAGGACATTCTCAAGATCTCTCTTAAGAATTTTGGGATTGATTGTTTGACATAAGAGATTCTGGCACAGGACCACCCAGCATGGTGTGCTCACATCAGAGAAGGTGCTGTGCTCTACGAGCAAAGCAGAATTGAAGTAACTCAAAAGAAATGTGAGATGCATAAGTTTAGAAAACTCACCTCAAACAATGAACTGTTTGTACTTGACCTGTGAAAGAACATTCCAAGCTCATAATGGTGTGATTAGTCAGTTGGGCACATTGTAACTTGATTTTAACAGTTGATGTTATTTTGGTCTTCTATGAGAATGAAGGACAACAACCACCACTAATAACAATGCTTCTTAAAGGAGAAGATGACCATTGATAGGAGGGTGAGCCCAACTTCTAGGCTGACTTGCCAAAAGATATGGATGTTGGGAGGGTCGTTTAGACAGTGCAGAATTCCAGCTGAAGGTAAAATACTTATTCGATAGTCCTACTTATTGCTCCATGTTTTAAGTTTCAACCTTCAGGGAAAGTATAGTAGGAGTTATAGGTTACTATTCATGTTTTAGGTCTTTGTCAAAGCATGCTTGAAAATAACTAGGTGACTCACTGAACAGAGCACTAGGCCTGGAGTCAGGAAGACTGAGTTCAAATCTGGCCTCAGACACTTATTAGCTGTGTGACTGGGCAAGGCACTTAATGTTTCTTTGCTATTGGAGAAGGAACTGGCAAATCGCTCCAACATCTTTGCCAAGAAAACCCCATGGACAATATGGTCCATGGGATCATGAAGAATAGCACACAACTGAAAAACAGAAATGCGTGCTTATGATTCTTTTCTGTTGTAAGGATTTTGCACAAAGAAAATAAATAACTATCCTATACCTGATCTATCTTGTAATTTTGATGTCCTTCTATTCCTTTTTTTGGGAGACCTTAGACACAAGTATAAAACAAAACTTAAGAGTTTTTCCCTAGTACTCTGGGGTAGGAATGTAAAGGGTCAGAGACAATGAAAAAAAGGAGCTGATCCCTCTCTTTAGAGAAGCACCCCAAAATGTGATCCCAGTACTCATGTAAGCCCAGAAAATTAGATCCTTTATTGGGAGAAGGCAAGTGCCTCCAGTTACCCTGAGGCCAGAAGGTTTGTTATAGATGTAACACCAATTTTTTAAAGTCACAAATAGTATCTTAAATGCACTTAGGAAGTTAATGCTTAATGAATCAATCCCATGGCAAATCTTTTTTGAAAGTGAATAATTGCCTTTCAACATGAATAATTTTAACTTGAACAAACATTTAATATTATTTTGTAATTATGACCTCTCTGGGTCTCAGTTATGAAAGGAAAGAGTCATTCATTTCAGCAAGAATGGAAGAACATGGGTATACAATATTGTATATACACAATTAGACACAGTCACTCTATCAGTTGTTTTGTTTAACTAATTTTTTCTTTTTTACAAGAGAGGGCTCATTGGATTGGGCATGGGGATGTAGCCAAAAATAATTACAATAGGAAAATAAAAGGCATTTATACATCTTGCTTCATAAAATAAAATTAGGGAGTTGGACTAGCTGGTTTCTAACATTCTAGCAGTTACCTCTGACACTGACACTCTGATTCTGAATTGTATTTCTATAACTTGACATACATAGATTGACTTTGCTTAAACTGAGATACAGCAGCCATCAACATTCTGCCAATAGGTAATGTCATTTGACATATTTTTCTCCCACCAGTATTGTGAACAGGATGCTTTGAACCATCCATAATCTCACCTACTCTCTTGCCTGTTGTATCCAATGGCATCTATTTGTGAGCATTCAGTGATGGACTGATGCTGTTTGGGTCCTGAAACAGAATAATCCCTATTTCTTGACTACAACATTTTTGTCTTCCCAGAGACCCTTTTAGATGTCCAATTGCTCTTGGATTGATGAATAGATCAATAACTGATTTTCCTTTTGAGGCCCTGAGTTCTCTTATTAATTCTTCTTCCTGAGAAGATATCGCTCCAAATACTTTACTAATGCTTTTTGGCATTAGTAAGTTTAGCTTTTAAGGTGGAGAAGGAGAAGGAATCAGGTTTGAATTCTTCTTGTTAGTTCTTTGTCATGTCACAGAGAATGGGTACCATGATGAAAGATGCTCTGGAAGAGGGGCCTAGACATCTGGCCTTCCAGATTAACTTTCTCCTACTGTTTACTACTATCACCACCCTTGTCCTGGGCTCCATTTCCTTTGAATCAGACATTTTCTTTCATCAAGTTGTCTGTAATGGAAACTACAATGGTCTTTAAGGAAAGTTCTTTATCCTTACAATAAAACTGCCTAATGGCTCAGTTGGAAACTAACTGGGGTTGAACAGAATAATAAAGTAAAAAGACAAAGATAAAAGTTGAAAATTTCCCTTTTACCTTGTATACTCTAAATAGCATGACCAAGTTTATATGCCTTATGCAAACATAAAATGTTGAAGTTTTTTTTTTTGTATTTCTCACTGTATAAAGATTGAATATCTTTGGATTGAAGTAAATCTCTCCTTCCTAACTAGTTCTTGACCACTGTGATAGGATCAGGGTTTCCCTGACACAACTTCTTTCCTCCCATGTCCAAATATGGAGAGACTTTATCTACTCTCTGGACCTGATTGGACCCAGCTCCCCTGACACAGCTTCCTAAAGGTATGAAAATAATGTCAGCCACATCCAGGATAAAATCCTCAGATATAATGGATTTCTAAAGCCCTTTCAAGTTATCTGATCTTTTCTTGTTGACCACACATAGTTCCATTTTAAGATGACGGGGATCACCAGAGAAGCTAAGTAGCAACATATCCTTATTACATGAGGCAAAATAAACCTCCTTTTGAAAAAAGTGCTCCATTTTCTTGCAATATTGAAAGTGAACTAAGAAGATTCTGGCGTTGAAGCCACACCTCCAACTATCCCCATCTCACATTTTAGGATTTTTAGACTTTCAGCTCATCCTTGGGCAAATCTTCTTTTCCTCTTTCTACTTTGAGATGCTGACTTTATTCAGAGGGTTCTTTGGGCTAGGGTACAAGCTCACCACCCCATGAAGCCTTCCCTCATTAATTGTATTCCATGACAATGCTTTCCTTGTCCTGCATTTCTTTATCATTTATGTCTACATTTTATGCCACACCATTACATCCTTGTATAAATACATCCTAGTACTTAAGCATTAAGTCCTACTTCTGAGTTATCTAAATATTTCATATATGCAGAACTGTAACTACAATGGGGTCACTGGGGCTTTGTCCTGAGGCACCAAAATTTAGAGGGTGCTAACAGCAGTTGTACTTCTTTGGCAGCAAAGAAATAATTGATTTTAGCACAGCAATTAGTTAAACTATAAAATTCATTGGGCAGTGACTTAGATACAGACTTGAACAGAGTAGGCTAGACTAGATTGCCTCTGGGAAATCTCAGTGTTCTTTAGGTGACCCCAATATTCACCCTGAAACAAAAGTCCATCTTTTTAATGGAATGTTATTCTTTTAGGGATGCTGTATGGCCAGAAGTCATAGAACACTATAATGTTCAAAGAATTGGAGTTGAGAATCAGTCAAACAGCAGTGGAGAGGTACATGGTAGATGTAAATAGGCTACAGCTGGATGATAACGCATAGACAAGTGGCATAAAAGATATTATCAAAGAAATGTATAACCAGAAGAAAAATGAGCTGCTATCAAGTAATAAGAACAAGGACTAGCTGATGGTGAGCCTTTGTGTTCTATCAGTATCCACACAACAGAAAGAGAATGCAAGGAAAGCCTTCAACATTTTGGGTGGAACAAATATGACACGGTTAGGGAAAGACAAGAATAAGAGTCACACAGGATAGGTAGCAAGAGATTAAATTCTGCATAACTGGAGGGGGGTGATCGACATGGATGAGATCAGAAATGGCTTGGGAACCATCTTGGATAGAGTGTCCCTTCACCAGCAGCCCCCCCATGACTCATTTGCTCACTGTCCCTACCACGTGATCTCATATTAGCAACCATCTCCCAGCAGCAGCCTCTTCCAGGGTCTCTCTTTCACCTCAGTCAAATGTGTCTTAAAATTTGTGGTCTATGCTGCTTGTCCTATGCCCTAAAATGGCTAAATGAGGCTCTGGGTGCATGTGTGTGTGTGTGTGTGTGTGTGTGTGTGTGTGTGTGTGTGTGTGTATTGTTTCCTTTTGTCCAGACTCCAGACTCTAAAATCCATGAAGGCAGGGATCATCCCTTCTTCTACTTCTTTCCCCTTTCCCCTCCCCTTGTGGCATATTGTAAATGCCTAGAGAGAGATACTTGGGGCTCTTCAGACAGGTGCTGGGCCAATCACTTGTTGGTTATGTGATAGAGGGGATCCCTATTTTGTATGGGCTGGACTAGAGAGTACCAAGGTCCCTTCCAACTCTCAAAGTCTAATTAAGTGACTTCACAATGCCGATGCAGTGCTCAGATTGCAATAAGGCAAAACTGTCAATTACAACCTCTCACCTCTCCAGGGCTTGGGTTTTATTCTGTGTAGACCCCCACCTGTACCCTGCTTTGCATTAGGGTGTTTGCAAGTCTTGGGCCTTGATTTGGAATAATGCACTCAGAAATCCCTCCTCCTCCCCACCTCTACCTTCCTCATAAATCACTAGAGAAAGATGAAATTATGAAAGCTCACAGCATCCTTCAGGCCCCTGCTGCCTCTCCATCGATCACTGTCACAGCAGCTGAAACCCCACATCCAGGTACTTTAGATTAGTCTAGGATCCCCGTGATTCCTATTTCACACAGAGACCCCCAAACTAAAGGGTATTAAACAACAATGAAACATCTCATTTCTCCAAATAGGCCTTGGAACAGACCTGCCTTGTGTAAAATAAGGGCCTAGGATAGAAAGAGTCCAATGTGTTTAGGGATATTTTCTTGGAGAGGAAACAGAGGCTACCTTTGGCTTGAAGAGCATCTCTGCCTGATAACTGGCCTTCTGGGTGAGAAGTATAGTATTAAAACTCCTGTCTGGGTCTCACCTATTCAATAAATGCGGGTTACAGAGGAAACCTCACCAATACCTTTATTCCCTTATGTGCTGTGCACTTGCTAATACTCATCTCTCTTCAGTTGCCCCCTTTTTCAAGTTCAGGGATGAAATTACCTTTTTTCCTTGGTGGGGTAGTGATAATAATATCACCTCTCTAGAGAGAGGGGCAGAAAATCAACCTCTGATGGCCCTGGGCTCTCGGGAATAGGTCTGTGACATGAGCTCTTGGATATGGAGTGGCTTTCTCCAACACACCATTAGCCTCTAGCTAGGGTAAGCATTTTTCAGCCGAGCAGATTTCTCACACTCCAATAAATGATTGTATGGGCTGGAAGAAATGCGTTGCCTGAAGACACAACCGTTATTAAGCCAATTGGAAAGTAGATAGATTTTTTTTTTCTTTTTCTGCCAAGAGAGGTGAGCACATCATAGTTGCTTCTTTATTCAAACCTCTTCTGTGTTCTATGCATCCTTTCTGAACAGATGCTGAGATGAGTGGTTCAGTAAATTCAACAAATTCAATTCAAGGCATTTATTAAGTACCTACTACATTCAAGACATCATGCTAAGGGTTATGTATCCAAAGGTAGAAACAAAATAGTTTCTGCCTTGAAGAAGCTTTCTTTCTTCCTTCCTTCCTTCTTTCCTTTCTTCCTTCCATCCTTCCTTCCTTCCTTCCTTCCTTCCTTCCTTCCTTCCTTCCTTCCTTCCTTCCTTCCTTCCTTCCTCTCTCTCTCCCCCCCTTTCTTCCTTTCTCTCATTCTTTCTCTCTTTCTACCTCCCTTATTTTCCTTCTTTCCTTCCTTTTTTCTTTCTGAGTTATATAATATATACAGACAAGTAAATACAATATATGGGCAAAGTATGGATAAGATTAGAGGCTGGAACTGTGATTTCATTGGGATAGGGAACTCCCAAAGGAGGAACTCCCTCTGCCGGTTTGGACCAGCACTTTTTCTCTAGCTTACAGTCTTAAAGAGTCACCCAGAGAAGTTAAGGTTAAGTGGTTAAATAACCTGCCCAAGGTCACCCAGCTGATATGTGCCAGAGGTAAGACTTGAGCCACATTCAGGAACAAGTGGCTCTGAGGTCAGCTTTCTATCCTGCCTCACATACAGGCAATCATTTATGATTTCTTAAAAATGGAGCCTGGAAAACCAGGCTTTGATAAAGCCCTTTGGGATTTAAAAGGAACTACTTGACTATGCCTTAAACTCAAATCATTTTGGCTCTCACTGATTGTCCAATAATAGGTCTCAGCCCAAGTCTCACTTGGTCATTTTGGGATTTTGATGGCTATGAGGGAGTATGAATAGCAATTGTTTCTGTTCTGGTCAGAAACTCAGGGTTTTCCCCTCCCAGACTGATTCTTTTGGGAAATCAAACTAGTCCATCTTTTCCCTCAATTCTTACCTAGCCTTTAATACTGAGTGGGTGTTGCCTCAGACAAACTGAGACCTGGGAAAGACCTTAGCTTAAAAAGGTCAGAGTTTCCCACTGCATCTTCTGTCATCCTGACCTATGTCTTGCCACTGGACTCTGATAAATCTGGGGCAGAGAGTGAGGCTGATGGCTTTGCACAATCCTGCCTCACTTAAATCCGATTCACTTGCAGGTCAAGACATCACCCTCCCAATGCCATTTGTTCTCTTTCAGAACAAAGGACAAACAACATGCAAAATAAGACAAGTTATTTCTAGGGGGAGAGAGCATGAGAAAGGGTTGGTGATGGTGGTAGTGGTCCTGCATTTTCAAAGAGGACAGTGACATCATGAGATGATGCCTTGACTTGTGCATGAATTGGATTTCAGTGAAGAAGAGTTGCTTCAAGTCAGTTTCACTATCTCCTCCAGAGTCATCAAAGTCAAGTGTCAGAACAAAAGTCCAGATGTCTGGTGATGGCCTGGGAGGCAGTGGATGACCTTGGCATCTTCCACGTCTGACTGAGCACAGATTAAGCACTCCATGTTACCTGCTTCAACTGCTGGGGAATCAGAAAAGGCTTCTTGTAAGAGATGTCACCTGAGCTGTGCTTTGGTGAAACCTGGGATTCAACAAAGCAATAAGCAAAGCATATTAGCCAATGAGTGATATAGTGGACAGAGCTCTCTACAAGAAGTTAGAGGACCTGAGTTCTAATTATGATTAGTAAAGGTTATGTTTTGCATAACTTCGTATGTATTATGGATATCACTTTGCTTGCCTTCTCAATGGGTGAGGGAGGGGTTAAAAGGAGGGAGAAAATTTCAAACTCAAAATTGTTTCTGAAAATAATGTTTTAAAAAATGTAATAAAGTGGAGAGGTTTAGAATAACAACCAGTCACCTAACCAGAGCACAATTAGAAGATGCCAGGTTGCACCTCACTAGCTTGAGGGTGATCAGAAGGGCTGTTTGCTGGTTACTCTCACTTTACCGTTCACAAAATTTTGGGAGCACCAGGACTTGGCTGTAAGATAAATGTCTGAAGAACAATCTGGGTACTGAGAAAATAGAGCAGAAAATGAAGAGGAAAGGATTAATGCCTCTTCCACTCTATTCTCCTTCTCTCTCAGAACCATTACAGAACTTAGGAAAACAAGCTGTACCAGACCCGACTCTCTACAGGACAGACCATAGCAGACTTGAAAGCAAGCCCTGGTCCTTTGAAAGGAAAGCTAAAAATGAGGGAGAAGATTAAATGTAGTTCATTAAATAAAGATACATATTTTTTTCCTATCAATCTAGTCTTTATATGAGCCTCCCGAATAATACCACACAATTAATTACTAGGGATTTCATAGGGGACATAAATAACGAAGGTGCACAAACTAATGAATTATGAATGAAAATTGATTCTGAATGGAGCAGTGAGTGAAGCTTCCCAGCTGCAGGCCACACAGGGCTCTGGTTTGAATATTCAGGTGGGTGTTGAAAGAGAAAGTCTATTTCCACCTCAGAGGTAAGACTGTGCCTCCCCCAAGGCATAGCACAGAAATTAATTCCCTTCTTTCTTTCTCCTCTGCACAGAGTACTGAATGGTTCCACACTTCCCTTTGCAATGAAAGGCCATATTCTTAATACCTATAGTTTTCAGGTAATCCTCTCTGGCCACACATCGTAGAACAGTGTGATTTCCAAAGATTCAAAATTGCAGGTGACCTAATCGTCAATGAAGATACCCAAAGACAAAAACTGGTGAATGTTGGAGGGATAGGCATGCTAATGCACTGCCAGTAGAGCTGTTAACTGATACAAATATCGTAGAAGATGATTTGGAATTATTATTTTTTTAAAAGTGACTCAACTCTGTATAACCTTTGATCCGGTGAAACCATTGCTAAATGTGGTATCACATATGTCAAAATATTTAAAGCAGCACTTTTTGTACTAACAAAGATCTATGAGGAAAGCAGGTATCCATCAATTAGAGAATGTCTGAGCAATTGTGGTCTGAGAATGTAACGGGTTATTATTGTACTGTGAGCAAGGATTAATATAAAGAATTGTGAGAAATTTGCAAAGACTTAAGAACTGATGGAGTGTGAAGTAAGCAAAAGCAAGACGCAAAGATTTATATGATGGCCATGACGATGTAAAGACTTCCATTTTATTGCTATTTCTCAGTCTCTTTTATCCATGTCACCCTCACACCCACTCACATTGGGTGTCCCCCAAGACTCTGTCCTGGGGACTCTTTTCTCTCTAGACCATCTCACTTGGTGAATTCATCATCTTCTATGACTTTGATGATCAGCTTTAGGCAGATGATTCCTGAATCTCTATATTCAGCCAGTTTCCCCTCTGAACTCCAGTTTCACATCACCAGCTACCTATTTGGTATTTTGTTCTGGATATCCCTTACACATCTCAAATTCAACACATCCAAAACCAAAATCACTGTCTTTCCTACAAACGTATCTCTTTCTGAACTCTCCTACTACTTCCTCTTGAAGGCATCATTATCCTTCCAGTCACTAAGGTTCACAATCTTACTGTCCACTTCAACTTCCTACTCTTTCTCACTTTCTCACAATCTAATCAGCTGCCAAATAATATCATTTCTCCTTCCACAGTAATTCTAATAGAAAATTCCCTTGTCCTCCACTTAAGCTCAAGACTCCTTCGTTTCTTTCCTGCATTATTGCATTAGGCTTCTGATTGAGCACCCTTACTCACTCTCCTACCTAGTCATGGGGTCTAGTGTCCTTCACAAACAGATTGTGACCCTACTAGAAATGGAGGCCTCCAGCCTAAGCCCTGAAACTCTGCTTTCTCCATTAACTCAAAAAGTCTCTGCTTTATGAGAATTTGGTTCTTGAGATTACCATTTTGCTAGTCTTCCCAAACACTCATCCTGCTTTAAGAGAAGTATTTAGAACTAAATTTCAGCAGCCATCGATCTAATAATAGAGAATATCTTGAAGAATATAGTTGCTGGTTAATCTTTCCAGGGGACTGAGCCATGGGCTAAATGTTTGGAATGTAAAAGAGTCATCTGGCAATACAGGTAGGAAAAGATCTTCATCTACTCATTTTTAGGTCTAACTGAGCTGTCTGACTCCTAGAGAACATAGGATTGGGCAATCAGAGATTCTCCCCTTTGGCATCAGAGTTAATGAAGGAATTCTTTCTACTTTATCATAGATGACCCTAACTTGTTATAATTACTGACCATGCCAGAGGGTGATATCTTCTGTACTGCTGTGCCAATATTCCTAGTGCTGCTTCTGATCATTATCATCTCTTTATACAGGGAGACCTGCTATGATCTTTGGTATCACCCACTATAAGGACCAAATTGTTGAGATTAGGGATTTAGTCCTTCTGAAGCAGGGAGGTGAAAGGATTTCTTATTTTTATTCTCTTCCACATTTGGTCACTCCTCTGGGAGGTCATTTTTTTTGGTTTATTGATTTGGATTTGCAATTTTTTCCTCTTCCTCCAATTTTGCTTATGCCCAACTCCTTGCATCACTGAGATTAGGGTTGTCCAGTAATGCCCCTTCAGCCATTTAAATGATAGAAGGTCCTCTAGGACACTGGTATCAAACTCAAATAGAAACAGGGGCCACTAAACTATGCATAAGAATCTCTGAGGGTCATGTATTGGCTTAGAAATGACTAACATTATCTATGTTCTATTGTATTTTACTTATTTTGTTAAATATTTTCCAGTTACATTTTAATTTAGTTTAGGCATCACTTGCTAATGTTGAGGGATACAATTTGCAGACCACATGTTTCACACCTCTGTTCTTAAAGACATTGAGGACCCCTTAAGGGGGTCCTAAGGACCCCAAGGGGTGCAGTGTAATAGGACTATAGAGTTCCCCTCTAATTATATAATATATTGTACTTCTTTCCTCTAAACAGCAAAGAAGGTTTGTGTAACTCAGGGGTCTTAAGGTCAAGTTACATCACATTGTAAATGAAGCAGCTTCCAGAATAGGATTTCCTGAGCACCCAAAAGCATTAAAAACAAACCTACCTTTGTTCCGTTGGGGCCTTTCAGACTTGGTAGATGTCCAAAAGCTTTGTACGTCACTGCACCCTACCCTGGGGTCCAGAAGCATATGGAGGTGAGGAGGGTAGCATCTACTTGAGCTAAGTACTATGTCATTTTATTGACCATCTTTTCTATGCTATAATAACTCTGTACACCTCCTTTTATTGCTTGTTATATGTATACCAACTGTCACATTTCATTTCAATTTTGTACCGAAATTATGAAGAAATCAACCAGAGTCAGGTCTGACCCCACAACATACCTTCCCTCTATACTACATGTATCTTGTATGTACCTGTGCCTATTCATATTGTCTCTCCCCTTAGAATATAAGTTCCTTTAGGTCAGAGATTGTTTTTGGTTCCTCTGTGTATCCCCATTGTACGAACACACATGGTGCTGGATACATAGTAAGTGCTTAATAAATACTTTATTTAATGTTTATTCAATTGTATTGCTTGATTACATGCATTTCTTACAGGGGAGGATCATGGTTTTTGGAAGGATCATTGGGAAGTAACAATGATTTAAAAATGAAAAGAGCATCAATAAAACATTTTTAGAAGAGTTCACAACCTTTTTTGTCCTGTTTTGTCTATACATTTGGCACTTAGATGCACGCTATCTTGCTCTGATTGGCTGTGTGTGTGTGTGTGTGTGTGTGTGTGTGTGTGTGTGTGTAGTTTCTCTACTTAGATCATAAACTAATCAAGGGAAGACACCATGTGCTACACATTTGTTTATCTTCCCCAGGTTTTGGAATAGTGGCACTTAAAGGAGCAGGCATTCATTAAATGTAATAAAGGTGTGAAAAGAGTGTTGAATTTGAAGTCAGAGGACCCAGATTCAAAATTCTGTCTCTGATGATTGCTACCTGTGTAATCTTGGACAAGTCATGCCACTTTTTCTGAGGCTCAGTTTCCTCATATTTAAAAAAAGGATATCGACCCAGATGACTTCTTCTGTCCCCATTGGTCTTAAATTTATGATCTGCATAAGACTAGAAACAGAGGTGGGCCATTCAATCAGTGGAAGTCCTAACAGATAAGTGATCTGGATCTTTCACTAGCCTCCATCAGATATTAAAAGATCAAGAAGTATTCCTATATATGAGGCTCCTCAGAGAAGAATTTATGGAAGGATTGGTTAAGAATCAGGTAGAATGAAAAGTATTGATGTCTTATGATTCAAACTGGTAGCACTGGTAGAAGATGAAGCCACATGAGTGAGATCACAGATTCAAGCACATGTGAAAGAAATCATCGCTCTAAGCTTTGCAGTCACAAATCACAAATGACCATCCTCAAGGAGATGGTCTGGAACCCATCAATTTCTCTGTTATTTTCCCTTCACCAAAAATCTTTCCACAAGAGTTATGTACAAGGTGGGTATAGTTTGGGCTTTATTTTTTTATTTTAAAATTTGAACTTAAACAAAAAATAAATGAGCATTTTCATATACAAAGGAGAACATAAAAACAGAATTGTATGTTGCAAATCTCTATTACATAAAACTTGCTTTAAAATGCATATGTGTGTATATATATATAAACATATATCATATATATATATATATGTTCAACAAGTTACTTTAAAATCTGTGCTGCTTATCTGTTTCCTTCTAAACTTTCTCCTATTTTCTGCATTTAAAAAATGTTTCCAAGGCCTTTTTTTGGTATCATTATTGCTATCCCAACACCTCTCTCAAATCCCCTCACCCACCCCAATTAAAAACAGAAGGAAATTTATTGTAAGAAATAAGCATAATCAAACTAAAGAAATCCACACAGTCTGAAACTGTTTGTTTCTGGGCCTTGACTCTATCATGTCTCTGTTGGCAGGTACAAAATATACATCATCATAGGTCCTCTGGAGACATATTTGCTCACTACTTTGATCAGAATTCTTGTCCTTCAAAGTTGCCTTTATTTTTAGCCTTGTTGCTATTACACGAATTGTTCTCCTGGTTTCACTTTGCCTTAGTTCATAGGCGTCTTTGCAGGGTTCTCTAAAATCATCTCTTTCATCATTTCTTTTGGTACAAAAATGTTTCATTACATTCACACAATGTAATTTGATCAGTCATTCTTTAATTGATGAGCACCTTCATATTTTCCTACTCTTGTTAGGAGTCTGAGTAAAGGTGTATTGAGGAGGTGTGGTATGGGGGACAAAGCATTGAGCTTGATCTTAAGAGGAGCTAGGGTGGAAATCTAGTTCTGTCACTGATGAAATGGGTGACCTTAGTCCAGGTCCTTCCCTGACTTTAGTTTCTAGACCTACAGAATAAGGAGACTGAACTAAATTATCTTAAATGACCCTTCTGTCTCCAAAAATTTATGACAGTGTTGACCAGAGAAGAGAATATAAAATGGTCTTAGTCACAGATTCATTTTTTTTTCTGATATGAGTAAAACTTACAAACAGGTGTCTAGGTTATTTTCACTCACGTTTCTTTTTCTTTTTTTCTCATCTAAGACACTATCTTGATTCTTAACTATGAATAAAGGTGGCCCAGCCCCTACCCATTGCCCATACACCAGCCTGAGTGCGATCTGGCTGAGTTTCTCTGTCTTGACAACAAGATAGTTCTACCTGTGCCTTTCAGCAGGACTAATTATGCCTCTTGGCAGACTGAGTGACTATACCTTGCACTACCATAAGTCTACTCAAGGCCCACAATAATAGTTTCTCAAATGCCCTGCCTTTGAGGAAAAGCTTTCTAACAAAGTGCTCAAGTGCCTTATCCTCTTGCATCAGGCACTCAGGAATAGAGCTATTCATCGGAAAGTATTTTATAAGGGGGAGGTCAAACTTTTTGCCACTATACATATTACTGTTCCATAAATGCTCTAGTTTCAGACTGAGTTTCTCCATTTACAAGAATAAGGGACATGTTGTCCTCAACCCAAGACTTAAAAGCATAATCATTAAGTTGGTAGAGTTGTGTCATCTTCAGTTTCTCTTACTTTTGATTGACTCAGACTACATGCTATTGCATAGACGTGTATAAGAATGCATCCCTCTTCTATCTACATCAGGATATGGGCTAGGGATAAATAACATTTTACAGTGTTTTAAAATTCATATTCAGTACCTCACTCGAAACTTATCCTGGGAGGTAGGTATTATAACACACAAACTAAGGCTGAGTGACGTGCTCATGGCCACACAGGTAGGAAGTATTGGAGGCAAGATATGAACCCAGGTCTTCCTGAGTCTACATCTAGGACTTGGTCCCTGTGACATGCTGCCTCACATCTCAGTTTTTACCCGTGTTGCACTTTTCCCAAGTAAGAACTGAGAAATATTTGAAAAATGAGGGTAATTGGCCTTTTACATCATCATATTCCCATGTGTGGACATACAGGGGTGGAATATGGAAGGCAGCTGATCATGTCTTAGAAGTGTTTCTCATAGAGTTAGAATAGTATATGGAGCGGAATAGTCATATTATCATCATTAAGCCAATTAAAAATCAAGAAACAATCCCCACACTCCACCTTCTTCTTAAGATGCATATAGAGAAACACAATTAAAGTCTGGGCAGCTATGAAGATTAGTATTCTAACCTGGAAAGTCTATAGTTTTAATTAGTCATTAGGTCTTTTCTGCTAAATAGGCAAGGGCACAACGACCTTTTAAAAAATACAAGCTGACAACACCGTGTCTGGTTGCTGACGTAGATAATGGCTCAGACCACAGCTGCTGGAAAATGCCACAAAGTAAGCTGTGGATCAGGTCTCAGCATCCGGCCAAGGTCTTCATCTTCTTCAGTGACAAATAGACTTCTGCCCTTTCCTGATTGCCATAGTCCAATGGGTTTCCCTTAATCAATCATTTGAGAAATAGAGGGACTCAGTCAATCTGAGAAGGTAGTGCTTCCAGGTAAATTCCCTTGAGGAGAGACTTAAAACCCCCCAAATGCCTCTGCATCCTTTACTGGAACACAATAATCTGTTAATGTCATAATTAGAATCCCACAGAGGGAGTGATAGCTCAAACTTTAGGGCCTTCCTGACCTTTTGTTTTGACAGAAGAGAAGGAATGAAGAACCAAACAACAAGACCTCTTTGTCTAATTCAAATGACATGTGCTTTTCTCCTTGAAAACCTTCCTGTGGGCCTTATTTCCCATTGCACCAAATCCAAACACATTCATTTGACATTCAAGGCCATCTGTAATCTGGCTCTGCCTATCAAACAACATTTCCCACTATTCACAGAAAGTCAGATTAAGGAAAGAGAATGTCAGATTGAAGAAGGAACCTCAATGAGCAGACAATCCCACTCCATTTCTCACATAGAGAACCTGGGATTCCCCAAGGTCTCAGAGCTAGAAGACTGGGATTCACAATTCAGATGAGAAAAGTGAAAGAGGTTGTGATCCAAGCAGACAAGATCACACACAGTGCTGGGCTAAGAAACCAGGCCTCCTGATTCCCTGCCCAGGCCTTGTTTGGGATTTGCTATTTGCATCTCCCTAATATTGTCTTCACCGTAGTTTCTTCTCTAGCCTATAAATATACTGTCCTAATTCTTTTTACCAAAATATCTTTTTTTTCCTCCTTTTTTCTATCTCCCTAAATGCTGTACATCTTTTGAGGCCCAGCTCAAATCTCCTTCCCTCCTTGAAACTTTTCCTGGTCAAACTGGGTCTTAAAATTCTTTTTCATTTTATATTGCTACAGGTGTATGAGTCCTTTGCCCTCAGCTGCAGTTTCCTTGAAGAGTAAGCCCATGTGTATTCTGGAGCCAGTTCTTAAATTTTCAGTGTGAAAATTTACATTTCTGAAAATCAGCAAGCTACAAACCAGGGCTCAATTTAGTGTTTTATTGATTTGGAGAGTGATGGAGAAAATGCTAATAATGAAGATTAAACCTAAAAAAGATGAAATTAAAAAACTCCTCTTCCACTCACCCACCCTTGACAGTCAGTAGTTAACCATTTATCTGCTTGCCCCTAAGTGGGATCCTTTTAAATCAGAAACATCACATGTTTAAATTTTAATTTTGAATTTTTCTTTTATTTAATCTCCCTGTGTATGTTTTCTCACCCGAACAAAGTGTGAATAATACAAAACAAAATATAAAATAATTAATACAAAATAAAGCTCAATCATATAAATAGAATTTTAGTGGGAAAAGCATGGGACTAGAAGTTAGGAAATTAAAAATCTAGTTGCTACTCATTTGCTTTATTCCTTGGGAAGGTCACTTAAAGGACAGACAAGGTCTCTCTGAGACTGTTTCCTAGTCTGTAAAAATAGAAGTTTTTTGACTACCTGATCTCTGAGTTATCTTTTAGTTCAATCTATATAAAATATAAAAAACACATACCCATAAAAAAGCTTATTAAAAATAAGTGACAAGAATCTGATCATTGGGGAAAAGCAGGAAAAAAATGTTGGGATATTTTAGCTCTAAACCCCAAAATGCATGATTTTTTTGCTCATCTTTTTTGAAGGTAAAAAAAAAGAGTGGAGTTCTTTCATAGCTTTTTTTTGTCACCCACAGCTTCTGGTATAGATAGTGCTGAACACAAAGCTATGGGCAATATTTAAATATTGGTGCTTAATATGGTCAAAGAATGAAGAGGGAAGTCAAGCTTCTGTGGTTACTGTGATCAGTCCAAGGAGCATGCTTTGATAAGGATAGCGGGTATCATTTTGCCTAATTCTCTAATATTTGGTGATCTAGCCAAACTAACCTTCTCAAAAAAGAGAGGGGAATAAGCATTTATTAAGTGCCTACTGTGTTCCAGGCATTGAGCTAAGCATGTTACAAATATCATCTCATTTTATCCTTACAGGTGCTATTGTTATCCTCATTTTACAGATGAAGAAACTGAGGCATGGAACAGTTAAGAGACTTGCCCAGACTCACACAGTTAATAAGGGTCTGAGGCTGGATTTGAACTCAGGTTTTTCTGACTCCAGATACATCACTCTATCCACTGGGTCATCTAGCTGCCCCTTAGCTTCTTACAATTCATTTCACCATAGGAAGAATGTTCCAAATCACTAATAAGAGAAATCAAAATCAGAACAACTCTGAGGTACACCCAGAAAATTGGCAAAAATGAATTAAAAAACCAGATGAGTGTGGCCAGGATCCACGGCCCTGATAAAATGTCTACTTAATCTGTTTTATGAAGCATATATTAGTTCATACATGCATATATATGCTCTATAAGTACATGCATATGATTTATGACAGACAAAATGACAATAGCATAGTAACAATGATGAATGGCAGACAACCTGGAATAGAGTATGAGGAGTCAGTCTCAGAACCAGGATGAGCTGTGTTCAAGTTTTACCTCTGAGACATACCGACTGGGTGACCTTACTCAAGTCATTTAACATCTCAGTGCCCTAAGCAACTCTCTAGGATTCTACCTTTCAGAGAAGGTGCCATCTTGCACTGGGAGTTTCCTCACCTGAGTGTTCCCCATATCAATGTAATCACTGGTCCCATCTCTAGCCCTACACATATATTGGGGCTGCAGGCCAGAAACATTTTACTAATAGAGGCACATGATCAAAAACATTTGGAGTCTACAGTCCAGCTAAACTGAAAGCTCTTTATTATTCTTTGATAGGAGAAATGGCTGTCTACAGAGGGGATGGAGAGGGATATATTTAGATAGGAGGCATAGGTATTATAAAAAAGATTTTGATAAAAATTTTTAATATTAGAATGTATCTTAATACACTTCAAGTTGCATTTAGGGGAGTTGCTCATGTCTACCCTCAATTTAATCATCCATCTTACTTGTGTATGTGCAAAATACATGTGGAAAAATCAAATCTACCATTAATTAGGAGCCTGATCCCAGACCATAGCGAATGAGCTGAGATTTAGAAATGAAAGGAACCTCCAGTGTTCCAGAGTCCAACTCTCTCATTTTACAGATAAGGACATAGGGACCTCAAAGGCGGAAATGATTTGCCAAGGTTGTACAGCTTCTATATGATACCACCCCCAATCCCAGCCAGGTTACAGTAAACAGACATTGATGTTGGAAAGAATGAAGGTAAAGAAGGAGAAGGGTCTGGAAGAGGATGAAATGAATACATAGTGTCATGAAAGCAATTAACATGAGCTTGGATAGACTTTGGGACATAATGGAGTATGGAGGGGCCTTGCTTCCTATGGTCCATGGGGTTACAAAGAGTTGGATATGACTGAACAACATTATAGAAAACATCGTTATTTAGGCATGGATATAACCTTGTATTGTAGAATAGCAAGGATTTTTTAGAGGCTAAAGCAGAGAAAGAAAAAACTCTTTTGATCTGATTCTGGGTAAAATAGACAAGTTATGGGAATCTGACCATTTTGTTTGGAAGAGATCCTTGGAATCTTTTATTTCTAGCTCTTTTGAGTTTGAGCTATTGAAATTTCAAGATGGTGTAGCCATAGTAATGTCAAGCTGAATTAGATCTTCAATCATCTAGTTTGACTCATTTCATTTTATTATTAATGTTTAGTTAAAAACTTAAACTCTGAATAGTGATACAACTAGTCTTACTTGGAAACCATTGACATTTAAATTAATTTTGCTGTACAAAGTCACTTTGTTCAGACCCTCCCTCTAGACACTCATCAAGGTTCCAAAGATCTGGATCAGATTTAGAACCAGAAGAACCTGGAGTTCTAATCCAGCTGTTTCTTCCCTAAATCTCAGGTTTTTTCCACAGTGCCACATTGACTCTCTCACATGAGATTTATTTACAGAAAGAAGCCATCTTATTGTTGTCAGGGGTCTTTCAATTGCTCGATGATTATGGAAAGCCAGTGGCACATCTATTATGTATTCATGTTATTTACTCATGCATTGTGGATTCTTTCCTCAGGGGTCCTTATCAAATGAGATAGCTACCGATCTTCCCAGGTATGTTGATCAGATCTCTGCTTGGAGGCAGAGGATGGATGAAATTACCTCCAGAGGACTCTTCCAGCCCAATGGTTTTATAATGAAGTAGGAATTTTACTTTCTGATCTAGCTTTATAAAGTTTAATTGGGCTTTTTAAAGGCCACAAAGACAAATAAATGCCCTTGAATAAACTCATCTTGTAGCTTTTTCTGAATGCCAATGTGCTCATTAACATTCCCTTATATTAAGAGCGAGTCCTGCTCCTCCAGAGGCCAATGGTACACACACACACACACACACACACACACACACACACACACACACACACACACACACGGCTTGGCTTATGACATGATCTTTTTTTTTTACAGTCTATCATGAAGTGCATCTCATACTCAAGAAAATTCTATCCTCAAGGTGAATAATTGGCCTTTCAAGATCCAATATTTGTGTCAAAATGAAATATGCTGAAGTTTCAGAAGTGGCAAAATACATGGACTAAAAATGTGACTTGGATCAGCCTAATGAGAGAGATTCAATAGTGTGTGAAACACAAAATACGGATATACAAATGTGCCAATGGTGGCACCTGGTAGCACATCGCAGCAGGTTATAAATACTAATAGCACAAGGGAGCCAGCAATTAGAACGGAAGAGAATTCTGATCTCTCCCCAGGTTCACTAAATAAAGGCAAGAGAAATACAAAGCATGCCATACATCTCTGGTTGACAGTTAATTGCTTGTTAAGGAGTATGAGTGTCTTCTTATAGAATGAACTGCAGACACGGGTCAGTAAGAGGAGGTTCGGATCAGCATTAGAGTTTCTCAGAGGGTGGCCAGGTACTGGCAAGGTGGCCTGTGGGGTAATTGCATGGGATGGGGGTGGCAAAGGTACTTAGAAGCTTAATCTTGGAATAGCTATGCTTTGGGATGAGGGTAAACTGAGCAAGATCTGCCACATCCTAAGAAAAGTCTTCTCTTGACACCTGGTATCATGGGAATTTGCCAGACCTGCTTTGAAATGATTGTCCTTCCCTTGCCCCACTTGGAAATAATTTCTGTCTTTGTCTCTCTCTCCATATCTTTATCTATCTCTGTCTCTCTCTTTCTGCCTCTGTCTCTCTGTCTCTGTCCCTCTTTCTGTGCCTCTGTGTCTCTATCTCTATCTCTATCTCTCTGCCTCTATCTCTATCTGTCTCTCTTTGCCTCTATCTCTCTCTCTCTGCCTGTCTCTCTCTGTTTTCCTTCCCCTCCAAACCATTCTGTTTCACCTCTCCTCTGTTTACATCATATTCTAAATCAAAATATAGCTAATTATTTTATAGGTTTTAACTCATTGGATTGTAATGGAAAGAATTTAGATGTGAGAATTAGGAGGGCAGGGCTTGAATCCTACTTCTCATACTATCTGACGATAAGGAAGTTGTTTCTCCAAGTCTCCATGTTTTCATTTGTAAGATGAGTATAGTAATACATATACTACGTGCCTCACAAGGTTTTCCTGAAGGAGATGCTTTGCAAACTTGAAAATGCTATGTAAATGTGAATTAACAGCACTATGCAAGGCACAACACCAGACACTGGGGATACGTGATACATGTTTATCAATCACTTGGTTAACTGAATGGGATCCCAATAGACATGGTCTGGTATAGGGGAAAGAACACTGAACTTGGAGTCACGGAAGCTGAGTCTGAATCCCAGCTTTGTCATTTACTGCTTGTGGGACTTTGGCTAAGTCATTGTCTTAGTCTCCTTATCTGTAGAATAAGGGAGTTGGACTAGTTGACCTGTCAGGTCCTTTTCAGCTCTCGAGTTATGACACTATAACTTCTGAAGAATGTTGATATAAAGGGAAAAGGGTCTAACCTGAGGGAGTGTCCTCCAGTATTAGTGGTCGAAAGGAGATGCACTTCCATAAATGGGATTTAGTAGACAAGATCACACTCAGCACAGGTGATTCTAAGAGTCATAAGTAGGACAGAGGCCATCAGAGCTTCACTGGGTGCTGAAAGTTAGAGAGGATGCTTAAAAGCACTTTAAGTCTTCAGTAGAATACAAACAACCAAGTTTATTGTCTGATTCATGAGATTAATTGGTTAACATGTCAGGGAAAGGAGAAGGGAGAGAATTTGGAGCTCAAAGTTTAAAAAAATTAATGTTAAAAATTGTTTTTATGTGCAATTAGGAAAAAGTAAAATATCAATTTTTAAAAAAGAATAATTGGTGAAGACAGGAGGCCACCAGGTGGAAGCTTCCTCTATTTCCAGGGGAGCTCATCCTTGATCTAGCTCTACCTTGAGGGGTGGCCTCCCGCAACAGCAGTCTCACAATACCTTAGGGTCTTTACTCTCTCCAACCGAATTGAGGGTCTGATTCATGCTACTCATTCCAGGTGGATTAGTGAAGCTTGGGTTGTTTCTGAGCATGCTGTGATAGTTTAACAGGGCACTCGTCCTCTAAAAGTGGCCCTTCTCCTTTCCACCTGTATTAGGTTAACAGCATACTTTTTCTTCGTAAAGTGAATGTCTTTCATTCTGGGGAGTTTCCATATATATGGAAATTGACATTTCCATACTTTGGCAGATCTCTGTCTCTCTCTCAGTCTCTTCCTGTCTCTCTCTGTGTCTCTGTCTCTCTCTGTGTCTCTGTTTCTCTCTCTTCCTCCTCTTTTCTTCTTCTTCCCACTCTTCTCCTCCTCCTCCTCCTCCTCCTTCTTCTTCTTCTTGTTCTTCTTCTTTTTCTTCTTCTTCTCTCTCAGTGTGGATATCCTTTCTATCACTGCAACTCACAACCCTCCCATCCCATCTTATGTGTGATGTTTTTTTGTCCACATCTGTCCATAAATCCTCCAATGAGCATTCCAAAGAGTGAAATCCATGATGTTCCTTCCAGAAGAGTGAGGGACAATGACAGAGAGAAGAAATTAGTTTGAGTCACAGCTATAAAGGACCTCAGAGACCATTTAGTTCAATGATCTCATTTTACAGATGAAAAAAAGAAGTCTTACAAAGCCTAGTGATTTGCCCAAGGTCACATAAGTAGTAAACATCTGAACATATGTCCTCTGATTCCAGAGTAAGTGCTCTTTCTATGACAGCATAGTTGGAATAAGAAAATTTGAATGTGAATTACTAGACTTACATGGATACCAAACTTTCCTCTTTAACCCCCACCAAAAACAAATGGTCAAAAAAGGAACAGTTCCCAAGGAAGTGGCAGTTTGGTCTACCGAAAAGATACTAGGGTTGGGAATTGGGATGGTTGTTTAATCATTCCAGTCTTCCCACCAAGTCATTGTATGATCTTGAACAAGAGGTCACTCTTCCTCTCTAGGTCTTAGTTTCCTTAATCAAAGATAATAACCTCTTCCCTGCCTACCTCATGGAATACTTAAGGATCAGTTGAGGTAATAGCACAGAAGATCATAAAATTTAGAGGTTGGAGGAAGTTTAAAGACATGTAGTAAATGTATACTATATGAACTATAAAGAACAGTTCAAAATCTTCTCATTTGGTTAATATTTTTATTGATTATCTTTTTTGTTTTTATACCACTTTTATTTTCAGATATATAATTATGCCCTGTCTCTTTCATGTATCTTAGGTACATATATCTTATATATAAGGAAGCAAGGCAAGAGAAGTGAAATGATGAGCCTGAAGTGACATTGGCAAACAACAGCAGCAAGATTACACCCAGTTCCTTTGTACTATGGAGCAAGTGCTAGCTTTGGAATCTGAGGAACTGTGTTCAAATCCCCTGCCTCTCTCTGTCTCTTACCATCAGTATCACTCAACCTCTCTGGCTTCAGTTTCATCATTTATAAAATTAGAGGTAGTCTCTAAGGTCCTTTCTGCTGCAAACCTATGGTCTTATGATTCTCTGCTTCCAAAACCATCAATGTTCCCCCTGCTCCTCCTGTCACAGGGATAGATAGCAATGCCATTCTCAGCTCTACCCAAAGCAAACTTGAAATGTCTATGGTCTTACTCAACCTACAGTGATTAGGACCCATACTCTGCAACCCAGATCTTGAACTAATGTTGTCTTGGGCTCTTGTCGATAATTGCTTCATGTATTGAAGTCCTGATTGCTCAGTGGGGTTCCAAGTCTCATCTTCAAGGCCATGCTTTGAGTAGGAACTCTGGCCATTACAGATCTCAGAATCCATCACAAGTTACTTACTTTCTATAAAGCCTACTTCACACAATCTAGCACTGTATCCTCCCAGGGTAGCTTGGATGACTTTCCAATTTTTCCGTATGACTGAGCCCTGATTCTCCAAATAGATGATACCCTTTCTAAGGATGGGAGCTGGGTCCTTTCCCTTCTGTCCCATAGTTAGTCACATCATAGATATTCAGTAAATATTCAGTAACTTAAAGGAAGAAGAGAAGAAAAAAGAAAAAGAAAAGAAGCAAAAAGGACTTAGGCAGGTATATTAAATTAATTCAACAAGTACTGATTAAATGCATAATATGTGTCAGGGACTGTGAATGCAAAAAGAAAAAGAAAAAAGAAATATTCCCTGCTCCCAAGAAGGGGAAGAGAAGAAGCATTTATTAAGCTTCTGCTATAAGCCAGATACTCTGCTAAGCACTTTACAAATATTACTTTATTGCCTTGGGAGGTCCATGCTATTATTATCCCCATTTTACAATTGAAGAAACTGAGGCAGTTAGATGACGAAGCCCAGGGTCACACAGCTAATAAGTATCTGAAACCAAATTTGCAATCAAGTCTTCTGAGTCCAAGCCCAAAGGTCTATTCTCTGTGCCACCTAGCTGCCTCTGATGTATCAGGTTGTGAATGCCTGTATGGACCATGGAAAGCCAATGGAAGTTTTGGGAGGTGAGGGAGAAGGAGAAAGGTGGGCAGGGAGGACATGCAGGTGAAAAAATTCATGGTTCAGAAAAGCTATCTGTGATTGTTGGTATTTAGAAAGGGTTAGAAGAGAAAAAGTCCTGTTGACCCTCATTCCCGGTAGGTCTCACAGTTTTCAAAGAATTATTTTTATCTGACTTGTTTTGCGCTTCCCCCCAAGCCCTGCTTAATTTTAGAAAATCGTTTGATTCCTTTTCCTTTTCTCAACACATCTATACTCTGCTAGAAAGTCCCATGCTCAAAGCTGCCAAAAATAAAGTCATTATTTCTTTACTCCCTCCATGTTCCCAGCCCTACCCAGATCTCCTCCTAAAATAAAAGACACAATTCACTTTTACAACTTTTGAAAAGCGTATTTGAGGACAGAAGTGATACCTGGTAAAGGCAGCTCCTGACAGCTTTTAGAAAAAGAAGAAAATATAAAGGTTCCCATGTCACCTGCTCCATCCCCCTCAGGCTTCCTTCCTTCCTCCCTCCCTTCGCTTACCTCTCCTACATTCGATTTGGCTTTTATTCACTTTCCACTGGCAAAACGGCAACTTCAGCAAATCCTGTATTTTCCCATTATTTTATCATTTGATTAATCAAGGAAAGAAAACCCTCAGAGGGGAGAGACAAATCTATTTTTCTATTGCTTCTTTCCCAGCCAGTGTTTTAATTTTCGATGGTGCAAAATTCGGTTCCATGTGGTCTTAGAAGAGATATGATCAAGACGATCTTTTATGATAACACACTCTTTGGTGGTTAGTTCTCAAAGGTATTTTTATAAAGAGGGATTGTTTTCTAGTTAGTGAACAGGAATCCTCTGATTAAATCCCAAAGAAATATTATAGGAAAACATTTTGTGGCCCCATATTTATTCATCATTTCCTTTTCAAATAGACCTGTTGTACAAAGTAAATTATGTATTTCTTAATTATGGATGAGATCAATCCCTTTTTTGGGTCTGAACACCATTGCAGAAGACTTCTATTCTCCTCTTCTTCACAGTTAATAAAGATTTTCACAATTGGCATTTTTAAAATATACATTTGCTGATGTTATACAAGACCAAATAGGAGCTGGTTCAGCCTAATGACTTGGAAAGTGTGCCATGTACTTAAACATTTCAGCTTGTTAATTGTAACAAATCTCATGCTCTACTTGCTGTAATGAAATAAAATTAAGAAAATATCCCACTTAGCCCTCCAGCAGCTACGATCATTGGGGAAGGAAAGTCTTTTGGAGTCACTAGAGAAGATTCAGGTCAACCACACACTTGATTTTTCTGATTGTTTCATATATTTCCTTTTCTCTGGAAGGGAAGGCAATGAGGAGGTCCTCCTTTTAGCCCTCTGAAGGAAGAGATTCTATGTAAGAAGGCATAATCAGTTACATGGAGGAAAAAAATGACAGTACTGGCTTCTATACTAATCACTTTAATAGAGACTTTGGAACTGCACGGTCATAGCAAAGGCAGCAACATTGACCTGGTGGCAATACACAGAGACACAGAACCTGAGAAGAAAGAACATCCAGGGAGCCAACATTGCAAACTCTATAGATAAAAGAATGTCAGATGCCATAACACCACCTCATTTTCCCAGAATCTTTGAGCTGGATTTATAGAAGAATCCCTTATCCCCTCTTGCTATAAATTTAAAACTATTTGCTTAATTGCATCCTCTGGGAAGGTAAAGAAGAGCTATCCATCAATTTCCTTTCTTAAATAAATATTCATAGAAGCAAGGATTTGTATTAAATCTCCTTTCTTCCCACTTTCCACTCCACTTAGCAAGTCTCAGGTTCTTCCACCTTTGCTCAGAAGCTTCACTGTTTTCCCCCTCTCGACCAGGAACTCAGAACACTGAGGTAAGAAAGTCAACATTCTGGTGGTTTTGTTATCCTTTGAGTCAACTAGCTTCTCACCCATCTATAGTCAACTGCTGTACTCCCCAGCCAGCTCCACTCCAGGAACCCTTATGACCCAGGGTAAGTGGGTGTGGGAAAGCTCATCAAACACATGACCAAGTAAGTGACAATGAGTAGAGAGGATCCTGTTCATACACCAAAAACTCTGCAATCAAGCATTTCTTCTGTTGATCTTTGATGTTTTTTTCAGGGTTCTCTTCTTAAAAATTTTCTTTTAAATGTTGCCTTCCCAGATCCATAATTTTACTGACATAGAGTAAGTCTGGTATGGAAATGTTCTCCTTCAATGTAGATCAACAGCTTATTTATATGTCAGAATCTTAAGAGAATTGCACAAGGTACTCCCTCAATGGACCTCTCTCTGACCACTGGTATTCTGTTTGGACTCATTTCTTGATGGACAACCTACTCCTAACCCTTATACAACCAGAGGCAGGTAGGTGGAACAGGGAAAAGAGCACTGGAACTGGAATCAGGAAGACCTCAGTTCAAGTCTAGCCTGACACTTGCTAGTTGTGTGACCCTGGACAACTCACTTGACCTCTGTCTCGGTTTCCTCAACCCTAAAATAGGGATAATCAAAGCACCTACCTCACACATGGATTTATTGTGAGGATCAGATGAAATAATGTTTTTAAAGTGTGTGGTGCATAGTAAATACTTAATAAATGCTTGTTCTCTTCCTTTAAAGTCTTTTTTTTTTTTTTTTTTAGTAATTCTGAGCCTCTACCAAGGTACAAACTGTTTTCCTTTTGTCTGTTCATAATATTTTATCATTTCATATTTACCTATGCCTTATGATCCCTCATCCTGTTCTTTACCTTCACTGTGACCTCCATTGCCCCCATTTCTCATTTCTTCCTTATTTCACCCCTTCCATCACCCCTTCACTGGCTACATTCTAGTCCAACTTTATCTTGACCCATTGGTAAACCATTTCAGCTCCATACTATCTTCTCTCCCTGAATCCCTTTTCCCTTGTCAGACCTTGCTAAATTCCAACCCTGGATTACTCTTGCCATCTGCCTCCTTCTCTCCTTTTCATATGCTACTGAAGTAGAGCTAGAGAACAATCACAAAATTGTGCTGATTTGGTCCAATAGAAATTCATGTTATTTAATCTCAACCAGGACTTCACTGCTACAGGGTGAGTGTTCTACTCCCTAACCAATTCACCATCCAACTATCCACATGACTATTCTTCTTAATCCTCCCACTCCCTCCACAATCCTTTTCTGAGAGCCTCTTCCCCTTTTACTTGACCAAAAAATTTAGGTCATCCACAGAGAGCTACTTGCTCGTTTCATGTCATTCAGATATCTTTCCACACTATTTCCTCTTCCACTCCTGTCTTTCTGGAAGATGTGTCCTTCTCCTTACCAAGGACACCCCATCTACAGGTACTCTTCATCCCATTCCTTCCTGTCTTTTTCATCAATTTGCTTCTGCTGTTTTTTCCACTTGCCCTTATCATCAGTCTCTACTTCTTTACTGATGCCTGAAAATGTGTCTTTCCCATCCTTAAAAAAAAATCCTTACTTGATCCTACCATCCCTATTGGCCATCTCCTATATCTTTCCTACCCTTCTTTTTTCTCTCCCTGCAGTATTGGACAAATTCAATCACTCTTTTCTTCTAGGTACATTTTCCTCTTTAGGTTTTTGTGACACTGCTGTCTACCTGTTCTGTTCTGCCTTTTCTGACCTCCTTTGCTAATTCTCCATTTATTTCTCATCTACTATCCATGAGTGTCCTCAGCCTTCTTCTTTTTTCCAGATCTATGATCTCATTTGGCTATCTCAGGAATTCCCATGGGTTCACTTACCATTACTAAGTAGATGATTCCCAGATTAATATATATTCAACTTTAGTATCTCTCCCATGCTACAGTCCCATGTCACCCACTACCTTTTGGACATGTTGAACTGGATGTCCAATAAACATCTTAAAACTTAACATGCCCAAAACAAAAATAATTCTCATTCCTCCAAAGACTTTCCCATTTCCCAATTTCTCTATTACTGTTGAAGACACTGCCACCTTCCTAGTCAAAACTTTAGTGTGATCCTCAACCACTCCCTCTAATTCACCCCACATACAAATCCAATATTTTTTTTAATTCTCCCCTCAGATCATCTCACATATATGTTTCTTTCTCTCTACTCACACAGCCACCACCATAGTTCTGGCCTTCATGGCTTCACCTGCAATATTTCAGCAGTCTCCCAGTCAGTCTCCCTATCTCATGTCTATCTCTGCTCCAATCCATTCTCCATACAATTGTAAATGTGATTTTCTTTAAGTTTTGGTCTGATTTGGTCTCCCCAGTACTCAATCAACTCCAGCTGCTTCCCCTTACCTCCAAGATAAGACAAACCTCTCTGTTGGGCATTTACAGTTGTTCACAGAATGTCACTTCATAGTTTTCCATTCTTAAACTTTACTCCTTCCCACATTCTGTGATTCAACCACATAGCCTATTTGCTGTTCCTAGAGCAGAATACTCCATTTCCTGACTATATGCCTTTGCACCGACTGTCCCCCATGACTGCAACACCTTCTTTTCTCACCTTCTTTTAATTATTCTGACTTTCTTCAAGTCTCAGCTCAAATCTCATGCTCCATAAGAAGCCGTTCCTGGTCCACACCATCCCTCTGTTGTTAGTACCTTTCTCCTAAGATTATGCTACATCTTCTCTACATATATCTTGTATATATCTAGCTATTTATATCATTTCTCCCCCACTGGAATATAAATTCCTTGAAAGCAAGGTCTATTTTGTTTTAACTTTTTTTTGGTAGCCGAGTACAGTGTCTGCCATTTGCATGGTTATATAAGCTTTCATGTGTTAGAAATGGGCTTCAATCCATATCTCTCTACTCTCTGGTCAGTCCTTTATCCATTTTGAAATACTGACACTCTTTTAATTTGCCATTAATAATTTACATTTGAATACAATAACTTCCCCAGGAAAAGCGATCTCCATTTTACACAGTTTACCTGTGACCAAAACCACATATTAGACCTTTTTGCCCAAGTCACCCCAGATTTCTCTAGAAACCTTTCCCCATCCCTAACTCCAAGCAATACTTCTCCATAGACTAGGATATAATTTTACCTTCTGAAATATTGAGGTGAGACTTGGCTCATCATTTTTTATTATTAATTTTATTTTTTTCCTTAGCAAGCATTTATTTTCTCTCCCATTCATCCATCCCCATTGGGAAAAAATTGAAAAAGAAAAGGAAAATCTTTATAACAAACATGCATAGTCAAGCTAAACAAATTCCCACATTGGCCATATCCAAAAATGTATGTCTTATTCTGCATCTTGAGGCCATCACCTCTCTACTGGAAAGTGAGTAATGTATTTCATCGCTGGTCTTTTGAAGCCATGATCAGTCATTGCATTGATCAAGGTTCTTGAGTCTTCCAAAGTTGCTTGTCTTTACAATGTTGTTGCTATTGCATAAATTGTATAATTTATTGTATTGTATAAATTTTATTTTAAATCCTAAAGTATATCTTAAAGCACTACACTTTTATTCTGATCGTTTCAGTCTGTATCTGTTAAATATAAGTCTTCCCAGGTTTCTCTGAAATTTACTCTTTCATCAGTTCTAAGGGCATAATAATATCCCATTATATTCCTATACCATACCATGTTTATCCATCACCCTTGGTATTCCCTTAGCCCACCCTTATTCCAAGTGCTTACATTCTTTGCCTGACAAAGTAAGCTAGTGAATGGGCAAGATGGCTTTTCTTAGTTCTTTCTGATTCTGATTATAGAGGGGACTATGGTTTGGGAAAAGAAAATAAACAGAAAAGGTTATTATCGATGGTAATGATGATGATAAAAATAAGAGACAAAACCATAACTCATAAACAACATTGACGTAGACAACATTGCTCATAAGCAACATTGATTCAAAAACGTTTAAGAACAGTATTTTAATATACTTTGCCTCAATAAACATTCATAATATCCAAGATAATTGAAATAAGAACTTTTCAAATTATAGAGACTTGAGAAAGAAATCAACATCATATGGCAGAAAGAGAAGATATATCTCACCCCTGTTTTCCTGGGTAGCTTTTATTTTTTAGTAGTATATCTTTTATAAATACTTCTATCAGTTACAAACACAGTTATTTTACTCCTCTGTGTCACAGTCTACAGAACATTAAATATGTGTGTTCATCTTTCGTTGCCGAAGAAGACCATGCCATCAGAGAAATGGTGACATGACTTGCATTTGACTTTGTTTTGAGTGAGGGAGGGCTCTACAGGTCACCAGACTCACTTCTCCTCCAGCGCCATCTGAATCCAGTGACCAGATATTCATCAGGATGACTGGAGATGACCCAGGATGAGGCAATTGGGGTGAAGTGACTTGCCCAAGGTCACACAGCTAGTGAGTGTCATGTCTGAGGTGAGATTTGAACTCAGGTCCTCCTGACTCCTGCACTGGTGCTCTATCCATGGCACCACCTAGCTGCACCTGATAGAGCATTCAATATAAATGAAAAGAAGAATATCAGGATAGTTCCTTGTGTCAGTATCATTGCCATTTGAAATCTGTTGGCAAAAAATGAGATTATTATTCCTATTTATCATCGTCATCATCACAATGTTTAGATGATGCCTAATCATTTTTATATCTATTATTTCATTTGATCTTCACAAAATCCCTTTGAGATAGTCAGGTCAGGAATTACTGTCCCCATTTTACAGATGAAAAACCTGAGTCCCAGAAAGGTCAATTGGTTTTCCCAAAGTCACATAGAAAGTTAGTTATAAATCTAGGATTTGGACCTGGGTTTTCTGACTCCTAATCAGGTATTCTTGCTTATGTGTATTATACTGTACTACACTATAATAGTACACAGCTCATTCCTATGATCCGGTTCACTCATCCCCTCTTCCCCATCATTTTCTCCCAGGAGCATTATTTTGGGAAAATACTTTCTAGGTGGAAAAATCACCAAAGATGTTATTTCAATTGTTTCTTCCCCTTCCATCTTTCCCATCTCCTCACACTCCCATTTTTGATAGGGGGCAATTCTTTTCTGATAGAGAAGCCACAAAGAGGAACAGAATTTAGGTTTAATTCCAGCAAAAATGGCAAATAGAATTACATCATCCACAATGTCAAAACGCAATCAACTTAGCCCCTCTCAAAGTTCTGGACTTGGAGTCAGAGAATGTGTTCAAATCCCCTTTCTTTCTCTCACTATAGCACCTTGGGAAAGTCATTTTGCACCTCTGATCCATGGTTTCCTTATCTATAAAATGGGAGTGACAATCCTTGGGCTGACTTTCTAACAGTCTTGTAAGGAATATCAAAAGGATTTACTTATGTGGAGCATTTAACAAAATTTAAAGCACCACAATTAATGTCAATAATCTCATTATCATCATCACTACTGGTATTTTTAAAGTGCCTTCTATGTACCCAATACTGTGGTGTGTGCTTTAGAAATGTTATCCTATTTAATCCTTACAAAAACTCTGATAAGTAAGTGATATTATTATCCAAATTTTACAGTTGAGGAAACTGAGGCAAATAGAAGATGACTTACCCAAGGACATACAGCTAGTAAATGCCCAGAGATGGATTTGAACTCACTTCTTTCTGACTCTAGGCACAGTGCTCTATCCACTGAAATACCTACCTGCCTCTAATATTATTCCATCAATCTCATTGTCATCATTTCTTCTTCCTTCTTCTTCTGTAAAATGATGATAAAATACTTGCCCAATTCATCTTAAATGAGTTATGAAAACCTCATGAGATACCATGGTCTCTCCATGAAATTCTTATCTTATTTATCCATGTAGATACAAATTCCTCAAGTGATACAAATTATAACTCAACTATGCTGCTTTATAAAAAACCTGTCAAAAGCTTTCCCATGAATTTTCCACAGATGGTGGCTGGAATTGGATGGTGGTGGTGGGGGAGAGGTTCTACTCAACATCCTTCTCTTAGTCCTCTTGACATTGTATGAACAGTCATAGAGCACACAGGGTTTCTCTGGTTGATCAGCCCTCATTCTTGTCAAGTGGCTGACCTACCTCCTTTTCCCATCGTGATGTTTCTCATATACACTTTTTGACTGCAAATGTTTTGCAGGACAATCCATCTAGATGGTACAGTGCATAAAGTACTGGACCTGGAATCAGAAAGATTCATCTTCATGAGTTCAAATCTGGCTTCACACGCTAATTAGCTGTGTGATCCTGAGCAAGTTTGTTAATTCTGTTTGCCTTAGTGCCTTCATCTGTGAAATGAGTCAGAGAAGGAAATGGCAAATAACTCTAGTATTTTGGCAAGAAAATCTCAAAATGGAGTCTTGAAGAGTCAGACACAACTGAAGTGATTAATAGCAGTAAAAACAATCCAATCCACTGCGTACTTCTGTATTGTCCTTTGGGTGATCTGCAACTTTAATTCTTCAGGGACTGTGGTATTCCATGACTTGTAACCATAGGTTATTGCCTAAAGTACACACACACACATACACACACACACACACACACACACACACACATTCTTCTTCACATATACATACTCATAAATACATACCAATATTATGAAATACATGTGTATGTGTGTGTGTATATACATTTTCTGTCTCTGTATATATCACTTTAGGTGATACTCTGCTTACAAGTCATGGAATATATAGTATATATGTATGCATGTCTATGTTTACACATATGCACTGGCAGTCTTTTCATGCATATATGTATCCATACATATGTGTACACATATACACAAATGCATACATACATACACGCCTGCGTGTCTTAGTTGCAACGAACTGATGTGAAAATGCTTTGTGAATCTTAAAGAGGTTTAGAAAGGTGAAATGAGCTACTGAGAGCTCTATATTGAATGGGAATTGGGTCACATTACTAATCATTTGTGAGATGTGCTTTCACTTCTAGAAAAGTTCTGCCTTGTTTTCCAAAGGGTTATAATAGCACTTAGTGAGGCTAACAAGACTGCAGTGATATTATATTCCTTGGTACACTTGCCTAATGCCTTAAACCTCAATAAATCCACTTTTAATAATCAAGTGACATGAAAGCAACACACAGTATCCGTCTTATTAAGTGGAAATTAAGTCCCTTGTTGGAAACATTTAAATTGTGTCAGAGCTCCTGGCAATTGTGTGCATCATCATCGGGACTTGTATCTCTGCAGACTTTTCCAGGCCTGGCCCCTTTGCCCCAAAGATGGCCTTATTTTGTAGACTGAGAATCGACAGGAAGACCTTAATATTTCAGATGACCTTTCAGTGTCTGGAAAAGGCCCATTGCCTTTCTCCAGGCCATGCTTGCATTGACTGGAGGTGGCATGGGAAGACTCGTTTATCATTCAATTTCCCGTGTCAGCAGGGCCATTATTTAAATGACCAGCCACATGTGTAATCAATCTTTAATGAAATGATAATTGCACTTTCCCAGCAAAGAGCTCTCTAGCTCTCCTGGAGCATTTCTTGGGCATTAATAATGAATGGAAATGGTGATCTACCAGCAAGGAGCCATGTTGTATAGGTCGGAGATTTCAAGGCAATTGAGTCTAAAAATACCAAAAGCATACAGGAAATAAGAAATTGGTTTTTCTCCTTTTCTTTTTTTGCTAGTGACAAAGTGAGGGCACCAGGGAAACACCCAATTATCAGCCAGCAGAGGGGGCGCCATGCAACATGAGGGAAACTGTCAAGCTGCGTATTAGTTTATAGTCAAATTTATAGTCAACTATACTCTTATCAATGATTGTGTTTAGTAAAAGGAGGCATACTTATAACCTGAGCTGATGGATGAGGCCCTGTTTTCTCTTGGCAGAGTCAAGGGAGAAATGGACCATAGCCTGTTGAACAGCAAAGGGTGGTTGTAAAAGGCAGTCTAACAGTAAGGGTACTGGGTATGTTGAGGCTGATTCCTCATGGGATTCTTAGGGGAATAACTAGTTGAAAGACAAGGATAAGGAGAAAGACCCTGGTTGACTATTTTTTTTTTTACTTCTCTTTCTCTAAATAGGTAAATACCAGTTTTTATTCCAATGAGTCATTGTGGTGTAGTGACCCTTAATTCCCAGATGCTGTCAGCAAGGCATAAAGTACAGAGGTTATACCAAGATGAAATGATTTTGAATACTGGACAGTGATGAAATGTCCTGGGGATAGCCCAGATTCCTGCAGAGAAGCTTATTGTCAGTGGTAGCCACTTCTTTTTGAATATTTTGTTCAAATCAGCTCTTGAAACTATCCACTGAAGAGTGATCTGCCCCAGTATTGTGGTGGGGAGGAGGAGAAGGGGAAAGGAAGGGATCAAGGAGAGAATGGAGTACTTCCACTGTTGGAATCACAGAATTTTTGGAATATTAAATTCAGCAGACATTAATTATTATTGAAGAAAAGACCACTTAAGCTCGGTGGCTCTCACTTGATGGATGAATAAATGGAAGTACTTTCCTGCTCTGCAGAGAGATAAGGGTTCTCAGCTCTAATACTTACTAGCTCTGTAACTGTAGCAAGTCACTAAATCTCTCTGTGCCTCAGTTTCCTTATCTGTAAAATGGAAATGATATTTGTACTAATATCCTACAGAATAATTGTAGGGGGGGGAACGGTTTATAAATATTTAACTGTTTATATAGATAAGCTTTTATTAGCATCCTTCTAATTGACCATCAGAAAGGGAGGAACCCCTGCAAAATTTGATCTGGATCCTTAATTTCTGGCTACAGGATCATTTCCAGCTCTGAAATTCTCTAATGATCCCAAAAGCACAGGACCTAAAGCTTTAAAGCAACAGAAAAATCATGGATGTGAGGCCAAGAGGAAACAGGCCCATTAATGTTGAATGGTATTTGCACTTTCTGAAAGCTTCTCTGAGGCCAAAAGCTTCATTTCATTACAGTGAAAGAAGAAAAGACCCCGTGATGAGCCTGCCCTTCAAGAAAGGTGATTAGGTCTCTCTGTACAATGGAGCAGCCAGCCCAGCAAAGGGATCCTGGATGTACCTGGGGAATATTCTATGCAATATTCTTAGATGGCACACTTCAAAATGTGGCCCATGACAAATGAGTCAACTTGCAGAATGAGTGATTACCTACTGGAGAGCTGCTTGCTCATTAAGTATCAGCTAACAGGTATCCTGGAGTTAGCCTGCCCCAATGAGCATGATCCTCCTGCTGGGACCCGAGGAGGGGAGGTTTGCAGTAATTGTCAAAAACCGTTCCACCAGGCAAAAAGGACCCCACTGATGGCAGCTTACATCACTGACCCTGGATGCCTGGTGCACAGAGAAATGGTGGGCCCTGGCTTCCAATGAGCTTCTCTATGACTGAGTTACTGACAACTGACTTAGGAAACTCAAACTTGTAAAATTCTATCATTTGGGAAAGTGTAGGCACTCTAATATCACTCAATTTTTTAAATCTATGATTTAATTACTTAATTTATTACTCTCCTCATAGCTCTCTGATGAGCATGAAGGAGGCTACAAAATAAATATAAGAAATTTATATCACATATATACACACATATATATGTGTATGTATACATTCACATGTGTGTAAATGTGTGTGTATATTATATATGTTGTTGAGTTGTTTCAGTTGTGTCTGACTTCATGAGCCCATTTGGGGTTTTCCTGGCAAGGACACTAAAGTGGTTTGCCATCTCCTTCTCCAGTTCATTTTATAGAGGAGGAACTGAGGTAAACAGGGTTAAGTGACTTGCCCAGGATCACACAGCTAGTAAATGTCTGAGGCCAGATTTGAATTCAGGAAGATGAGTGTTCCTGATTCTAAACCCAGTACTCTATATATACACTGCTCAGTGCCTAGCTGCCCAGATAGACACAGACATAGATGAACACATACACATACACATAAATACGTCTCCCTGCCCTTAATGACATTATAATCTAGAAAGATGAGAATAAGATATTGTAAATATATAAATAGTAAGGCAAGGCAGGAGTTAATTAAGTGATAAAATGTGTAAAATGGACAAGTTCAGATAAAGAGGAATTGACTAGGGCAGGAGGAGTCAAGAAAGGCTTCATAAAGGTGAGATTTGGGCTGATCCCTGAAAGATAGGCCTGATTTAAAGCAGACCTGCACAACTTGGCAGTAGGTAAGGACCAAAATTCAAATAGGTTAAACTTCTTTGGCCCACAGATAAGTAAGACTAGAGACAGACTGATGAAGGTTGGTTGCTTCCGGTAACGGGACAAACAGGAGAGAATGAGCAGTGGCAACCCTATATTTTTCTATTTTTCATGGGCTGCTCAAAATTCTTTGATGACTTGCAAATGGCCTAAGTGCCAGCCTGATTTAGAGAGACTTGACAAAGACAACGACATTCTAAGTGAGAGGGAAGAATAAGGCTTGAAGAGTGAAATAACCATAGTACCCTCAGGGGAAGAAAAAAAGGCATAGATAAAGTTGGACAAGTTGACTGGGGACATAGTGTAAGGGGCCTTAAGTGCCAGCTTGAGATATCCAGGTTTTGTCTTTTTCCTCTCACTAGAGTCTGCCTCTCTCCTTTCATGTGAAAGATTTGGGATCTGTGCCTTGCCTTCTCATTTCCTCATTAGCCCAATTATCTGAACTGAGAATTATGTTCCTAAATAAACCTAAAGAGACAAGGTGCTTAATGCTGAGTAGTTAGCACTAAAGGTTATCTTAACACCAGGGAATTTGAGCATGAGGATGGGAAGACAGGAGGATCAATGAATGAGAGAAAAGCAGAATTTCTGCTTTAAAATGACAAAGGAAAAATAAAATCTTGAAAAAATGGTTCAGCTTATAACCCATATTTAACAGATACCTTTGAGGGTGTTAAGTTACTTGTGGTGAGGAAGCTTAGCCATGTACCTTGATAGATCACAAGGTCAACATGAGAAATTAAAGTCACCTTGCACTACTTTTGTAGTATAGCCTTTTTTGAGTTTCAGGTTTACAGATATGATTGCAGATCATTTTCCCAAACATAGCCAATGTGGACATATTTGAGTTATGATTTTCATAAGAAATCTTCATAAAGCTACCTTAAAATGACAATGAGCTTCCCAATCAGTGGATGTCTTCCACTCACTACAGGTTGTGTAATCATCTGTCAGGGAGGCCATAGTAGAGATTCCCATGTGAGGATCAGATGCTCAGCTCAACGATGTCTAATTTTCCTTCCATCTCTGAGATTCTGGGACTAAAGTGGGTTAAATTCAGGGATGTGCTGATAAATATTTAATGATTGACTTGGGAGGGGGGGTTTGTGGTGAGGGTCAGGAGGGGTACAGGAATGTAATCATGATCTGCATTATTGACATTTCCTTTATGACTTTCTTAAGTCTAATGAACAAAACAATAAAACAAGCTCTGGTTTACAGCATTTGCCCAAGGTGCAAATGCTTACACTGAAAATTTAACAATAGGCCTTCTTCTAGTGCCTAGCTCCAGCACAGCCCTAGCATGATTTAGTTGTTCAGGCCCCCTCTATATCCTACTCCTTGTGACTGCTCTTTTGTTGCTAGGATGGCCACTATAAGTTATCTTCGGTATTAATCCTCTAACTCAACATCTGTTTCCTTGGTACTTAGTTAGCTGTCATTTAGTATCACTTTGTTTGATGACTCCTCTGAGCCAATCCAGCTCATGGCTGCAGGCCTCCAGTGCTGGAAGCTTCATTTCAGGGGTGACTCCATCTTTTAAGGATGCAGCAAAGATCAGTCATTAATGAAGATTTTTCTAAGCTCATGATTTGGTATATTTGCTGTATTTTCCCCAAATGACTATTTTTCTGCATTAATTTTAGCCAAGATTTCATAATTTCCTTGATCCCTTGATTTATTTACCTCTTTTCTTTGATCTTTTGAATAAATTTCAGAATGAGGCATTAATGCAGTTTAAGCCCTTCCACCCCAACTTGATATTCTGTCTAATTTGTGCCTGTTCTCTCACAGGGTAAACTGAGATTTTTTCTATTACTAGGTTATATATTTCACTACTGGATTATAAACTCCATACACATGGACAAGGACTATGTCTTATCATTTTTTTCTACCTCAGTGCCTAAGACAATGTTCAACATGTAATAGATATTTCATAAATATTTGTTGAATTAAATATAAGTACTTCTTATGTTCAATAACCATCAGTGGCTTTCTATTGCTAATAATTCCCATGGCATAATGATCCATTCAGTTTTGGAATTCTTCCCTGATACTCAGCTATCCTGTTTGGTGAGTGAGCACAAATTTGCCCAGCACACTATACTTAGAGCTAGCCCCAGATAATGCTTCATATGACCTCAGAAACCAGAGTCTTGTAGAGTATCTTGACACCTGCCTTTCAGCTGTTCAGATACTCTCCCACACACATTTCTCTCTATTTTTCACCTCTTGCTTTGGGAACAGTAATCAAATTGATGCTCCCATTGTTATCATTGCAGCTAGATGTCTAAGTGGATAGAGCACTAGCCCTGGAATCAGGAAGACCTGGGTTCAAAGCCAACCTCAGATACTTACTACCCATGTGACCCTGGGAAAATCACTAAACCCTGTTTGCCTCAGTTTCCTCATCTATAAAATGAGTTAGAGAGGGAAATGACAAACCACTCCAGTATCTTTGCTAAGAAAACCCCAAATAGGATCACGGAGAATTGGATACAACTAAACAACAAACAATAACTGTGAAATTGATACTAAAAAAAAGATCCTGAGGTGGCCTAGCCATACCAGATCTAAAATTGTATTATAAAGCAGCAATCATCAAAACTACTTGGTACTGGCTAAGAAACAGAGTGGTAGATAAGTGAAATAGGTTAGGTACACAAGACACAGTAGTCAATGACAATAGTAATCTACTGTTTCATAAACTTAAAGACTCCAGCTTCTGGGGTAAGAACTCATAATTTAACAAAAACTGTTGAGAAAACTGGAAAATGCTATGGCAGAAACTAGGCATAGACCAACAATTTACACTATTTACCAAGATATGGTCAAAATAGGTTCATGAATTAGACATAAAGGGTGAGACTACAAGCAAATTAGGAGAGCAAGGCAACTATTGTTGGCCTGTCAGATCTATGGAGAAGGGAAGAATTTATGACTAACAAGAGATAAAGAATATTGTGAAATGCAAAGTGGATAATTTTGATTACATTAAATTAAAAAGGTTTTGCATAAACAAAACCAATGCCACCAAGGTTAGAAGGGAAACAGAAATCTGAGAAGCAATTTTTTCAAGCAGTGTCTCTGATGAAGGCCTCATTCCTAAAATATATGGAGAACTGAGTCAAATTTAAAAGAATACAAGTCATTCCTTAATTGATTAATGATCAAAGGATATGAACAAGCAGTTATCAGGTGAAGAAATTAAAGCTATCTATAGTCATATGAAAAAGTGCTCTAAATCACTCTTGATAGAGAAATACAAGTTAAAACAGCTCTGAGGTACCACAACATATCTATCAGATTGGCTAACATGACAAAACAGGAAAATGATAAATATTGGAGAAGATGTGGGAAAACTGGAACACTAATGCACTGTTGGTAAAGTTGTGAACTGATCCAACAATTCTGGAGAGCAATTTGGAACTATGCCCAGAGAGCTATAAAGTTATGCATACCCTTTGATCCAGCAATACCTCTACTAAGTCAGTATCTCAAGGAGATCATAAAAATGGGAAAAGGACCCACACGTACAAAAATATTTATAGCAGCTCTTTTTCTGGTGGTGAAGAATTGGAAATTGAGAGGATGCCCATCAATTGGGGGATGACTGAACAAGTTGTACTGTATGAATATAATGGAATACTATTGTTTCATAAGAAATGATGAGCAGGTGGACTTCAGAGAAACCTGGAAAAATTTACACTTACTGATGCTGAATGAAGTGAGCAGAACCAGAAGAACATTGTACACAGTAACAGCAACATTGGTGTGATGACCAACTTTGACATATTTAACTCTTTTTAGTGATATGAGGATCTAAGACAATTCTATAAGACTCATGATGGAAAATGTTATTCACATCCAGAGAAAGAACTATAGTCTGAATGCAGATCGAAGCATACTAATTCTCTCTCTCTCTCTGTCTCTCTCTCTCTGTCTCTGTCTCTCTGTCTCTGTCTCTCTCTCTCTCTCTTTCTCTCTCTCTCTCTCTCTCTCTCTCTCTCTCTCTCTCTCTCTCTCTCTCTCTCTCACTTATTCCATTTTGTGGTTTTCCCCTTTGGTTATAATTCTTTACAACATGACTAATGTGGAAATATGTTTAATATAATTGTACATGTATAGCCTATATTAGATTGTATCCCATCTTGAGAAGGGGTAGAAAATTTAGAACTCAAAATCTTATAGAAGTGAATGGTGAAAACTAAAAACAAACAAATAAGATAATGATAATAGTAGTAGTAGTAGTAATAATAATAATACTGGTCCTATACTATTATGCTATTCTCTTATGCTCTCTTATGTTCTCTTACGCTATTCCCCAAAATGAATCCTCAGGTCTATTCAGGTTAGTCATCTCACTTTTTCTCCCTACCCCAACTCCCATACACATTCATACCTCAAAATCTTTCTTCATGTGATTCTTTCCATTTCCTCTCCCAAATGACTTGTCCTTTCTGTATCTAAATCCTACCTATCCTTCAAAGCCCAACTCAGTTACCACCTCCAGGAGGAAGAGTTCCCTAATTACTCTAATGAACCTCCTCTGAATCAGTCAACATTTATTAATCATATCCTAGTGCTAGGCACTGTGCTAAGCACTAGGGGTACAAAAAGAGGCAAAAGATGGTCCTTACCCTCAAAAAGCTTACAATCTAATGGGGTAAGACAACACACAAATAAAAAAATACAAAGTAAGCTCTATAGAAGATATATAGGAAATTATTAAAACAGGGGAAAGCACTGGAATCAAGAAGGGTTAGAGAAGATTTTCTGTTGAAGGTGAGCCTTTAGTTGGAGCTTACAAGCCAGGGAGGTTGGAGCAGAGGAGGGGGATCATTCCAAGCATGGGGCATGACCAGAGAAAATGTCCAGAACAGAGCGTTTTCTTCATGAACAGTCCAAAGGCCAATGTTAATGGATGAGAATATGTGTCAGATGCCTGGACCTTAGGAGGCAGCTAGGTTTGAAGAGCTTTGAATGCCAAACAGAGCATTTTATATTTGCTCCTAAGGCAGTAGCAAACCACTGAAATTTATTGATTGGGAGGTGGGAGTGATGAGGGCTGGAAGGGGAGTATGAGACCCCCACAAAGACCAGGGCACTAGGGGCAGGTCATCTGGAGAAGAATTCATGAACTCAAGCATTGTTGAAGTTAAGGTAAAGATTTATTATGCCTTTCAGCAGGCAAGAGTTCTTAGGGAACCTGCAACCTTAAAGGGGTACTGGAAAAGTTTATATAGGATATTCTATAGTATCACTTGTGCCAAATATGCTAACTAGGTGTTTTGGGATGAGATTAGGGAGTGGCTAAGGAGTGGTCAGTTCTTAAAGGAACATGTACTTTTGGTATCTACTGCACAGGTATTTTACCCAAAATTCATTGGGAAATATCCCAAGGAGGGGATACCTGAAGGTGTGGTTTTAGGCCTGAAACATCACTAAGTCAACCAGAAGTCAGGACTGGCTCAGCAATACCATGTTGCTCTCATCAATGTCTTGTTAGACAAGATAAATGTAAGGGAATATAGGTATGTCTAAGTCTAAGATATGTAGGGTTAGTCAGTTAGTATTAAATGTTGTTATGACCCAGTGCACAGCCCATTAAGCCAGTACACAACTGGTTCAAACTAATGAGTTCTATAGGTGCTGCTGGCTACTGTAGCAGGAAGGGAGCTAACGGTTGTTACTTGGGCAGGCTGTGTCCTTGGGCTGGGGAGAAACTGCCTGATAGAGAATTTTGAGGCTAGGGAGAAATGTGATTTTTAAAGAGAAATGTGATGTTAGAATTGGGGCCCCAGTACATGCACCCATGCATCCCATCAGGAGGGGTGACATAATTGGAACTGCGGTTTAGGAAAATCCCTTTAGTGGCAGAATGGGTAAAGATTTAACTATACTAAATTGCATAGCAGTAAAGGTCTAGTCTGTTGTCCTGCCGGCAACCATGTTAATAGCTTGAAGTCAGGGACCATGCAATTAAATTACATTCAACAAAGATTTATAAAGCCACAATTACAGAATGTGCCAAGCACTGTGCTAGGTACTAGAGGTACAAAGACAGAAAGGAAATAGGTCTACCCTCAAGTAGTTTATAGGATATAGTGGGTGTATAGATAAGTAAATTCAAGACAATTGGAGTAGGGAAACAGCAAAAGCAAAAGTGGGGATTGGGAGGCTTTGTGGAGGAGGTTGTACCTGAGCTGAACCTTTCAGGATGAAAAGATTCTGAGAGGCAGCAGCAAGAAGGAAACGTGTACCAGGCATTGATGGGGCAGCCTGTTAAAGGGTACAAAGATAGGAGGTGTGGTGGCAAGTTTAAGAAAGAACAAATAGGTGGTTGACCAGAACATCAAGTACATGAAAGGAAACGATGAAAAATGATTGTGGAAAGGGAGGATGGAAATGATGGAGAGTTTGAAGGGCCAGGCTGACGCATTTGTTTTTTACTCTAGAGCAGACCTGCACTTCTACACTTCTTGCTGTAAATAGCTTAGACTAGAGACGGCCTGATTTTGGTTGGTTGCTGTGGGTCACATGACAGCTGCCCCAAGTCCTTCAGTTCCAGCTATGTTGTGCAGGCCTGCCCTAGAAGCAAGAGGAAGTCACTTGAAACTTTTGAACAGGGAAATGCTGAGGTCATGCTTTTCTGCCTTAAGAAGGTTTTTTGGGAATTCCTTGTCTAGCCCAGTGGGTTCACAGTCACACTCAGTAACTGCATGATTGTTTTTTACCAAGCCCTTTTGTAAGCAGAGACTCATGTATGGCCCTTCTGTATACCGTTAAGGTAACTCAAAGGTACATAACTAAAAACAAAATTAAAAACAAAGAAACAACAACAACAAAAACAAAACAGAAATGAAGGATGATTAGTTTTCCTGTACATTTGCCTTCAAATTTCTGTCAAGATCTGCCTGGGGTCATTTTCCTTTGGGACTCTTGATCTGGATTATTCTTAGATTTTGCTTATAAAGCAGCGTTTAAACTTCCAATCAAAGGAAACATGAAGGTTTTGGGTAAAGAAGACCCCTTGCTGGCAGGACTATTGTCAAATGGCAGGAGAAAGCTGACAGAGTACATGCATCCCTCATTTTCTCTCTCAGTCTGCAGTCTACATTTAGAAAAGTAGAAGTAACTCCCCTACAGTGCTGTCTGAATTGAGAAAGAATGATGAATTTCCCAGGGATCACAGCATTCTCTTTGGAGCACAACGTCCACCCTTCCCAACTTTGAGGCAAAAGCAGAAACAACCCTCTGCCCTTCTCTTTTAAAGAAAGAGAAGGAAGGAAGGAAGGAAGAAAGTAGAGAAAGAAGGAGGGAGGGAAAGAAGGAAGGAGAGAGGGAAGGAAGGAAGGAAGGAAGGCAGGAAGGCAGGAAGGAAGGAAGGAAGGAAGGAAGGAAGGAAGGAAGGAAGGAAGGAAGGAAGGAAGGAAAGAAGGAAGGAAGGAAGGAAGGAAGGAAGGAAGGAAGGAAGGAAGGAAGGAAGGAAGGAAGGAAGAGACCAGAGGAGAAGGGTTTTTTCCCCTAGAGGGCAGAATTTTAGCTATTAAAAAAAAACAAAACTTAAACTGTATGAATAGAAGTAGAATGCCCTAAACCAGGGGTGAGTAACCTGCGTCCTTAAGGCCACATGCGGCCTGGTTGATCCTCAAATGCAGCCTTTTGACTGAATTCAAACTTCACAGAACAAATCCCTAAATCCCCTGCCCTAAACAGTGAAAGTGATAGTCTCCTTGTCTTCCCTAGTCATAATAAAAAGAAAATTCTTTGTTCAGGGCTTTCACCTTGATTAATAAGGCAAAACTCAGGGCTGGCTGCCTCTCATCTTCTCTTTGGAGCCACACAACAACCCAGAAAGGCAGGTAACACAGGGATTGTTACCACATCTATTAAAAAGGTGGGAGGGTGTGTATGAGAGTGGGGGGTGGGGAGTGGGGTGTGTGTGTGTGTGTGTGTGTGAAGGAATTACTTATCTGAGATCACATACCAAGTCAGGTCCTGGATCTATGGTATCTCCCAATGCCTTGTTGGTCCTGTCCTCACTACCTGATGCTTCCTTGTATATTTTAAAAACATCCCTGGCTGCTAAAATATTGCTGCTGTACTCGAAGTAGGAGCAAGCAGCAGGGCTTTTGAGTTTGCATTGATAATGGTTTGAACTGCACTGTATAAAGGAGATAGAAGATGTAAGAGATGCCTTGTATAATCCTAGTGACCCAGGATCTTTCTTTAATTAAGTTCACATGAAAGGGGATTTATGGTGTCTATTGTAATTTAATTTTTTAAAACTTATCGCTTAATTAAATGGATTTATTAAAATTCTCCACCAGTGCATTTTTATGATTAATAGGGAATTCAACCGCTGAATGTCAGGGAAGATTTTCTCACTGAGTTTAGTAATAGATTTCTTTTCCTCCTCTTTTAACTCCTTTCCAAGAACCTGATTTTTGTCTAAAATGTTTATGGAGGCAAGTTAAAGTCAAACAATCAATCAACAAGCATTTATTTAGTACTTCCTAAGCACTGTGCTAGGTACTAGGGATATGTCAACAAATTAAATGATTCTTGCCCTCAAAGAGCTGGAATTTTAGCCAAGGTAGGAAATATGTACCTTCACAGGAATAAAATAACTGCAAGAATTTACAAAGTGCTTTACCTGAGCTATCTCATTTGACCCTCACAACAACTCTGTGAAACCAGTGTAATTATCATCCCCTTTTAACAGATGAGGAAACTGAGGCCAAGAGAGGTTAATGTCTGAGGTCAAACATCTAATATCTGTCAAGGGCAAGTCTTCTTGATTCCAAGTCCAACATTATCCACTGTACCACCTAGATGCCTCATATAAAGCAGGTAATGAAGGAGAGGGGGAGAAGTCACCAGCAGTTGGGAAGGGAAGAACTCAGAGAAGGCTTGATTTGGAAGGGAGTGATTGAACTGAGAAAATATTCTAACACTAAGAAAAAGGATGAGTAATTGGCTAGAACTCTCTAGATTGACTATGTTCATTATGTGACTACCAAACAAAAGAATGTGACCATTTTTATTGTGTGTTCTCTGTAAAGTGCTACTCTGAATCTACATCAGGGCATGAAAGTAACCTGGAGTTCCTGAAGGCCTTGCCATCTGAGGGCAGGCCCTAGATGTTCTTCCATGCTGGAAATACTTCATGTAGTCTGTCACAAATATAACTGTTTTTTGAGAAACAGCCCAGCTAAACAGAAAGGCTCACCATTATTAGTTAAGCTCTTTGGCCATGGAAACCCCCAAAGTCATGAAAAATTTCAAAATGGTCTTCCATCCTGTGTAACCCCTTCTGCAATTACAATAGCACAGAGGATAGATGGAGTTAAGAAGCACATAGTACTTCAGAGATATCTTCAACATAAACCTATCTCCTGGTATTCAGGTGACAGGTCCTTGTCCAGTGACCAGTAGGCTGACATGTTATTTGAAGAACTAGACCACATCAGTACTGATGCTCTCATAGTAAGTGGAACCAAAAGGCAAAGGGAAGTTGTAACTAAATAGAAGGGTGGCTCCTAGGCTGTCTATGGGGAGGCAATGGAAGCACTTAAGTCTTACCATGCCTCTAAAGGCAAGAAAAGCATCATTCCATAGAAACTTGATCATCATCGTGTAGTGTAGTACTCAAGATGACCTTGAGCTAGAGACAATAAAGTGGTAGAAGAATTCTACCAAGAACCAGATACTCCCATCCCACATCCCCATTACATCAACACATTTTAATGTGTTTTTATATATTTAATTTTATGTAATATTTTATATAATCTTTTATAACATATATATACACATACATAGATATAGATATATTGGATATATGGTGTCTCCTGATGCCCTTTTTATATACTTTTATAGATATTTATATAATTTTAAATTGTTGTGTTTGTCCTTTGTTTTCAAAGAGGACCATGACATCAGGGAAATGATGACATGACTTGCAGTTGACTTTGATTTGAGTGAGGGAGGGCTGTGAGGTCACCAGCCTCACTTTCTCCTGAGCCATCTGGATCCAGTGACCAGATATTCATCAGGATGACTAGAGATGGCCCAGGATGCACTGGGAGACCTTTGCCATATAAGGATAAGGCCTTTTCAGGCACTCACTTAAAGTGAGGTAATACCCATTCAGGGAATAGGCCTTGCCGCTTTAAGAAGTGAGTTAAGGGTTGGTTCCTTAATAAAGAAGAAACCAGAACTAAAGAATCAAGCTGGGAGGGGAAGACCCTCAGGATTGTTGTTACAAAGAGAAATAGTTACCATTGACATTCACTCTAAATTCACTCAAAGACAGAGAGGCCTAAAACACAGCCATTAAGTGGAGCTTGGCCAGGGACCCATTGTGGTCAAAAATATGAACTTTTTTTTTTAAATGTAAATTTATTTATTTAAGTTTTCAACATTCACTTCCACAAAATTTTGGGTTCCAAATTTTCTCCCCATTTCTCCCTTCCCCCCACCCCAAAATGCCAAGCATTCTAATTACCCCTATCACCAATCTGCCTTCCCTTCTAACATCCTTCCCTTCCCTTACCCCCATCTTCTCTTTTGACCTGTAGGGGAAGATAACTTTCTTTACCCCATTACCTGTATTTCTCAGTTCCTAGTTGTATGCAAGAACAATACTCAACAATTGTTCCTGAAACTTTGAGTTCCAACTTCTCTTCCTTCAATATAGGCCATATCTGTGTAGTTTTGCAAATGACTTCCATAATAGTCGTGTTGTATAAGACTAACCATATTTCCCTCCATCCTATCCTGCCCTCCATTTCTTCTGCTCTCTCTTTTGACCCTGTCCCTCCCACTGCCCTCCCTTCCATCACCTCTCCCACCCTGCTTATCCCCTTCTCCCCCACTTTCCTGTATTGTAAGATAGGTTTTCATACCAAAATGAGTGTGCATTTTATTCCTTCCTTTAGTCGAATGTGATGAAAGTAAGCTTCATGTTTTTTTCTCTCACCTCCCCGCTTTTTCCCTCCACTGAAAAGTCTTTTACTGCCTCTTTTATGAAAGATAATTTGCCCCATTCCATTTCTCCTTTTCCTCTCCCAATATATTTCTCTCTCACCCCTTAATTTCATTTTTTTAAGATATGATCCCAACCTATTCAATTCACTCTGTGCTCTCTCTCTCTCTCTCTCTCTGTATGTGTGTGTGTGTGTGTGTGTGTGTGTGTGTGTGTGTGTGTGTGTGTGTAATCCCACCCAGTACCCAGATACTGAAAAAAAGTTTCAAGAGTTACAAATATTGTCTTTCCATGTAGGAATGTAAACAGTTCAACTTTAGTAAGTCCCTTATGACTTCTCTTTGCTGTTTACCTTTTCATGCTTCTCTTGATTCTTGTATTTGAAAGTCAGATTTTCTTTTCAGCTCTGGTCTTTTCATCAAGAATGCTTGAAAGTCCTCTATTTCATTGAAAGACCATTTTCCCCCCCTGAAGTATTATACTCAGTTTTGCTGTGTAGGTGATTCTTGGTTTTAGTCCTAGTTCCTTTGACTTCTGGAATATCCTATTCCATGCCCTTCAATCCCTTAATGTAGCAGCTGCTAGATCTTGTGTTATCCTGATTGTATTTCCACAATACTTGAATTGTTTCTTTCTAGCTGCTTGAAATATTTTCTCCTTGATCTGGGAACTCTGGAATTTGGCCATAATGTTCCTAGGAGGTTCTTTTTTTGGATCTCTTTCAGGAGGTGATCAGTGGATTCTTTCAATATATATTTTGCCCTCTGGTTCTAGAATATCAAGGCAGTTTTTCTTGATAATTTCATGAAAGATGATGTCTAGGCTCTTTTTTGGATCATGGCTTTCAAGTAGTCCTATTATTTTTAAATTGTCTCTCTTGGATCTATTTTCCAGGTCAATTGTTTTTCCAATGAGATATTTCACATTATCTTCCATTTTTTCATTCTTTTGGTTTTGTTTTGTGATTTCTTGGTTTCTCATAGAGTCATTAGCCTCCATCTGTTCCATTCTAATTTTGAAAGAACTATTTTCTTCAGTGAGCTTTTGGACCTCCTTTTCCATTTGGCTAATTCTGCTTTTTAAAGCATTCTTCTCCTCATTGGCTTTTTGGACCTTTTTTGCCAATTGAGTTAGCCTATTTTTAAAGGTATTATTTTCTTCACCATTTTTTTGGGTCTCCTTTAGCAAGGTGTTGACCTGCTTTTCATGCTTTTCTTGCATCTCTCTCATTTCTCTTCCCAGTTTTTCCTCCACCTCTCTAACTTGATTTTCAAAATCCTTTTTGAGCTCTTCCATGGCCTGAGATTATTGAATATTTATTTTGGATGTTTGAGATACAGAAGCCTTGATGTTTATGTCTTTCCCTGATGGTAAGCATTGTTCTTCCTCACCCAAAAGGATGGGAGAAGACATTTGTTCACCAAGAAAGTAACCTTCTATAGTCTTATTTTTTCCCCTTTTTTGGGCAGTTTCCCAACCAGTTACTTGACTTTTGGGTCCTTTGTCAAGAGTAGGGTATACTCTGGGGATCTGTAAGATCTCAGTTCCTCCAAGGTGGCACAATCAAGAGTGTACACTGGTCTGGGAACAGGAAGACATATTTTTGCCCAGAATCTTAGCAGAGTTTCCTCTCCACAGCCACCTGGCCTCCAGTTCTGCCAAGCCACCGCTGGGGGGCTGAGATTCAGTTAAGCTGTGGGGACAGGGCCACCATTCAGTGTGAGATACATTAGCTCCCTTAGGGCCTCTACACAGGGCTGAGGTAAGAATGGGCTGCTCAGTGCCCCCAAGGGTTTTACAATCCAGCAATGGATGCGTGCTACTGTGGGAACTGCTGCCTGCCCAATGTGGCCTCTGTGGCTGCTGCCTAAGGCCAGAGCTATGGGAAGGCCCTTCTCCCTTCCTAGCCAGCTGAAAAAACCCTCTCACTGACATTTGGAGCCTGTGGGTTGAGGGATCTGCGAACCTGCTTCTGCTGTGACTAGGGATTCCACGACTGGAGATTCTGCCCCTGAGGTGTCCTCCTCCCAGAGCTGGACTACGCAGCGTGGTCAAGGCTGGACTGGGTGGTGCTTCATGCCCAGTGCAACAGACATTTCTCATAGGCCTTTCAGTTCACCCTGGGCTGGAAATCTCCTCCACTCTGTTGTTCTCCACTTCTACTGCTCTAGAATTTGTTGAGAGTCCCTCTCTACAGGTATTTTATGGACTGTATGGGGACAGCCTGCATATGTGAGCTTCTGAGTGAACTGGGGGTATGGCAGGAAGGAATGAAGGGAGGAAGGAATGAAGGAGGGAAGGAATCTAGGTAGTAAACCTCAAGTTAACTGGAAATTTACCTCCCTTTGCAGAAGAGGTGAGGGAGAGGGAGACGACAAGCTGAGTTACCCAGCTAGCTGGGTCCCCATTCAGGAAGCTTGGTCTACCCACGGGTTGTGTTTGTCCTTCATTTTCCAAGAGGACCATAACATAAGGGAGATGATGACATGACTTGCAGTTGACTTTGATTTGAGTGAGGGAGGGCTATGCAAGGTCACCAGTCTCACTTTTTCCTCCTGAGCCATCTGAATTCAGTTACCAGATACTCATCAGGATGACATTTTGTTTTTTCTTAATTGCGTGGTAAAATAATTTTTAACATTTTTTTTAAAGTTTTGAGTTCCAAATTCTTTCTCTCCCTTCATCCTCCTTCCCTTCCCCTTCCCTGAAATGGTAAAGAATCCCATATAGGTTGTACATGAGCAATCATGTAAAACATTTCCCTATCAATCATTTTGTACAAGATAATGATTATACTTTAAGAGAAGAAATTTGGTGTAGTAAATTGCTTCAGTGTCAGAAAGACCCTCGTTTTAAGCCTTACCTCTGACTTTCACATACTGACACATACATATAACTCTGGACAAGTCACCCAACTTCTCAGGGACACAGAAAACTCTGTAGGTCTATAAATTAAGTTATCCATGCACTGGTAGAGGAACTTCATCAGAAGCTCCCTATTTCAATGAAGTCACAAGTCAATTAAAAAAATTAGTACTCAGTGATTTCAATGTGAAGATGGAAGTATGTTGAAAAAGACATTAAAAATATGGCTTAGAATCAAGAAACAAAAGAAGACAAAGTCTTCTAGACTACAAAGATGTCTTGTGCCTATATTCAGAATGAATATGTTGTACCTCAAGTTATATCAAGTTCTTAGAATCTACTTGGATCTATCATCTAGTCAGAGGCACTGCTCATGAACCTACATATTCTTCCAAACCTCCTGGTTCAGAAGGAGTGGTCTTGTAGCACCATGGTGATGTGAAAGGACGTTTACTTAAAATAGATTACAAGGTAAATGAAAGTACTATGCCTCCCATTTCTTAAGGCTGCCTCTGCCTAGAGCTCCAGAGATAACTCACTTTCATTTCTTGTATCTTCCACACAATGAAAGACATGGATGGTTTCTTGACCTTCCAATTAACTTTTCTCTTTCTCCAACACAATGGAAAGGAGACACCTACACCACACATGGCAAGGAATCTTTCTATAGCACTTGGAAATCCAGGATTTCTCAGCACCTATTTCAGATAATTTCAGACATATCAGCTTCTCCTTCAGTCTAATTCCCACTCCAAGCTATTTCAACTCATATCTTGCAGCCCCACTAATTTTAAATTGTGTCACCTTTCTGTTGCTGTTTAGCCTCCAATACTCTTTCTGTATCGCTTTTTGTCTCTGTCTCTCTTTCTCTTTGTCTCTGTCTCTCTCTATCTCTTAGTTATCTGACATTTAAAATAATTTACATATTGCCTCTCCATTCAGCTTCTTCCTAAGTACAAGAGATTTGTTGAAAGTAGGATAAGGTTGATCCCTCCTCCCCTGCAACAGGTACTTTCTTCAAGAAAAGAATTGAAAGTCATTGGACTTGACAAGCTGAAATATCATGAAAAATGAAGCTGTTTAAATCTTCATGCTTAGGACACAACTGATTAATGCTTCATTTCTGAATCAGTTGTCTGTAAACAGTCTTACCATCAGCTTATAAGAGAAAAAGTCAAAATCAACACAAAATTTAAAGAAAGTCTAAAAATGCTACGATATGGTATATAATAAAATAAAGTCCAACTCGACATTAGGCTATTTTCAAGCTATTAATAGAAAAATGGAAACTGGATAAAAGAACAAATATAAATATAGTCTACTATCATTTCATAAAGGTTATCTGATTTAATGAATTCTCTACAATGTGGAGGTCAAAAAAACCTAGAAACCATCTCAATCCAAAAAATCTTGATCTTCTAGCCAAACAAGAAATACAAAAATTGTGGTTCAAAATATAAATGTGTTTGTGATACCTTATTGAGGGGGATGGTGAAAGTTTATTGCTTTGCTTTACTTTACAAAACATTGAGAAGTAGTGAAGAAAAAAAACCAGGATTACTAAAAGCTTAACATGAGGCTCAATCAAGCCAAATAAGTTCAAGAACATGAATAAATTGGACAATGTGACAGAACAACAAATCAACAAAAATGTAAAAAAAAAGTGGTGAAGATTTCTATAACAAATTATTTTCTCCACCAACAATAATGGAACCATAACATTGAGACTCTAATACCACAGTCTCCAGTTTATTGTCTGAGAAAGTAGAAATGACTTTCTATCTTGAATCAAACAGAACAAAACCAAACCAATACACCTGCTTCTCTGGACAGAATCTATTTGAAGACTTCTTTTAGTATTTTTCATGAGCAGAATTCATTTGTTTGTAATAAACAATATAGTTTTAGAAACAACGAAAATAAAGGTGAATCAAGCCACAGAACCAAACCAAGTATACTTAGAAGAAGCTTCAATGTGAGGTGACAAAAGTTTGAGTGCATCAATAGATTTATTTTTAAGACATCTGGAAGAGGAGAGGAATTCAAATGATTAGATAAATTCACAGATGTTATTCTTACAAAAGAGAGAGCTCAAAAAAGATATCAATAACCACTAAGCCATGTATCTACTTTTTCAATCCAATAAAATTTTTATGGGAATAATTTACATACATTATCAGTGGTATCCTTGATGAAAATTTGAGGTCATAAGCAAGCTTTGGTAAATGATATTTCACAACTGACACATTTTTGCGGTCATCCTGATGAATGAAAAGCTATTTGTTGACTATATTAAAAAAATTTGATAGAGCAAAATATAGTCATAGTCTCCTTAAACTTAGCATCTTCAAAACATATAAGATCATTCTGAGTTCCTTGATAGATAGAAGAGTAGAGGTAACTTTGTAATAGAAGGGAAATATAAAACACAGAAATAGTTTCTCACTGAAGGTATTCATCATTAACATGTAGGATAACAACTGCAAAGCCTGAATGAGGAGTTCCCTGTAAATCTCTATAAGTCTTCCAGATGCTCTTGTATGCAGATGATGTTATCTTGCCTATTTCAAGCCTGGGAACATTGAGCCTTCTAAATGAGATCTAAAAATCACTCAAAAACAATTTAGTCTTGTGATCCATATAAGAAGAAGCATGAGGTTGGAGAATGGCTATTGTCCAGATAATGAAATTTTATGGAATTTTAGCTACTCCATCAATATCTCTTGGATAGATTCTGTGAATAAACAATGAACTGGACATAGTTGAATTAAGATAAATTTGGTAAATTGCACAAGACCTTCAATGACCCCAAGCATTTTTTTTCTGAAACAATATCCCCTCTTCCTGACATCTGTGTCTCTAAGGAAATGTTTTACATCTATGATGAATCATGAATATGACAGTCTTCAAATAAATAAAAATTGTAGGTTACCCAAAAAGCAATAGAAAGATACAGAGATAACATAGTCTGCAGCATATCACACACAATCTCATCCACTAATCCACCCCTGAATATTCCTCCTTTCTCCATCAATTGGAACTACTCTCTTAGCTGGAGAACTTTTCAGACCGTGATCCTGTTCCTTTGGAGAGTTAATCCATTTAACATTGGAATTCCATCCTGAGCTGAACTGTCCAGATTGGTGAGTGAATCCACTGCTATTCTACCTGCTACACAAATCTTTCCTGATTCTTCCCTACTCCCAGCTTCTAGCACCTCCTTAAACTACTTCACATTTGTGTTATAGCTAAATTTATACTTTTATATGTTCATGTTTATTTCCCCAATAGCTTTGTTAGCTCCTAGAAAAGGGACTTCCATTTCTTTGTCTTCTCAATACCTAGCACAGAGTTTGGCATACAGGGGGTACATTATAAATGTTTGTGGTTTGATATAACTAGCTGATCCCAGACCATGTTTCACATTCCATCCATCTGTTCACTCCAGATAATTTTGCTCTTTCTCTTGCTAATTTGTACATACACCACTCCCCCACACCTCATTCTCCATCTCTTACTCTGGGAACAGTGATCAAATCAGTCGTATCATTGTTTCTGGAAGGGAAGTGACAATCTATTGCCCATAGCTCCATGTGCCATCCCTGTGAATCTGCAGACCAAAATTCTCTTTCCTACTTACTATTCTCCTATACATGTTGCCTTAACTAGATGACACAGTAGATTGAGTGCTGAGCTTGGGATCAGGAAGACCTGAATTTAAATCCAACCTTGGACACTTACTAGCTATGTCACCCTGGGCAAGTCACTTAACTCCTGTTTGCCTCAATTTCCTCAACTGTAAAGTGGGAATAATCATAATATCTCCCTCATAGGGTTGTTAGGACAATCAAATGAGATAATACTAGTAAATAACTTAGCACAGTGCCCAGGGCATACAAGGAACTTAATAAATACTTGTTCCTTCCTCCTTCCTATCCTCTCCCCAACTCTTGCTGGAATATAAGCTCATTGAAAACAAGGACTATCTACCATGTGTATTCATAGCCTCAGAAACTTCCATAGTGCTTGACACATGGTAGGCATTTAATGTCTTTTCAACAAATGAAACAATGAATTCTGTGCATGAAGAAGCATAAGAGAAACCATAATAGGGAGAGGTGACCAGATAAGGAGATGAGCTGGTCGTGTGACAAGAGTGAAGGAGAAGAGATGGACAGTTTGTGTGCTGCTCTAGCACCAATGTGATTTCAAGGGATCCCAAGGAAGGCCCCTAATACACTGGTTGAACCCAGAGTGAAAATTAAATGTCACACAAAGATGAGAAGGCCTGGGTGGTTTGCAGTCTGCTCCAAAGCAGAAAGTAGACACACCACTGAGATCACAGGTTCATTGAAGCATTGACACAGCCCAAGAAGAAACTATCACACCACGTTCACAGGTCTCAAAAGTGGAGACCCATTCCACTTTGAGTTCCTTTTTTCCCACCCTAGGGAGACATTAATGAAGTGATATTTACAGAGCTCACTCATTCGGCCAAGCTAGAGCCCACTGGCAGAAATCTGCCCTTTGGCAGATTTAGGCTATTTCAAAATATTAGACCACCTCCCTTTTGACAGAGAGGTGATGGGCTCTGTGCAGAAGGAGACACATATTATTTAAATATGAACAGGGTAGGAATTTGTTTTGCTTAACTATTCATATTTGGTACAAGGGTTTTTTTCTCCCTTCTCCATGCCTTCCTCACCCCACCCCAAAAGGAGGGAAGTAAGAGGAAGAAAAAAGATTTTTGTTAACTTTTAAAAGTAAATAAAAAGGCATTATCTTATTAAATATGCACATGCGTGCACATACACATGCACATACACATACACATTAAATTTATTAGTTCTGACTTGAATTAAGCAAAGAGCATCCCCTCAATGGGCATTTCCAAGAAGTAGCTAGCTATTATTTTTCTCTCCCCTTCAGAATATCATGGATAGTTATCACAAAATTTTGTCTTGGGTTTGTTTGGTTTTTTTGTACTTTTCTGTTTTACTTAACCCAAGTCAGAGAAAACTTGGTATTTATTTACAAGGCTAACAGCCTCTGGAGCATGCTGACATTTCAGTTCTGAAAATGTGACTTTTCAAATTTGGGCAAAGCCCATCTGGACATTCTAAGATATCCAAGTTTAACTGATAAAGGGCAAGCTTCAACATGCAGGCTTCATTGTATTTGTTACTCTCTAGGAGGAAAAATATATGGCATTGGCAGAACTAGACTAAGTGACCGATATGGCACTTTTGGATGACTTTGGCTGAAAAGAACTGATACACTTGGGTTCTCTTGCCCAGAGAAGAATATTAAAAGGACTCCAGTGAATTAGACTAGTTGACATTTTCCTTGACCTCTGAACTGCTGTTCTCATAAAGGTCCAAACTAAGGGAATGGCACCTTGGGAATGGTGTGACTCATCATAAATATCCTTACTTCAAAAGACTTCAAAACAGAACTCATCTTTCCTTCTCAACCCTCCCCCCTCCTACCTTCCTGATTACTGTAGAGGGCAACACTGTCTTCCCAGTCCCTCAGGCTCACAACCTATGAGTCATTTTCTGTTCATTGTCTCCCTCACACGTACCGCCCCCCCCCCCAAATCCAATCTGTTGCCAAAGTCTATTGATTTCCACCTTTGAAACATCCCTTGAATATGCCATCCTCCCCTCCATAGACACTGCCAACACTCTAGTGCAGGGCCTCATTACCTCATTACTGGATTATTACAATAGCCTCTCAGTCAATTTCAACTCTCTCCCCACTTCAATTCATTTTCCATTCAACCACCAAAATGTGATTTTTTAAAGCAAGGTCTGACCATGATCAAGCCCCTACTCAATAAACTCTAGTGATTCACTATTGTTTTCAGGAGCAAATACAAAATGCTATGTTTGTCATTCAAATCCTCCATAACCTAGCCCCTTCCTACCTTTCCAGTCTTCTTGCACCTTACTCCTTACCATATACTCTTCCATTTTAGCAACACTGGCCTCTTTGTTGTTCCATGAGCACTATACTCCATCTTCCAGTTCTAGACATTTTTTCTGGCCACTCCCATGCCTGGAATGGTCTTCTTCCTCCTCTCTGCCTCCAAACTTCCCTAGCTTCATTCAAGCCCCAACTAAAATCCCATATTCTATAGCAATTCTCTAATCTCTCCTAATTCTAGTGCCTTTCCCTTTGTCAATTATTTGCTATTTATCCTGTATATAACTTGCTTTGAATATATATATATGTATATATGTTTGCATGTTGTCTTCCCCATTAGATTGTACATTCCTTGAGGGCAGGGATTGTCTTTGCCTCTTTTTGTATCCCCAGTACGAAGCACAGTGCCTGGCCCTAGCATGTGCTTAGTAAATGTTGATTGATAGAATAAATGATTCTCTAGGAATCCAGCCTTTCCTGGAATTTACTAGGGTTCAATGACTTCCTCAAAATTTCTTGTCTTTTTCTATAGAAAAAAAACAAGTTGGAAGTTGCTTATCCTAGGCCAAAAAGCAAACGATGAATTTCTCGAAGCAGTTCAATCAGGCTAGTGGGAATGATTCAGATTAAAGAGTGCAGACTCAACAGACAAGATTATAGCAACTTGACCACTCCCAGAAATGAAATGAACTAAGCTTTCCAAACTAATACATAGATAATATGAGAATGAATTGGGTTTGAGCTTGAACAAGAGTAGTTAAATTTCTGTTCATTTTCATGTTCATGCCCCACTGGGCCCAATGCTGCTAGACACAAATAGATTCAGAAGCATGAGAAAACCATCGGAAGGATCATCCATCTCTGTGGGTTGCTGAGCTGACCAGATGCAAAAATCCACCAAACTAGCCCATTCTCCTAAGTGGCAGTTTGTCAGGTTAAATCCATCCATCAAAAGCATTTATTGAGTGTTTACTATTGGAGCAGGTACTTTACTAAGTGTTGGGTATACAAAGAAAGGGGGAAAAACCAATTTCTGTCCTCAAGGAGCTTACATCTGAGGGGAGAAGACTATTTCATTTGAACTAAATCCAATGTCTCAGTCAGAAGAGAATAGCTTAATTTTTGGAAGAGGCAAAACCTCTGGAAATTCTTCTTTGCAAGAAATTGACCCCATATCAAGCACACTGTATTCATTGGATCTACACGTATGTTGTCACTTCATGTACAAAAACCTGATCACTCCCAAAGGTATAGGGTCATTCTTCCTGCCCCTTGCCTGCATTGCAAAGCATTCGATGTCTTTTCCATTCTTGCCCCAGCTGACCACACCTAAGTCATCTCTCAGTTGGGTTCGATATTTACTCTCCTTTCTAGTCAGGAAAATATCCTCTTCACCTCCTTGCTCTCTGCTGATTCCTTATTTTGGGCTTCCATCAAAAATGTCTTTTTGGACTTAAGAACATTGATCAATGCCATCATTCCAGGTGACTAATGATGAAGTGTGTTACTCATCTCTTGACAAAGAGGAGATGGATTCAGAGTAAAGAATTAGATGCTGTTTGACAGGGTACAGAATTAAATTATGTTGTTTGAATATGCTTATTAATTACAAGAGTTTTGTTTTTCCTTTTTTTTTCAATGAGGGAGGGAAGGAGGAAAGGTTCAGAAAATAAATACTGGTTAATTGAAAAAAATAATAAGAATATCCTTTCTACTTTCCTTCTGCTTAGCTTTTAATCTCTCTGAGATTAAAATCTCAGAGGTTAAACCTTTTACAAATGAAGGAGTTGGACCAGATTTCTCAGGCCCATTCTGTTTCTAAATCTTATAATCTCACACCTTCCCATGTTGCCCATGTACAGTTCATAGATCATTGGAGATGCCTTTTCTAAACATCTGTCTTCTGAGTTCTTGTTAGCATTTATTTTCTGTGCCATGTATTTATTGCTTACACACATGGCAAGACCACGTGTGTAAGAACACAAGGCTGTAATAAGACTTATCTCCTAGAGAACCCAGAGCACCAGTCTTATTTATTCTGTATTCACCTCACTAACTATGCACATAGGAGATGCTGAGCAGATATTTATTAAACTAATGGCTAGATGGATAGGTAGCCAATTTTTTAGAAATGTTCATAATTAATCTCATTCAAGTCATTGACTCAATCAAATAACAAGCATTTATTAAGCACCTACTTTGAACTAGGCACCATGGTAGATGCTGGAAATATTATATCTTTCCATCCCTAGTTACTTTTGGTGATAGTTAGCAATCCCAATTATGACAGCCAGTTTTTCTTATGAATTTTGGAATAATGGTGGTAGGAAGAGGATCTTCTGAAGTATCATAATTGATTCTTCTGTCTCCCTGAAAGTAGTTCTGTCCAAATTCACATCTTTGACAGATATCAACAGAATATCTGAAGCCAATTCCCCTCCAGACTACGAATTTAGGTAGTACCTCCACTGACCCCAGTGACCTCATTAAGGCACTCCAAGATGGCTTCACATTCCCCTGTTGATGGTGAACCCATAATGGCCTTTGGGAAGTTTCTCCTGAGATTTTGCCACCATTAACTTTGTGCTCAGCATTCTGGTCCTGATTGACAGATCTCTCAGAATGCAAAAGAATCCTTCAGGGAGGGTCTCCTTGGGTTCATCCTGGCATCTCTAATGGCAACAATTCAATCTTTCCCATTACAGATGACCATCAGGGTGTATAATAAGTGAAATGAATGCAGTCCATCTCTGCCTACAGCTGCCTATTATCCCAGGTATTTGAGCTAGAAGAACCTCACCTGAATGCTTGCATTTTCTTTCCTTTGTGTTATAGAAATGTAGGTAAAGGGTGCTTTAAAGGAGAATACTAGGCACATAGCCTATGGGATTCGTTTTGAGGATTTAACAAAGGAGATATAGAAATGATAAGAGGATTCAGTTATTGATGGACATGAGCCATGTTGCCCATCAAGGTCCTGCCCTTTATCTAACTCTACGACATTCTCCATCTCCAGGGGAGGCCTGATTTGACCTCGGTGCAGGGGTGTGCTTTAGAAAAAATTGTTAAATTTTCAAGGTGAATAGTACAGCTTGGAAATCAGCAAATGCCACGGATAAGGGCTTAGTTTATGTTTGTTGCTTTTCTAAACTTAAGAAAGTAATGAAAGGAAGGAAATCAAAATAAGGAGGAGAAATTAGAGGGAAAGTAGATTAAATGAGGGACTAGTCTTAAGAAGAACAAATTCTAAAGATGTATAAAAATATTTGTGGCTCTTTTGGAGGTGGCAAAGAAAGAGAATCTGCTTGGAGAGTAGATGAGCAACTTACAGAATGTAAACGTATTGGATGCTATTGTGCAAACTCCTAATAGCATAATGACCAACCTGCTACCCAGGTGATGGACTGAGAATACAGAATGAGACAATTTTCTTTTAGACATAGTCAATGCGGAAAGTTGTTTTGATTGACCAACGCTACATGTTTGTAGCGGGTTTGTTTGTTCTCAGTTTGGGGAGGGATTGAGGTTAGAGAATAAGAAGGTGGATTTTGACTGATTAAAATAAATATTCCAAAGAATAAAATAAATATAAACTGATTAAAAAGTGATGGAGAAAATGTTAATAGTTGGATTAAATTTTAAAGGTGTATTCAGGGTACATTTTTTTTGAGAGCCAATCAATCATTAAACATTTACCAGCACATTCCTGTCTCTGGATTTAATCACAAAAATCCAGGGGTGAAAGGCCATTCTCATCCACAGACCTTTCCACAGGTTACTAGTTTTGTTGTAAAAACATCCTAGCTGAAAGAGCCGAAGTGATGGGACCTGCTTCCAGAGCTGGTGGCTTCCCTTTCTCTGGAGGTCTCCCCAAAATAATTTGATGACTCCTTATTTTTCAGGCACATTGTAGAGAGTATTGCTCTCTGGGTATTGATCAGACTGTGTCATTTGTGGCCCCTTACAACTTTCAGAAGCTGAGATTATACTGCCCCAAAGTCCTTTATCCAGATGTGGTCCATGATATACCTGAGGTTGGGGTTTCTTAACCTTCTGTTTGTTCGTTTCATGGACTCCTTTGTCAGTCTGGTGAATAGACTTCTCAGAACAACATTTTTAAATGCATAAAGAAAACCACATAGGATTATAAAGAAAACCAGTTCTCAAAATAAAGATGTAATTTTTTCCCATATAAGTTCCTTGAAATCTATGCAAGGGTCTGTAGGTCTCAGGCTAAGAAACCCTAGACTAGGGAATTCTATGCTAGACTATGGCATATTCAGAAGTCAGCGGAAGATTGGGTTGGGTCAAAGAGGTACAGCAGGCCAAATTTTCTTCTGGGAATTTATATTTGGAAAGTGTGTGAGTCTACTTCCAATATGGAGCTTTGTTTATTATGTGTGAAACAGTGGAAAGGGTTGATATCTTGAGTGAATATTAAATTGCAGGTATATCCAGACCTATGGATATAATAGGCAGCTTCCTATGGATAATAAAGACCCTTTTATTGACCAAGTAGTCTGCCTGATTCTTTCTCTTAGCCCTCATTAGAGACTGTGTTACAGTAAGTCCTCATTTACCCTATTTATTTAGTATTGGTAATCATTCAGACATGTGTTGTCTTAGAGTTTACATTTAGAATATTTATGAGATGTTTTTATGGAGCAAACTAATCTAACGAACAAGGTAGAGAAGAGGAAGCAGAGGAGGGATTGTTTAACTATATGAAAACTAGGTGCTGCTAAGGTGAATTTAAATGGTTTGACCATAGTTGACCAAGTAAGTCCATACAGCAATAAGTGATTATTATTTAATTATTAAAATAGGTTCTTTAGTAGACAATATCCTAGAAGTTGAACCATAAATATCAATTCTTGCCCAAGTACCACAAAAAGTAACCTCAGGACAAATTCAGTTGGAGAAGGAAGGTCACCTTGGGGAGAGACTTCATATCTCCTTGAAACATAGGTTAATAGGTATAGTCATAGGTTCAGAGCTAAAAGGGACCTAAGAGGTCATCTAATCTAACTCTCTAATTTGAAAGATGCAGAAACTAACCTAACTTAAGAAGCTGCTGTAGCTTCTGTGCTCAAAACTGGGGGGTGGGGGTTGGGGGGTGAAAGTGTAACAAAAGTTAAGGGTCAGTTCTTACTCCAAGAAAATAAAGTCTAAACACCTAATATGTGACACAAATACCTTGATCCCAATATCTGAGAAATGAATAAGGAAATCCAAGACTTTCAGTGTCATCCATACCCTTACTCCAGCTCTATTCATTTCTGGTGATAAGTATTGAGGAAGAGAAAAAGGTAGAGGATCCAATCCCCATGTATCAGAGGGGTGCCTGAAAAGTAGGGCTGATATTACATCTTACATGGCCTATTTTTTTCAGTCTTTGTATTAAGTACTTATTTTAGTGCCTGGCACATAGTGGACACTTGTTGAATTTGGCTGATTTTTTCATGCATGTCCAGTCCCTCAAACCAAAATATCTGTGAGAATGGAAAGTGTCTTGTTCATTTTTGTATCACTTTAACTCTCTATAACAAAGTCTTGGATATATTGAGCAATTGATAAAGACTCGCTGATAAAGTTGAATTACAATGGAAAGGGTATTTCAAGTGAGTACCTTGAAAATATATTTCTCCCTTGACTGTCTCATTTCTGTATCAATATCCTTAGTACCTAACACAATGTTTTTGGATATCCCTCTTAAACATGGGGATTGCATGCCCCAACTCCTTCTCTTCCTCAGTAAAAATCAGTCCAGGCCAGCTAGGTGATGCAGCGGATAGAGCACCAGTACAGGAGTCAGGAGGACCTGAGTTGAAATCTTACCTCAGACACTTGACACTCACTAGCTGTGTGACCTTGGGCAAGTCACTTAACCCTAATTGCCTCATCCTGGGTCATCTCCAGTCATCCTGATGAATATCTGGCCCCTGGACTCAGATGGCTCTTGGAGGAGAAGTCAGGCTGGTCCCTCACTCAAAACAAAATCAAGTGCAGGTCATGTCATTATTTGTCTGATGGAATGGTCTTCTTGGGCAATGAAGTACAAACACACACCAATCAGTCCAACCCACCAGAAATGGGCAGAGTTGGAGTAAGGGCATGTATCACACCGAAGGTCTTGGATTTCCTCATCTACTTCTCAGATACTGAGATCAAGGTATTTTTGTTATGTATCCTAACATACAGTAGGTGCTTAATAAATATATGTTAATTAATTTCCTCCTGACATTACAAATGAAATTTCTCACTTTATGAATGAGTATCAAATGTTCTATATGTGGTACTGAGCTAAAATGTTATGAGGAGTTCTGGTATTTGGTGTGTGTCTCTTTCCTGCCTTCCCACCTCCCCTAACCCCCCAGCTAAATGAATTAAAAATTTAAAAAAAAATTGGAGCATGCAATATATGCTGGTAAGAATGCCTGTCTACTTCCTAAATGAAGATACATTTCCCCCACCTCTTCTTACCTGCTTGATTCAGAAAAATCTAAATCTTAAATGTTCACTAGAGGGTTATCTTAATAAATAAAGCTCTTCCTGCAAGGTCTGTTTGTTCAGTTGCCTTTGTTCAAATTGCTGCTGACAGAGCTTATCAATTATTTGGATCTACATACCTAGATCGGAAAACATGACAGTGATTACTGTATCTGAGGAGAACATGAGTTGACAGTCAGACCTGTGGATGCTCCTGATGATTGGAAGTGCAGATGTAATCCCCCAGATGTATGACTCGAGAACTATCAGGCAAGAGCCTTCTTAAATATGTCTCCTGTTGGACAAAAGGCAGGGAGAGGACAAATTGCCACCTGAGGTTTCTGTCTCAAATAGTAGACACAGAACCATTCATCTCATCTTGCAGGGAGGTTGGTTCAACCACCCTGATTCATTTATTTTGAACTGTAGTTTGCCAAATGCTTTGGGCAGTGCCTCAGAGATGAAATGCACAGTGTCAGCCTGCCCTCAGCTGACAAAACTCTTAGGGAGACAGGACGTATTTATGTCTGTAGATTTAAAGCTGGAAGGAAACTTAGATCTATCTACAAACCAACAAGCATTCATTAAATACCTACTATGCAGTTGGAAGGGGCCTAAGATATCATCCGATCCAGCCCTCTTATTTAAAATGTATTTATTTTTTACTCTGAGCATGAGAAACACCAAATTGAATGAACATCTGCATATACAAAGGAGAAAAGAAAAAGAAGATTGTCCATGAAATTGCAGGTCCTTAGTATGACTTGCTTTTCTTTTTAAGTATGTAATAAAGTTAATCTTAAACTTTCAATGTTGTCTTCTTTGCCTGGTCTTCTTTCTCTTCTTTTTTTCTCCATTAAAAAAACCCACCCCTCTTTTCTTTCTTTCCTTTTTTGCTACCCTATCTCTATCCCTTCTTACTTCAACATGTCTTATATTGAACTCCCTATTAACCAGTTGAAACTCTCCCTCCTCCAAACTTATCTGTCTGATGTGGGCAGTAGCATCCTTCATTCATAGCCTCAACATTGATCTTGAATCACTTGCCAAGTCTTGTCAGTTTTCCCTCCATAACTTTTTTTTCCAGATCCATTTTCCTCCCTCTACCCACAGGAGAGCCACCAACCTCATTCAGAGGACTGTTATCTCTTTCCTGTTACCTCCTAAGTGAACTCTACTTACAGCCTCTCCCCTTTCCAATCCATTCCCAGTGTAACTTCCAAAATAATCTTCTGATAGCACAAGTCTGACCATTTTACTTGCCTGGTAAAATACTTCTAGTAACTATCCTTGTCTCTAGAACAAAAATTTTAAACTCCCCAGCTCAGCATTTAAACCCTTCAGTCTTTTCCAGTTTTATGCATTCTTTGCCTTCATATCCTGTGCATTTCAGCCAAACTGATTTACTTGTGAGTCTTTGAACTTGGCTTTCCATCTCATATCTCTACACCTTTGCAAACATTGTCTCCTATCCCTGGAATATACTCTGGAATGATCTCTGTCTCTTCAAATGCTTTTCTTCCTTCAAGACTCAATTCATGTGCCATCTCCTCTGGGAAGTCTTTCTTGATCCTACATGTTATTAACACTCTCCCCTTCCTCATATTAGTTTATATTTTACCGGTTTTGATGTCATATCCTTCAATAGAATGTAAACTCTTTGAGAACAGGAACTGATTTGTTTTGATCTTTTCTTACGCAGGCCTATTACACATAATAGGTACTTAATAAATGCTTGTCAGGTTGGATCCGATTGAATCATTATTATTGCATTATTAAGGAGCAACTGAACTATACAAAACAGAATTTAATGAAATAAAAAACTGTGTAGAGATTTACAAGAAGTTCTTCAGGGGTTCAGGGAAGGGGAGATCTGAGTTTAGTCAAGGAAGCTCCATGGAGTTGTAGCTCTTACAGGGTGTGAGTGTGTGATGCAGTATCCTTCAGATCCATTTGGGGAGAACCACACATCCCTCTCTGCTACTGGCTCATTTCTTTATTAATTTTCTTGATTCAAAGGCAATCTAGTAGGTAAATTCTAGAATATTTTCAGCAATGACCAATATTTCAGAAATTCTCTTTTTAATTCATTTAGCCCCAACCTCAGAATAAAACTGGGAAAATCTCTTCCTCCATGGGCTAACTTCCCCGCTTACAATTTCAAACCCCAAAGTTATCTTAGACAAAATCATTTTTAGTGGTCACATGATTTATTAGCAGTATCAGGCAAGACGCAATACAGATAAGCATTCAAACAATTCTCTATCTTTGCTTAATAGGGCTCTTCTGATCCATTAAGACACATGCTAAAGTTGTTCCATTGATAATGAGGTCATCTGCTTTGCTGAGCTATTTATATTTTCACATTGTCTTCCTCATATTCAAGGACTGCCAGAATTAGGTGGGAGGTTCGTGTGCAAGGCAAATATGTATTATATGGAGAATGTGCTATTATGAACATAGTGCAGTATGGGAACCTATAGGTACTTAAACTACATATAATGAAACCCAAATCAGTGGCTTCATTAGAGCACTGTGTTCCATCCAACTGAATTAACTGGACTAAACTTGTAGGTCCTTGACACTGAGGTCAATTGATGGAATTGTTAGAGTTAGGATTAGAATGAGAGCAATCATGGGAAGGGAATTTGACCTCAAGAACCCAATTTGACATATCACAAAAGAAGGTGCCAAAGTGTCATCCTTGGCCTTCCTGATTGCAACTGCCTGAAAAGATAATTATAGGGGTCGCGATCAAAACCCATTAGCAACATGTGCTTCCTAATGGGAAAAGAAATCCAAATAACTCTTCCAATCTTAGAGGCTTCCAACAGGGAGCATGTTGGGAATGATCATCTTAAGATCATAAATTTGGAACTGGAAAGTCATCTAGTCCAACTCTCTCCTATTACAGATAAGAAAACTGAAGTCCAGAGAGGTAAAAGGGTCTGATGTCACACACCAGGAATAAGTGACAGAGCCAGTATGAAAGCCTGATCGTACGATTATGATTAATGATGATTATCTGATTGTAAATCCAACTCTCTGGACACTTCTTTGTGCACATCATACTTTACAGGAAGTCCACCCAAAGTGACTGTATGCAGATTATATGAAGAAGGACTGTATTATAGGCAGCAGAAAGGGTCCTTGTGGATGCACAAGGTTGGAAACAGTGTGGACTGTCCATATACCCACTGAATACATATTCAATAAGCTTCAACAGTTCCCTCTCACCCCTAGGATTAAATTAAATTAAAAAGATCTTCTGTTTGGCATTCAGTTCCCTTCATAACTCACCCCCTCTCTCAGCCCCACACGCATACTTCCCTAGTCTTCTTACGTCTTACAACACCTCCCATACTCTGTGTTCCAGTAATGCTAGGCTCCTTCTTGTTCCATACATGAGATACTCCATCCCGGCACTCTCGGCATTCTGTGCCCTGGCTGTCTCCCTGGAATTCTCTCCCTCTTCATTTCTACCTCCTGGATTTCCTGGCTTCTTTCAAGTCCCAGCTGAGATCCCACCTCCTACATAAAGAGTTTCCTGATACCCTTTAATGCTAGTGCCTTCCCTCTATTGACCATCTTCCATTTATATATTTTGTTTGTACGTAGTTTTTCTCAAGTTGTCTACTCTACTAGTCTGTGAGTTCCTCAAGGGTAGGGACTTTCTTTTACCTTCTTTGTATCCCCAGTGCTTAGCACAGTGGCTGGCACACAGTAGATACTTAACAAATTGTTTATTGACTGATTGAATAAATATACACATACACACATACATTTACAATGTAATTCTGTTACTTCCACTGAAAAGAACAAGTAGTTGGGAACCAGAATTGAACAACTGAGCAGAAAGAAAAGAAAGGTCTGGATTATATGGGGAAGTAGCAAAGTTCTATTGATAGTCTCCAAGCATCAACCTTACACCAAGGCTCATCTTGTTAGTATCATTACTCTTCCAGTGATTTCACAGAACTGCAAATCATGGATCACTGTAGTTTGTTAAAGAACTGAAATTGAGGATCACCCAAAGGACATCAGAGAGATGCATGGTGGTCCTGGAGCAGGGTGGGCATGTACTGGCTATAACACACTAAAAACAAGGAAGCATGAAAGATGAATGGTGTAAAGAATATCATCAAAGAAATGTACGAATGAAAAAAAGCAGGGTCAGAGCTAATTGGGTGGTAGGCAATAGATAGAGCACTGAGTCTGCAGTCAGGAAGACCTGAGTTCAAATCTGTCCTCAGATACTAGCTGTGTGACCCTAAGCTATTCACTGAGCCCCTGTTTGCCTCAGTTTCCTGATCTGTAAAATGAGGATAATAATAGCACTTAGCTGCCAGAGTGGTTGTGAGGCTCAAATGAGATAATAATTATAAAGCCTTAGCACAGTACTTGGCACGTGATAAGCACGATAAAAAGTTTAACTATTATCGTTATCGTTGGGCAGCTAGGTGGCACAGTGGATAGAGAGCCTGGTCTGAGGAAGACATCTTCCTGAGCCCAAATCCAGCCTCAGACATTTTCATGACCCTAGGCAAGTCACTTAACCCTATTTGCCTCAGTTTCCTCATCTTTTGTAAAATGAGACTGAGAAGGAAATGGCAAACTACTGCAGTATCTCTGCCAAGGAAACCCCCAAAAAGAGGTCACGAAGAATCAGATACAACTGAAACGATTAAAAAAATTATTTTTGCTGTTATTGTTTGGATTCAAATGCTGCCCCAGGCAATTTTAATTCTGCGACTCTAGGTAGATCATTTAACCTTTCTGAGCCTCAATTATAAAATGCAAGGGTTAGGTTTAATGGCTTCTAAGGTTGCTTCCATATATATCCATTATATATCTACGATCCTGTGTAGTGAGAGCAAGAGATAGCCAGTAGACAGTTCACCTAGAACCTTTGTTATCCTCTCAATATCAAGAGAACTTAAAGAAGCCGCCCAGCACATTGGACCTTCTTGTGGTATATTTATGGGAAGACATTGAAGAGTTGCATGAGATGGACAGGTGTGTGCGGTAAAGTTGTTCTTTGCGTTAACTAAGGAAAGTCTCATAGAGATGAGAGCCTTGATCAGTTGGAATATTGGGGTGCACCGTACATATTAAATGCTTAATAAATATTTCTTTGATGAGTGAATTTAGCAGGCAATGCTTTTGACTGGCAATCAGTAGGGCCCAAACTTGCTAAGATATGCTCAGTTTTAAAAGGAATGTTGTAATTAGAAGCTTTGCCCCCTTCTTCACCCCCAAATACAAATAAATACACAAATCCTGCCATTTTTCCCTGCCATCTTCTATACAGTAGAGTTATGATAGCAATGAATGACCCAGATCTTTACTGGGAGGTATTCCCCCCCACCCCAAACAGCCCGTAAAACAACTTTGCAACATGCTTGGGCTACATTAAACAACGTAGCTAACAATTCACTTTACTGCTGTTAAATCAACTTTAATCGTTTTGTCTTGGCCTTCTCTCTTAACTTTATTGCAGTAAAGTCGAAAGAGAAAAAAATGGAGCTGCTGACATTTGCAAAATGCATCTCAAACAGTATTAGATGGTGTTAATTAAAATGACTCCTAGTGCAGTGAACTAAGAGGAATCAATCACTGTTTCAGCAAATTAAACTCCCTTACTTTCTTTAGTGGCCTCATATTTTGTATTTTCAGAATAAAGTTTGCACAGGTTTCAAATTCTCCTTCCAGGGTCCCATTTGTGGCTGTTTTGAGTACATGACTGACTTGATCTGAAAGCTGATGTTCAGAATAATCATTATTGGTAATAGTGCTCCTACTGAATATTATGGAAGTGTGATTCCTCCTCACAGTGGCTTCGTTCTGGATGAATGAATTGTCTGCTGACTGCTTTACAGATGTTCCCTCAAGCTATATACCCCTAGGTGAAGTGATGTTTTTTGGATTCAGAGTCAACTTCTGTACTTTGGATAATTAGGGTAAGTGGATGGCGTTGGAAAGACAGCTAGCTGGCTCAGTGGATAGAGTGCTGGGACTGAAGTCAGGAAGACTCACCTTTCTGAGTTCAAATCCAGCCTTAGACACTTACTAACTATGTGATACTGGGCAAGTCCCTTAACCCTGTTTGCCTCAGTTTTCTCACCTGTAAAACAAGCTGGAGAAGGTAATGGCAAACCACTCTAGTATCTCTGCCAAGAAAACCCCAGATGGTATCACAGAAAGTCTGACGTGGCTGAAATGACTCATCAATAAGAATGGAAGAAGGGGTGGAATGTAAACTCAGCTGGGGCAAAGAAGTATGGTACAGGATATCATAAGGACATTTACCCTAGAATGAGGCCACCACCATTGCAGCTACAGCAGCTGAAGGAAAGAGTGCCCTTCCACAGCCCTCTAGATCTAACATTCTAGGATAACACCCATGTGGCCTCACTCTACTTATTAGAGATGTTTGGGTTCAGCTCTAATTCACACTCTGCATCATAAGACCTACGGTAGTTCCATGGTTTTGTTTTTTTTCCACCTAAACTGAATACAAAGCAGAGACTTATCACTCTCTCAAATACAGTTAACAACACTTAATGCAGACTTCCACACATGATGGCTCACACTAGCACATTTGTTTCACTTTCAATTCAATTTTTAAAAGGTTAATTAAGTGCTTACTATGTGCAAACCACTGTGCTAAGCCTGGGATGAAAAGATTAAAATGACAGCGCCTGGCCTCAAGGTATTTCCATTCTACTGTGGGTATAGAGCTTGATACAACCAGCACAAATAGAAGTAAAACACAAGGCAAAGGGCTGTATGAGACAAAACACTTTGCGGGTATTTGAGAGAGAATGCTTTCACCTGGGGACGGGGTAGAGACAGATGAAAGCTTCAGGCACTTGAGCTCAGCCTTCGAGGAGGAGAAGGATGTAAGAGGAGGAGATGAAGAAGAATTGTATTCTATGCATGGGGAGGAGCCCTCATGGATGAAGAAGGGAGGAGATAGTATATTAAGATGGGGCGGGGGGGTAGTTCTACCGTTCGGCTGGAGTAGCACAATTTGGAAGAGAGTAGTGAGAAATTCAGTTGGAAAGGTAAAGGATATTGGAAAAGTTGAGAGTCAGATTGTTAGGCTAAGCAGGGGTAGGGAACCTTTGGCCTTGAGGTCACATGTGACCCTCTAGGTCCTCAAGTGCAGTCAGGGACACACTTGAGTAAGTTATATTCTATTCTGTAGGCATTAATCACCGAAGTCTTTGAACAGTAAACTGACAATCCGACCTGTTCATTAGGATGATTATGTCGGTAACTGTGTGAAAGATAGATTGAAAAAACTGAAGACTGGAGACAGGGAGCTCAGTTAATAGGCCACTGAGAGGTTTTAAAGGCCTGATCTAGGATGATGGCTTATTCATTAGAAGGAAGAGGACTTTTGCTTTCTGTTTTATATTGCGGTTATTTATATAGCAAGTGACTGACCAATAGGGTCTCAGGCCATGAAGTATGTCTACTATGCTCTACCTGGTATCAGTCTATGGGAAGGGGAGGGGCTACCCCTCCACACACCCTCTCCAAAAGTAGGTTCACCAATCTTCCCTGTGGGTTGATACCAGGTAGAGTATGTTGTGCATGCTCTAAAAACTTGTTGGTCTAAGGGAGCAATTCCTGGTTTAGGTCTAAGAGGTCCTGGGTTCAACTCCTAGATGCATCTCCACATGAAGCACATATGGAGTCTGGAATTACTCACCCAACTTCTCCCTGCCCTGAACCATCAAATTCACTTTTGATTGTTATATAGCCAATGGATGAGTCACTCCCTTATTTAAGGATAGAGTGTCTTGGCTGCTAGATTGATTTATTGCTGCACTGGGTGAAGCAGATTGGTCCTTAGGATTAGATTCTCAATGACCTTGGCAACTATAACTATTGGCAAATGTTGTTATGTACTCCCATTACAGGACCTCTGGTGCATATTCTAATCTTTTAAAAGTTCACAAGTCATCATTTGTTGTTGTTCTTTCACTCCATCATGTCCAACTCTTCATGACCCCATGGACCACAGCACGCCAGGCTCTTCTATCCTTCACTGTCTCTTGAAGTCTGTCCAAGCTCATGTTCATTGTTTCCATGACACTATTGATCTATGTCATCCTCTGCCATCCCATTCTACTTTTGCCTTCAATCTTTCCCAACATCAGAGTCTTTTTCAATGAATCTCATCTTTTCATTTTGTGGCCAAAATATTTGAACTTCAGCTTCAGTGCTTCCAATGAGTAGTCTGAATTAATTTATTTAATTATTGACTGATTTGATTTCTTCCTGTCTAACAGACTCTCAAAAGTCTACTCCAGCACCACAATTCAAAAGTGTCAATTCTGCATTCAACTTTCCCTATAGTCCAACTCTCACAACCATACAAAAACTGGGGAAAAAACAAACAAACATAGTTTTGACTATATTTGGACCTTTTTTGGCATGATGATTATGTCTGGTTTTTTAGTATGTTGTCCAGATTTGCCATAGCTTTCCTTCCAAGGAGAAAGTGTCTTTTAATTTCATGACTGCAGTCACTGTCTGCAGTCACTGTCTGCAGTGATCTTTGAGCCCAAGAACATAAAATCTGACATTGCTTCCTTTTCTTCTCTCTATTTTACAGGTACAGTTATGGGACCAGTTGCCATGATCTTAGTTTTTGTTTTTAATGTTAAGCTTCAAACTAGTTTTTACTAGTTGTTACTCCTCTTTTACCCTCATCAAAAGGCTTCTTAAGAATTCTTTACTTTCTACCTTCAGAATGTTATCATCTGAGTGTCTGAGATCATTGATATTTCTCCTGGCAACCTTAATTCTGGCTTTTGATTTGTCCAGCATGATGTACTCTGCATATAAATTAAATATATAAGGTGACAATATATTGCTTTGTCTTACTCCTTTCCCAATCTTAAACCAACGAGTTGTTTCATGTTCCATTCTAGCTGTTGCTTCTCGGTCCACATGCAGGTTCCTCTGGAGACAAGTAAGATGATTTGGTACTCCCATCTCTTTGAGGATTTGTCACATTTTGTTGTGATCCATAGAGTCAAAGGCTTCAGTGCAGACAAGGAAACAGAAATAGAAGTTGTTTTCTTTTTTTTTTCTGGAACTCCCTTGCTTTCTCCATAATTCAGCAAATGTTGCCAATTTGGTCTCTAGTTCCTCTGCCTCTTCTAAAAGCATCCTGAACTTCTGGTAACACTCAGTTCACATATTGCTGAAGCCTAGCTAGCAGAATCCCCTCCTGGACCACTGCCCTATTGCAGCAGAGAAGCTTGCATAGGTCAATAAAACTATTTTGTCAAACTTACCTAAGATGAACAGGACATTGTGGAGAATTCTGACAAAAGGTGAGTCCTTAGGGAAGGAAATGGCAAACCACTCAAGTATCTTTGCAAGAAAATCCTGTGGACAGTATTAAAATGATAAAAAGTCATAATCTGATCCATTACATCTCTGAATCTTTTCAACCTAAGATTGGGAAAATAAAAACAAAGCATAAACTGAAGAAATAGAGTTGACCATGCATTCACTACCACATGGTGACCCAGGTGGGCACCTGGCTGCACTACTCTGGGACTTCTTTGACTGACTTTTTCACCATGCCCCAGGAAGCTTATTAGGGGAAGAACCCCATCATCCTGCAAGATTCTATCCTATCCTGTCCTTGGTCCTCTACCTCCCCACTATCTTCTGCCTCCCTGAATGGAGGGTGGAGCCATGAACTCCAAAACCTCCATTTCAGAAGGGATCTCGATGCAAACATCGCCTTCTTTCTCACCTGGATGGACTATTGGGTACCATCCACTTCCTTTTCAGCCTTTTGTATATTGTCTTTCCCCATTGGATTATACACTCCTCAGGAGCAGGGACTGTCTTTCTTTTTATTTTTGTATTTGTATTCCCCCTGCTTAGCACAATGCCTGGCACATGGTAGGTACTTAATAAATGTTTATTGACTAAGGACTATTGAGGTGGGGAGATAAGGCAGTTGATACAATTTCTTTTTCCACCCAAAGGTTTAAAGTTGCTCTCGCCAAGCCTGACACCAGAGAAAAGGAAGATGTTATCTGTTCATGCTTTTCACATGCACACTCAGTTCCAGTTCAGCAGTCAGGTAAGAGGTTTTTCACTACTATGTGTTAAACCCCACAGGAAAAAGTCACAGAATGCCTGTGCATACTCTAGTTTGAAGAAGCAAAAAACTATCCGTCCATCATATGCTTCTGGAAGTAGGTTCCTTGAGCTTTGTTGTGGACTGATACCAAGAAGAACATACTGCCCATACCCTAAGAACTGTGCCCCTGACTGCCAGTCCCCCGTTATATTGTATATATCTGATTTTTCCTTAATAAAAATAGCGAGCACTTCAAGTTTTGCCAAGCGCTTTGCAAATATTATCCCAGTTTATCATCACAAACAGCACTAAAAGGTAGGTACTATTACTATTCCTACATTACAGATGGGGAAACTGAGGTAGACAGGGCTTAAGGGACTTGCCCAGGGTCACTCAGCTAGTATTTGAGGCAGAATTTGAATCTAGATCTTCCTAACTCCAGGTCCAACATATTATCCGCTTCACCACCTAGGTACCTTTCTTACTAGAATGTGAGCTTTTTGGAAACTTTTTCATCTTTTAATCCCCAGGATGGACCATAATGCCTTACACATATTCTATCCCAATAAACCTTTATTGAATGAATAACTCAGCAGCTTTTAACTGAAAAAAAATGTGAGAATGGGTAGGATTTGGGTAAATGAAGCATAAAAAGGAAGGATTCTCATTAGAGAAGAATGAAAAGATCAAAGACATAATTCTAGGAATGTAGATGGTTGGTCTTGTGGGAGAATCCAGTATGATGAATAGACAAAGCTACCTGGATTTGAAGGTCTGTGTCTGAATGGAGCAATGATAAAACCAGCAAATATTCCAAGTTAATTTGTTCATTTAAACTAATTAAAAAAAATAACCAGTAAGTTTGCTTATAGAAAGATCATCTGTAGGTCAACATGGAGAATAAGAGAAATCTTTAAGCAATAGCTCTAGGGCTACTTTCCCATCTCCTATCCATACTGGTAAGCTGGACTTCCAAAGGGAGGCTGCTATTCAAGATTCAAGGGATAGTCCTAAGGTGCTGAAGTTTTTAGAGTCACTTGTGAGCCCCTACCATGGTGTCCCCTACTGATTATCAGTCATTATTAATGAGCTTTTAGAAAAGTTATTTGTTAGTCTGTATGTGTATGTATTGTCTTTCTCTGTCTCTTTGTCTATGCTTTCTCCTCTCTCTCTCTCTCTCTCTGTGTCTCTGTTTCTTGTTGTCTCAAAAAATGGGGTGGGATAGAATTTACCAATAGGTTTGACAAAGATAGGTGTTATAGAAACATCCCTCCAAACCTGAGATATATTCTCCCCTTGCCTACATAATGTTCTTGGGCTGAGTGGGATCTAACTTTAATAAGATTGTGTTAAGGCATCCATGTGCAGATGCCATTCAGTCACAGACACCTTAGAGACACAATTATCAGTTCTGGTGGCCACTGCTACTATCACCCAATGGGAACTCCAAATCTTCTGACTTTTTCAAATTTACAAGGTCATGACTTTGTCAATGTGGGAGGGCGAAGAGGAGGAAAAGAAAGAGGAGAGAGAGAGAGAGAGAGAGAGAGAGAGAGAGAAAGAGAGAGAGAGAGAGAGAGAGAGAGCAGTTTCTCTCCTGTGTCTTTCTGTTCTGGATTTAACCACTACTCAAATGATATCTGTCTGCAATTCACATTTTTGAATTGTGTTGTACACAGTCCCAGAGGTACGTCTGATTCTTTCAGTCAATCATAAGATATTTCCTGGGTAGCTTATCTGTCTTTATATAATGATCAAAATACTTTATTCCTCTCCATTGATTAGGGACTTGTTTACCCTTTTGATTGACTGATTGACTCCATCCAGCTGAGCCTGGGACATTTCTGATTATATTAATTAGGACTAGGGGCAGAAACCCCTGGCCATACATAAAGATGGTGTGCTGGAAAATTGTTAGAAACAGAATAAGTAAAAAAAAGAAAGAGAGGGATCTTATATATAAATAGGAAATTGGGGATTTGCAGATCATATTGGGTAAAGACAGCAAACTGCTAATTTGACAAACTCTGTTTTTCATCTGTGAACAGGCCTGCAAACATTCCCACTCACTCCTAAATCTTCTCTGGGAATTAACTAAATGCCACCCCATATGGACTCAATTCCCTCCCTTAGAAGGCTGCTCATGGCATGGTATGGCTGAGTGGATAGATTGCCAATTTAAAGTAGGAGATACATTTTTGTCAAACATCAGTAACACTATGAGGGGGGAAAGGCATTTCCCATGAGTAGTTTTCTGTCTGGCAACCGACTGAATAATTTGCAATTTCAAAGCTTTAGTACAAGGTTTATTTTGATTAAATAACTATCAACTAGAGTTTATAAAGTACACATTCAAGGAAAAGTATTTTTAAGAGAAGAACTTCCTACTCCTTAAAATGGGGAAACAGCATTTATAGTTTGGCTCATATGTCAGCCCATCTCTCCCATACAGTCAATTAAATCCCTGTTCCAAATACCTCAGTGTTTGTGGTCTTTCCTTTGTGTTAGTGAGAAAGATGAGATATTAAATTTTTATGAGGAATCTGATTATAAATTGTTTTCCTAGTCACTTACATAACTTGTAAATAAAATATGAGAGTATTTAATCAGATATAAACCATTTGCACTATAGGTAAAATGTATAGGGTATGAAAAATTCAATATTAGATATTGACTTTCCCAGTGATGTGACAGAGTATCATTCTAATTCACTCTTTGCTAATGACTTATGAAAGACCAATTTTTTTCTAACATTTTTGGTTTGCTTGTTTTTCAAGCCTGGGTCACCCTATCTTGCCTAGGTTGGAAGTGTGTGCGATGTCTATTCCCAAGTCCAATCCCAAAACTAATTGGACATGGAAGCTCTGACCCACTGCTCCGTCATCAACTTGGGCCAATTTACCTCTCCTTCAGTATCATGCTGGCCCCTCCCCACCCCCATGCTGGGGGCTCATCATACTGGTTCTGGATTTAGTGTCCATACCCAAGGATTTGAGCCTTATTGCAGTTCAGAAGACCCAGTTCCAGCAATCCACCAGTTCCAGCCTTCCCTGGTCTCAGGAATTATAGGCATTAGCCACCACCATGTCTGACTGATAGTTACAGTAAGGTTGAACCTATAGTTAAACCTATAGTTCAGGCAATAGTTAAGAGCCAGTATTTTCAGTAATTTGAGGACTTGTAACCCATCTGCGACATAGAATATGGAGTCTTCTAGGAAAGGGCCTGTCTTTTATTTTCCTTTGTATCTTCCATGCTCAGAACATATAGGCTCTTAATAAATGTCTTTTGACTAAATGGTTGATATTGAATAAGCTTCAGAGAAGTTTTTATTCATAGAAGTAGAGCTAGAAAGGAACTCAGAAACCATTTTATAGAAAGAACAAGGCCCAAAGGGTGACTTGCTCATGTTTTGATGGTTAGTGTCCCAAACCAGGCTTGAGCTCAGGTCTTCTTGACTCCAGACCCCAAACTCTCCATACTCCTACCCACTAATTAGTAATTGCCATTAACAATTGAAGTGGAACTCTTTTTTTTCTTCCTTTCCCTTCCACCTGTACCTGCCCCCAAACAGCTCTTCTTCCTGTCTTTCCTATTCGTGTTAGTGGTGCCACCATATTCTCACTCACCTCCTTGACTCCTTCCTCACCATCGTTGCCCTGGGTCCCCATTCTCTATTATATCCAGGTGCCTCTTTATCACTGCTACTATATTAGTGCGCGTCTCATTCCTTTTATTTAGACTTATTAATAATGTTCTAACCAGCCTTTTTGTCTCCAGTCTCTGCCTACTCTAATCTATTTTTGATGCCAAAGCGATATTCCTAAGTGCACTTTGGTCTTGATGTTTCTTAGAAACCTTCAGTGCCTCTTCAATGCCTGCAGCAGAGAGTCTAAATTCCTTAGTTTGGTATTCAAATTCCTCTAAAGTCTGGCCCCAAATTATGTTATTAGTCTTATTTGAGTTAGGGGGCAGGGAATGGTGGACTTGGAGGCAGAGGACCCAAGACTGACTCCCAGCTCTGCCACACTCTGCTAACATGACCAGATGATTAACTTCTCTGCCCTTCGTTTCCTGTTCAGTAAAGTCAAAGATCTCTGAAGTCCTTTCTAGCTCTGGAATGAACCATGAAAGCTCCAGTGTTGTGTTGAGGGACTTCCTTTTGTCAGGACATTCTGAAGATTTACCCCAGATTTATGGGCCTCTAAGAACTCAATTTGAGGAGCATGGTATGGTGAAAAGAGTTTTAGATTTGGAGTCAGAGATTCTGGGTTCAAATCCTAGCTCTGCCACATTCATGCCTGTGTGACCTCGAGCAATTTACAACCTCTCTGAATCTGTGGACCAGGTGTAGCATTTATCAAATGAAGGATTTGAACTCAATGACTTCTAATGTCCTTTCCAGCTTTAAATGAATGATCCTGTGATAAGGTAGTGTTTGAGTGACTAATGTGTATTAGGTGACACTGAACACAGCATGAAGACATCTGCCTCCATTCACTTGGCTTTGTCAGAAAACAACTAAATCATTAGCTGCAAAGCCCACAGCAAGGACCTTGTTGTAGTTTGGACTTTGTGAGTTTAAAGTATCCTAGGAAACAATTACAGGTTTGGCAGAGATCGCTGGCTATGTCAGTAACCACAACTGAGAAGGGCGGAGGCTATGGGAGAAGCAACCTAAGCTCAGCAAATGAATTGCTCCTCTAAGCTTATATATCAAATGATATAATTGTGACTCCTTTGGGATCGATTTTTGACGTTGGTTAACATGAAGTTGGAAGAATGTGGCCCAGAGACTAAAACTGACTATTTGATTTTGCTCATTAGTGAGCTAAGAATTTTTTTGGTTATTATTTTGAAAATAAACTAATTATTACTAATTTTTAGTATTTTTTTAGATCTTGAGTTCTTAATTCTCTCCTTCCCTCCACTCCCTCTCCCACCCACTGGTAAAGCAAACAATATGACATCAATTATACATGTAAAATCATGCAAAACATTTCCATATTAGTCATATTGCAAATAAAGTAAAAAATGTACTTCTATTTGTACTCAGAGATCATTAGTTCTCTCTCTGGAGGCAGATAGCATTTTTCATCGTGAGTCCTTTGGAATGATCTTGGATCATTGTCATGATCAGAGCAGCTAAGCGTTTCATAACTGATAATCATTCAGTATCTCTGTTGCTGTGTATAATGATCTCGTTTTGTTTACTTCATTCTGCATCAGTTCGTATAGGTCTTCACAGGTTTTTCTGAAACCATCCTGATCATCGTTTCTTACAGCACAATATGAAGAATAATTTTTAATAATAGCTAGCATTTATATAATGCTTTAAGGTTTGCAAAGTAGGTTTTATATTTATACACATATTCATATATATATGTGTGTGTGTGTGTGTATGTGTGTGTGTGCATGTATGTATTCTCACAACAACCCTAAAAGTTCTGTGCTATTTCTATCTCCATTTCACACATGAAGAAACTGAGTCAGACAGAGAGTAAATGATTTGTCCAAGGTGACATAGTTAGTAAGTACCTAAGGCTTCATTTGAACTCAGATCTTCCTACACTAGGTCCAGGACTGTACCCACTGCAGCCACAACTTTTAAAAAACATGTAACACAGCTTTATTTTAAAATGTAAAAATCATTTTTAGCTCTCCAGCAGATCAGATTCTGCTGGTGGACTGGAGTTCAGCAATCTCTGCCCTAGGCAAAACCATACTGAAGTTAGCATTGTAGCCTAACACCTACAATACTAGAATTCTCCCTGGTAAGGTCTGACTCCTTTTCTATCAAAGAATCATAGAGCTAGAATGAATTTCGGAGGTCATTCAATCTAATCCATACCTTCTCAGTAATTCTTTCTATAACGTGCTTGATAAGTGGTCATACAAACTTCATCTCTAAAGACCTCTAGTCACAGTTCATTACTTTTCAGTGTAGTCCATTTCAAATAGCTCTAATTCCTAGGATTTCCATTCCATAGAAATGATCTCTCCCTCTCTCTCTCTCTCTCTCTCTCTCTCTCTCTCTCTCTCTCTCTCTCTCTCTCTCTCTCTTTCTCCCTCCCCACCTTTTATCTTTAGCTTTTACTTCTATCCTCCATGGCCAAAAAGTAAGTTGAATTCCTTTTTCACACGGCATCTCCTTCAAACATGAGAAAATAGCCATCCTATTCCCTTTCTCACCTCTCCTTCCCACACCCCGAGCTTTTAAGACTTCTATCCCTAGTTCTTTCAACTAGTTATCACACGATCTAATCTCCAGTGTGCACTCTCTTCTAGTGTCCTCCCAAATTTGTCACCCTCCTTCCTAAAACGCAATACCTACAAGTGAAAGCAAAAACTCTGACCAGGGAAGAGGACAGTGGGATCAACTGTTCTTGATAAACATTTATATACCTATTAATCTACGAATGCAGTCTATGATTTGATTTGATTTTTTTATTGTTTTGTTTTTTGGCAGTCTCATCTCACTGTTGACATTTAACTTGCAGTCCATTAAGAGCTCCAGATCATTTTCATAGGAACTGGCCTCTAGGCATAATCCCTCATGTCTGTTATTTCCTAGCCTGTAATACAGCGTTATATTTTAAAATGTAAATTTAAACATCCTCTGCTCCCTGTGTCCCACCTTTCATTCCTGGAGTATAGTTTTCATTTTTACCAACACAGCAGTCTCCTATGTCTGAGATCAAGGGGTTTCTGCTTCAACCTCCCTATTCCCAGGACTTCACTGCTCTCTCTGCTAAGATACAAGTAGTGGACAATAAGTTTAGTCTTAAGGGAACTACTCACCCTAAAAATTTTTGAAAAACAACTACAGTTTTGACTTGTTGCACACTTAAAACATTTGCATCAACAGGGTTCAAGGCTTCTCAACAAGGCAGAATTAGCAACCTTGGGAAAGGTCTTTAGAAATGAGTTTCTCTATGCAAGCCATATGAAATTATGATTTTCATTATGGTTGTTTTTTATTCCCTCTCTGGAAGATATTGCCCTGATAAAAATATTGAAGGCAAGAAAAAGGACTCATTTGCTACAGTAGGGTGAGAGATATGGGACTTAAAAGTACCTACTGGCCTTGTCCATTGGTATTTGTTATTATATATATATATATATATATATATATATGTTACATATATTATATTGTTATTATATATAATATATATAAGAATAAGTTGAAAAATGGATCAGAAATGCACTCATTGTGCCCTGGTGCCATGCCAAGTAACTATCACCAAGGAAGCTCTTTCCTCCCACCACTGCCAGCCACTATCACTGCCAAAGGGCATGCAAGAGATCAGTGAAACTGTTATATTAAAAATAAAATAAAATAAAAACTCCAAGACAGGGTTGCCAAAAATGGTGTAAAGTGAAAAGACAGAAAAGGAATAGAATTTTTTGGATTGCTTGAATACCAGGTTCTCTGAAAATGTAGTGTAGGTAGCAGAGGAAAACAAAACTGAAGTAATACAGAGGGAATCCAAAGATCAGTCCTGATACTGCTGCTGTGACCTTGACCTCTGACCTGTGACCTTGGCAAGACACTACTCTGCATGAGTCTCAGTTTCCCCAGGTGTAAAATGATCAGTGTATAAAATGATTGGCTTTGAGGATACTTCAGATCTCTTCCAGCTGTAACATTTTGTGAGTCCAGGCCATCAAGGTTATTTCTGCACTGGGTAAGAAACTGAACTAGGAGTGCTGTGTGATCTCCCTGACTCTTAGATTCACTGATTTTAACTATAAAATAGAGAGAATCTTCAGAGAATTTTAGGGATTAGATGGAAAAGTATTTTGGAAAATGTAAAGCATAGCCTAGGACATTATTCAACATCTTCTCTCCATTTGTATAGCCACCAGCCTAAGATAGGTCTTTATCACCTCTTATAATAATAATAATAATAATAATAATAATAATAATAATAATAATAATAATAATAATAATAATAATAAATAATTTTTATAAGATTTTAAGGTTTGCAAAGCACTTTACAAATTTTTCATTTTATCCTCACAACAACCGTGAGACATTGGAGCTATTGATAGCTGCTAATTAGTCTCTTTACTTTCAGGTTCTCTCCTTTTCAATATGTTTTCCACAAAGTTGCCCAATTAATTTTCCTAAATCACAGATCTAACCATGTCACTCGCCTACTAAAAAACCTTCAGTGACTCCCTATTTGTCTAAGACTAAAATACAAACTCCTGAGCCTGACATTTAAGGCCCTCCACGGTCTTATTCCATTCCACTTTTCGAGGCTTATTTTGCACCACTCTGTCCACAAACTCTGTGTTTCATTGAATTTGGACTATTTACTGTTCTCTAAATGACATTCCATCTCCTACTTCTAAGTCCTTCTCATTTACTGCCAGAGAACATTCCCTGGGGAATTTAACTCTTTCAGCTCTAGAATTCCTATCCTACTCCCTCCCCTTTCTTGATTAGCTTCAAGTAGTTCATTGTACCTAAACTGATCTAGGCTGGCTTCAGTCCTGCTTCACTTTACTCTCCAGCCAACCATCTTCCCACCAGCCACTTTGGCACCATATGAGCACCCTCTGCCCCCACCACTTTACAATTCTGGAACAATAGTTAGTGCTTTGATGTTTCCTGGAAAGTGTATATCAATATCCCTGCAACTTCCCAATGAAAGATCTCTAGTCATCATTACCCTACATGTGTGGTTTTTCCCTATTAGAGTGAAAGGGCAGAGACTCTCTTTGATTTTATACTTTTATCTCTAATATAATACTTGTCAAAGAGTAAGCACCTAAAGAACACTCTTCCTTCCTTCCTTTTTAATTCTTTTTCTTTCATTATCCTTCTCTTCCTTTTCCTCCTCTTCCTCTTCCTCCTCCTTTTCTTTTTCCTTCTCCTCCTCCTCATTCTCCTTCTCTTTCTTTTGTTTGCTGTTTCCTATGCCTGGAACACTTACCTCTTTACCAATTTCGGAATTCCTGTACTTCTTCAAGATTTTGTTCACTCAGATGCCATCTTTTATGGGAAGCCTTTCTCAATCATCCCCATTTGTTAATTCTCTCTTCCTCTTCAGATGACCTTGTATCTCTTCTCTGCATACATATTACATCCCCACAATGGAATATATGCTTCTTGAGGTCAATGATCTTTTGTCTTTGCCTCCAAAGCCTAAATCCTCAATGGCTACCATAGGTGTCTTTCACACAGTACAACAATAAACATTTAAGCTCTTACTATGTGCTAATGACACAGAGTTTGAAAACTGAAAGGACCTCAGTGACCATTTAACCCAATATATACATTAATGAGAATCCTCTACACAATATACCTGACAACAGGTTATACAGTCTTTGCTTGGAAACTTTCATTGAGAGAGGATCCCCTCATTCCCCAGGCTGCTTATTCCACTTTTGGAGACCTCTAATTATTAGAAAGTTTGTCTTTTCAGGGGGGCGGAGACAAGATGGCAGAGTAGAAAGACACAAAAATGCAGGCTCTCCCCACACAGCCCATAAAGTACCTGTAGAGAGGGACTCTCAACAAATTTTGGAGCAGCAGAAGTGGAGAACAACAGAATAGAGGAGATTTCTAGCACAGGGTGACTTGAAAGGCCCACAAGAAATGCATGTTGTCTGTTGCACCAGATGGAGTGGAGCCCAGCCTTGGCCACCAGAAAGGCTCTCAAACATCCTGTGGGGGCGGAATCTCCAGTTGGGGAATCCCCAGTCCCAGTAGCAGCGGGTTCTCAGATCCCTCAACCCACAGCACCAAAGGTCAGTGACGGGGTTTTTTTCAGCTGGTCAAGAAGGAAGAAGGGCCTTCCTATAGCTCTGGCCTCAGGCAACAACTGCAGAGGCCACATCAGGCAGTTGGCAGCAGTTCTCATGGCAGCCCCTACAGCAGCCTGCAACCATTGTTGGATTGTAAAACTCCTGGGGGCACTGAGGAGCTGAGTCTTACCTCAGCCCTGTATAGAGGCCCTGAGGGAGCTGGTCTTTGTCTCTCACTGAATGGTGGCCCTGCCTCCTGAGCTTGACTGAATCCCAGCCCCCCAGTACTAGTTTAGTGGAACTGGAGGCCAGGTGGGTGTGGAGAGGAAACTCTGCTAAGATTCTGGGCACAAAAATCCCTCCCTGCACCCAGACAAGTACACGCTTGATTGTGCCACCTTGGAGGGACTGAGATTTTACAGATTCCCAGAGTATACCCTACTCTTGACAAAGGACCCAAAAGTCAAGTAACTGGTTGGGAAAATGCTCAAAAAAGGGGAAAAAAATAAGACCACAGAAGGTTACTTTCCTGGTGAACAGATATCTCCTCCCATCCTTTCAGGTGAGGAGGAACAATGCTTACCATCAGGGAAAGACATAAAAGTCAAGGCTTCTGTATCCCAAACATCCAAAATAAATATTCAATGGTCTCAGGCCATGGAAGAGCTCAAAAAGGATTTTGAAAATCAAGTAAGAGAGGTGGAGGAAAAACTAGGAAGAGAAATGAGAGAGATGAAAGAAAAGCATGAAAAGCAGGTCAACACTTTGCTAAAGGAGACCCAAAAAAAAAAATGCTGAAGAAAATAGCACCTTTAAAAATAGGCTAACTCAATTGGCAAAAGAGGTTCAAAAAGCCAATGAGGAGAAGAATGCTTTAAAAAGCAGAATTAGCCAAATGGAAAAGGAGGTTCAAAAGCTCACTGAATAAAAGAGTTCTTTAAAAATTGGAATGGAACAGATGGAGGCTAATGACTTTATGAGAAACCAAGAAATCACAAAACAAAACCAAAAGAATGAAAAAATGGAAGATAACGTGAAATATCTCATTGGAAAAACAACTGATCTGGAAAATAGATCCAGGAGAGACAATTTAAAAATTATGGGACTACCTGAAAGCCATGATCAAAAAAAGAGCCTAGACATCATCTTTCATGAAATTATCAAGGAAAACTGCCCTGAGATTCTAGAACCAGGGGGTAAAATAAATATTGAAAGAATCCTCTGATCACCTCCTGAAAGAGATCCAAAAAGAGAAACTCCTAGGAACATTGTGGCCAAATTCCAGAGTTCTCTGGTCAAGGAGAAAATATTGCAAGCAGCTAGAAAGAAACAATTCAAGTATTGTGGAAATACAATCAGGATAACACAAGATCTAGCAGCTGCTACATTAAGGGATTGAAGGGCATGGAATATGATATTCCAGAAGACAAAGGAACTAGGACTAAAACCAAGAATCACCTACCCAGCAAAACTGAGTATAATACTTCAGGGGAAAAAATGGTCTTTCAATGAAATAAAGGACTTTCAAGCATTCTTGATGAAAAGACTAAAGCTGAAAAGAAAATTGGTCTTCAAACACAAAAATCAAGAGAAGTATAAAAAGGTAAACATCAAAAAGAAATCATAAGGGAATTACCAAAGTTGAACTGTTTACATTCCTACATTTGTAACTCTTGAAACTTTTTTCAGTATCTGGGTAGTTGGTGGGATTACACACACACACACACACACACACACACACACACAAACACACACAAACACACAGAGACAGAGAGCACAGGGTGAATTGAATAGGATGGAATCATATCTTAAAAAAATGAAATTAAAGGGTGAGAGAGAAATATATTGGGAGAAGAAAGGGAGAAATGGAATGGGGCAGATTATCTCTCATAAAAGAGGCAAGCAAAAGACTTTTCAGTGGAGGGAAAAAGAGGGGAGGTGAGAGAAAAAAACACAAAGCTCACTGTCATCACATTCAACTAAAGGAAAGAATAAAATGCACACTCATTTTGGTATGTAAACCTATCTTACAACACAAGAAAGTGGGGGAAAAGGGGATAAGCAGGGTGGGGGGGATGATGGAAGGAAAGGCAGTGAGAGGAGGAAGCAATTTGAAGTCAACACTCTTGGGGAGGGACAGGATCAAAAGAGAGAATAGAAGCAATGGGGGGCAGGATAGGATGGAGGGAAATACAGTTAGTCTTATACAACACGACTATTATGGAAGTCATTTGCAAAACTATACTGATTTGGTCTATATTGAATTGCTTGCCTTCCCAAAGGGAATGGATGGGGAGGGAGGGATGAAGAAAAGTTGGAACTCAAAGTTTTAGGAACAACTGTCGAGTATTGTTCTTGCAACTAGGAAATAAGAAATACAGGTAATGGGGTATAGAAAGTTATCTTGCCCTACAGGACAAAAGAGAAGATGGGGATAAGGGAAGGGAGGGATGTTAGAAGAGAGAGAGATTGGTGATAGGGGCAATTAGAATGCTCTGTGTTTTGGGGTGGGAGGAGGGGACAAATGGGGAGAAAATTTGGAACCCAAAATTTTGTGGAAATGAATGTTGAAAAGTTAAATAAATAAATTTTTAAAAAAAGTTTGTCTTTTCATCAAATTTATATTTGCCTCCTGCTCCAGTCCAGTAAAATTCATGGTTTCAGTGTGCTAAAATACCCAGTCTGTGAGGGCAAGAATTGCTTCATTTTCATTTTTTGTACCACAGTGCCTAGCACTGAGTATAAGTGCTTAACAAATACTAGCTGAGTGAATACCACCAAGTTCTGTCCTTTGAGGAAAAACAGGGCTAGTCTAGGGTCATAGGTTTAGAGCTAGAGAAAACCTTAAAAGTCATAAAGTCTAGTCCTCTCATTTTATGAGGAAACTGAGGCAAGAGTGATTAAGTGGCTTGTCCAGGATCACAAAACAATGTTCCCAGGAAAATCACAGATCTGACCATGTCACTTACCTACTCAATAAATTCTAATGATCTCCTTATGACCTCTAAGACCAAAAGCAAAGTCCTCTGACACTTAAAACCCTTCATCTCTGGACTCCAATCTGCCTTCCAGGCTTATTTATTAGGTGGTTCAGTGGATAGAGTGCCTGGCCTGGAATTGAAAAGACAAATCCAGACTCAGGCACTTAATAGTTGTGTCACCTGGACAAGTCGCTTAACTTCTGTTTGCCTCAGTTACCTTATCTGTAAATGGGGATAATAAAAGTACCTACTTCCCAGGGCTATTGTAAAGATCAAAGGAAGTAATCATTATAAAGTGCCTGGCACATAATGGGTACTTAATACATTCTTATTTCCTTTTCCCTTCCTTATTATATAGTATCCTCCTTCAAAAATTGAGTTCTAGCTAAACTGGCCTTTTTATTGTTCTTCTCACATTTGACATTCCTTCTCCTCTCTCCCTGCCTTTAAATAGGCTGTCCCCCATACCTGGAATAACTCCTTTCTCCACCTCCACCTCTAGAAATCCCCTTCCCAAGTAGAATGTAATCTCCTTAAGGCAAGAACCACTTCTTTCTGTGTGACTTGTGTGTTCTTAGTGCCTAGAATAGTGTCAGACATATCGTAAGAATTTGAATGCTTGTTAATTGACTATTGGATTGAGGCAGTTTCATTTTTTTCTTCATGTCATCTTGCCTAACACAGAGCTTTAGTAGATAAGTGCCATACTACTAGGTACTTAATAAACGAGTTGTTGAATTAAATTGAATCATTAGCTCCTGACAACCAGGCTTTCTAATGAATGGCATAAATACTAAGGTGATTGAACATATTTTTATCTGCCTGTCATCTCTCCCTTCCTCAGTAAGTGGACCTGGCTGCTTGAGAACCCTCCACCCGAACTGCCCCTTAAACATAGGGTTTATATTTTCTCTGGTACATAGATGCTCCATATTCCAAGATCCACTAGCTCCTAAGGATCCTTTTGTCCAGATAGAGATTTGCAAAAAACAAGTAGAAATCCTACCTGTCTCCAGCTTGCCTGTTTTTTCTTCCTTGGCCCCCCCCCATCAGCAAGAGACAGAACTGTACATGAGCATGAGTAGAGAGAAGATGTTCTAATCCTCTGAGTTCTAAGTGTCTAAGTTCTAAGCATCTCTCCAGTACATAAGATTCTTCTTTTCAAAGCCCCAGGTGTCAGGAATGATTTTAGTTTGAGCAGAGGTCCTGCTGCCACAACCCTGACCATCTGATAGGCACAGGCAGTAGGAGGGAAATAAATTGAGCTAAAATCCATACTAACGAAGCCTGAGGACCACAATTCTGTGGCTGCTGTGGCCTTTTCAAATATTTATTCCTTCTCACTGCCATTCTTCACTTTCCAAAGGGGCCTATTTCTTAAAATGGGTGCCTGATTTAATGCTAATAATGGCAAATATCTACACTGTGGCAAGCACTGACTTTAATTAAAATGACAAAGAAGGGGAGCTCCAGGGATGAATTACTGAAGAAAAACATTATGTTTTCCTACAGCTGGCTTAATTTTTTTAAAAATGAAGAAAGGGAACACATTAGGTATATGGTATATACCTTCCTCACTAAATCCTGAGGTCTGGAGATTGCACTGAGTTTCTGAAATTTAATATCAATGGGAGCCAGCAATTTCAGGCCCTTGCCTCAGCATTTGAAGTTAGATTTGCTGCTCAGAACTGGTTTGGATCGGTGTGTTTCTATGAATTAGAACAATCTTCATTATCTCCTTCCTCCTCTCTTTTTTTTTTGGTTCCAATAAGAAACAACAAAGGTCCAATTGTAAAAGTTTTCTGCAATTTTGCTTACCTCAATCAACATTCATTGTCTCCGTCCTCTCTATCTGTCTGTCTCTGTCTCCTTCCCAATTTGGCCAATGTGGTTTGGCACCAGCACTCAGTATTGCTATGTCTCTATTTGTCTATCTGTCTATGTCCTTGATCTTTCATTTCTTCTATCTCTCTCTCCTTCTACTCCTCTTCCTATTGCTTTTCTTAATTTCTCATCTATATTGCCCCACACATCTCTGTCTCTACATTTGTGTCTTTGTCAGTCATTTCTTATGTTTCTCCCTATTCCTTTCACTTGCCTTTATCTCTATTTCTCTATTTTTGTTAGTCACTTTCTATTGGTCTCTCCTCTCGCTATCTCTCTCTCTCTCTGTCTCTCATTATGTGTGTATCTCTCCCCTCTTAATTCTGTCTCTGTCTCTAGTTTATTCTCCTTTCCTTTGTTTCTCCCTCCCTTCCAGACTGGTTACAACCATTTTTCATTTAAAGGGAGAGGAGCTACTCTTTCTTCTCTCTTTTTCTGCCTTTTCCTAATTGTCATCTATCTTTTGAGAGGAGGAAAATTTGTCACTATTTTTAAATAAAGGAGCTCTTTCTTGGAAATACAATTTAGCGTAAAGAGGCCTAGATTTTGATTCTGAGGGCCCTCTCTGCCAGTTGCTGGCTATCTGTCTTTGAGCAAGTCACATTTTCTCTGAGCCTCAATTTGTTCATCTGTAAAGGGAAGGGGTTGGACCTTAGCATCTCCAAGGTCCCTCTAGCACAACTATTCTATGGACCTAACAGCATCTAATACTCAATACTCAGCTCCAAGGCCTGAAGTGAAAGAAAGCAAAAGTCCCAACTCAAAAGTCAAGGAAATCTAAAGGAAAGTTGGAAAGGAAAATGGATGAGCTTCAACAAAGACCACAAACATTCTGGTCAAACTTCCTAAAGGAATCATCTTGCTGACTTTGGTAGGGCATTAAAAGTCTCTCTCTCTCTCTCTCTCTCTCTCTCTCTCTCTCTCTCATCTCATCTCATCTCATAAAGGTCAGAATTTGATTTGATTTTAGATTCTTGGCTATCTTCCTTTCCTCCACTTGTCTCATTAAACTCCAGTGGAAACTGGCCCAAAGATCACTATGAATCTAGGAACTCTAAATTCATTGGAGAAATAAGGTGGGGTCTGGGGAGTAGGTGGAGGCAAGTGAAACATATCTTGGCTTTGTGAAAGATATACATGATGAGGGGGCAGAGCCAAGATGGCAGATATAGAGACACATATACTCTAGCACTTCCCTCACAGCCCACAAAATATCTGTAAAAAATGACTCTCAACAAATTCTAGAGCAGCAGAAGCCACAGAACGATAGAGTGAAAGAGATTTACAGCCAAAGGTAAACTGGAAGGCTGACAGAAAAGGTCTATCCCACAGGACACTGAGGGGAACAAAGCCCAGCCCTGGCCACTTGGCACGGGGAAGAACAGGACTGGAACAGGCCTCTAGGGCAGAATCCCCAGCAGGGAAGGTCCCAGATCCCATAACCCACAAGTGACAAAGAAAGCTTCAAAGGTCAGTGTGGGAGGGCATTCCCAGCTGGGTGAGAGGGGAGCAGGGTCCTCCCTCCCAGCACTGGCCCCAGGTGGTGGCAGAGACAAGAGGAAGCAGCAACAGCAGTGGGCAGTGGGCAGCTATGGTGGCCACAGAAGCAGACTGGGTCCATTGTCCAAGCAGCTCAGCTTAAAACTTTTGGAGGAATTGAGCAGGGGATCTGAACCTCAGCCCTGAGCACGGTCCTGGGGTGAGCAGGAGCACAAAGACCCTCCTCTTGACAAAGGATTCAGAAGTCAAGTTACTGGCTGGGAAAATGCCCCCAAAAGGGGAAAAAGATAAGAAAAAAAATAGAAGGTTACTTTCCTGGTGAAGAGGTATCTCCTTCCATTTTTTTTTTTTTTTTTGGATGAGGAAGAACAGTGCATATTGTCAGAGGAAGTCAATGCTTCTGCCTCCAGTACCTCCAAAATGAATATGAAATGGGCTCAGGCCATAGAAGAGCTTGAAAAGCGAGTCAACAGCTTGCTAAAGGAGAACCAAAAAAAAAAAAAATGCTGAAGAAAATAACATCTTTAAAAATAGGCTAACTCAATTGGAAAAAGAGGTCCAAAAAACCAATGAGGAGAAGAAGGTTTTAAAAAGTAGACTTAGCCAAATGGAAAAGGAAGTTCAAAAGCTCACTGAAGAAAACAGTTCTTTAAAAATGAGAGTGGAGTTCAGAGAAACTAATGACTATATGATAAACCAAGAAGTTATAAAACAAAACCAAAGGATTGAAAAAATAGAAGATAATGTGAAATATCTCATTGGAAAAACAACTGACCTGGAAAACAGATCCAGGAGAGACAATTTAAAAATTATGGGACTACCTGAAAGCCATGATCTAAAAAAGAGCCTAGACATCATCTTTCATGAAATTATCAAGGAAAACTGCCCTGAGATTCTAGAACCAAAGAGCAAAATAAATATTGAAAGAATCCACTGATCACCTCTTGAAAGAGACCCAAAAAGAGAAACTCCTAGGAATACTGTGGCCAAATTTCAGTGTTCCTAGGTCAAGGAGAAAATATTTCAAGCAGCTAGAAAGAAACAATTAGAGTATTGTGGAAATATGATCAGGATAACACAGGATCTGGCAGCTTCTACAATAAGGGATTGAAGGTCTTGTAACAGAATATTCCAGAAGTCAAAGGAACTGGGATTAAAACCAAGAATCACCTACCCAGCAAAACTGAGCATAATACTTCAAGGGAAAAAAAATGGTCATTCAATGATATAGAGAACTTTCAAGCATTCATGATGAAAAGACCAGAACTGAATAGAAAAGCACGAATAGAGAAGCATGAAAAGGTAAACAGGAAAGAGAAATCATAAAGGACTTTGTAAAGCTGAACTGTTTATATTCCTACATGGAAAGAAAATATTTGTAACTCTTGAGACTTTTCTCAGTATTTGGGTAGGTGGAGGAATTATACACACACACACACACACACACACACACACACACACACACACACACACACATAGACAGAGAATACAGATGCGTTGAATCAGAAGAGATGGTATCCTTAAAAAAATTAAATTAAATTAAGTGATGAGAGAAGAAATGGAATGGGGCAGACTATCACTCATAAAAGAGATAAGAAAAATCTTTTTCAATGGAGGACAAAAGGGAGGAGGTAAGAGGGGAAAAGTGAGGCTTACTCTCTTCACATATAGCTTAATGAGGGAATAACATACTCACTAAATTTGATATGAAAATCTATCTTACACTACAGGAAAGTAGGGGAGAAGGGGACAAATAGAGTGAGGGGGAATGATAGAAGGGAAGGCAAATTGGAGAAGGGAGTAACTAGAAATAAAACACTTTTAGGACAGGATAAAGTCAAATGAGAGAATAGAAAAAAAGGGGGGAACAGGGTAGGGTGGAGGGCAATGTAGTTAGTCTTACACAACATGAATATTATGGAAATCTTTTGCAAAACTACATGTATACATATATATGTATATATATATATATATGTGTGTGTGTGTGTGTGTATATATATATATATATATATATATATATATAGCCTTTTTTGAATTGTTTGCCCTCTCAGTGGGAAAGGGTGGGGAGGGAGGGAGAGAATTGGAATTCAAAGTATTACAAATGAATATTGAGAATTGTTATTGCATATAACTGGGAAATAAGAATTACAGGTAATGGGGTACAGAAATTTATCTTGCCTTACAAGAAAAGAGAGATGATGGGGATGAGGGAAGGATGGGGTGTGATAGAAGGGAGGGCACAATGAGGGAAGAAGTAATCAGAATGCAAGGTGTTATGGGGTGGGGAAGGGAGAGATGGGGAGAAAAATTGGAACTCAAAATTTTGTGGAAATGAATGTCAAAATCTAAAAATAAATCAATAAAACTATTAAAATTAAAAAAAGAAAGATATACATGATAACTGTTCTTCAGGGTAAACTGAAGTCATCATTGCTCTCTAACATTCCAAAGATCAGCCCTCATCTGCAGCAAATCACAGAAGGTCAGGGTTGGAAGGAATTCAACGACGATCTAGTCCAACACACACCTGCACCAAAATCTCCTTTACAGATGACAGGACATCAACTAACCTTTGCCCCTCCAGAGAAGGGCAACCCACCACCTCCTGAAGTGGCTCATTCTACTTTTGAATAGCTTTAATCCTTAGGAAACTTTTCTTTAATTGAAGCCTAAATTTGCCTCTCTTAAGCAAATAGGCTAGATTTATCTTCTGGGGCTGAACAGAACAACCCCAGTCCCTCTTTTCCATGGAAGCCTTTCAAGTATTTAAAGCAGCAGGTATAATGATCAGGCTGAATCTTATCTCTTCTCCAGGATAAACATCTTCAGTTCCTTGCACCACAGCTTACGTGGCATGGAAAAATCCTTCGGCATTCTGATTGTCTTCCTCTAACTATTCCACTGCTTAGCAATGCCCTTCCTCAAACAGAGTGCTCAGAACTAAATATAAGTAATCTAGATGTGATCTGACATGTGGGACTATGACCTTGATATTCCTGTAAATCAAGGCTTCTTTTCATTAAGCTTCTTGTCCAGGAGTTTCCCTCTAGCTCTGCAAAATCATATGTTAACAGGAGTGTTCTGCAGCTCACTAAAACAAGTTCTTGAGAGCAAATTGTTGAATTTTCAGTGAGGGTATTTACAGTTCAGAAATCATCAGTTGCTATAAATCAGGGATTGATTTATTGTTTTGTGGATTATCTAGACTTAAGAAAATGATGGAGAAAACTTTGGAGAAGTTTACACTTAAGTGTGTTTTGAATACATTTTGGAAAGCTGGTTGTTAAATATTTACGTCCCTAGGTTCTAGTAATTTTGAAAGGTTTGGTTCTAAGGATAAAAAAATAAAATTTAAGTGTTTCTTTGGGCAATACCTAAGGGGAAGTGTAGTCACTGTGTTGATGGATTTTCAACATTTGTTGTAGGTCCAACTTAAAGCACATGGTTGAATGAGATCATAACCTCTGTAAGGCTAAAGGGCCAGGTCTTCTATTCTAGTACTCTCTCAGTGGTAACTATCACAGAGCTATGCATATAACAGATGTCCCACTAATGCATTTTGATTAATTAGTTGGTGTCTTAATGTAGTTGGTGATTTAAGTGAAGTTTGGGATTCCAAAATATTGTACAAGGAGAGCACCTCAAAGCAGAATACAACACAGCCCAGGAACTAGCAGAAAGTAATACAGAAAGCTTTTATTCAGGGTAGATACCCATAGGCTAAGGGGCAGGATGAAAACAGGTCAGTTTCCGCTGGGATGGTTGGTAGAAGACGGTACCTCAAATTGGTAAACCCCAGTAGGATTCTATAGGGTCCATTTCTGAATCAAGCAGGGCCAGTCATTGGGGTTGGGGAGGCAGTGGCGAGCCTGGACCTCAAATGCCAATAAAGGTTCAAGGACTGATTAATCATGGGGGAAATACCAGGGGAATTGGCAGGCTACTTGATATTCAAACTCTCCTCTACCAGGAAAGTGGGGTTAACTGAAATCTTTACTTTGACCAAATTACTCAAGAGTTTGGGGCTTCCTTATTTAGCAAGGTAGAAACTCCTTGGGGTCTTACAATTGACATGTGAGTGAACTGGATCGATGTGAATCATCGCATACATACTAACTTAGGTTGGGAATCACCCAAGGATCAATGGATAGGTACAAGTCAGGCTTAAACAGGCTACAACTTGTTAGCAGCCAAGAATGGTGGAAGCAAAGGAACACAAAGATAAGAGAGAGATAATTGACTAGAAGCAGAGATGTTCTGGTCAAGAAGTCAGAGTTCAGTAATAGATAACATATATAGTATTCTTACATGGCCCTCTCTCACTCAAAACAAAGTCAAGTGCAAGTCACATCATCATTTCTCAGATGGCATGATCTTTTTTGGCAACAAAAGACGAACACAACACAACCCTGCGAGTAGACTCAGCTCCTCCTCTCTTGTCTGTCTCCCCCTCTCCTTCCTTCTCCTCTCCAAAGGAAGGTAAATTTGGATGACCAAAAGATGCCCAGTTGACTTGAGTTTTACTGGTTCCCTCCCCTCCTTTCCCCTCCTTTTCCTTCCCTTCCCTTCCTTTCCCTTCCCTGAACTCTAAACTTACTTCACTGTGAAGCACAGACACCAGATCCCCTACTCTGTAAGAAGATACAAAGGGGAAAAAAGATTACAACTCTGTAAGATCATCAAATCATAGAATCATAGATTTAGAGCTAGAAAGGACCTTAAAGGCCACTACATCCAACTTCCAAATTTTATAGATGAAGAAACTGAGACACAAGGAGTTTCTTGGGAAACTCCCTTGATCAAAGTTGTCCAGGTACCAATCATTTCTGAACTTCTCAAGGAATGGGAATCAGGAGAACAAATTTTCAATCCATCAGTTAATAAGCATTGAGTTATTATGTAACTATTAGGTACTTAGTATATATTTAGTACCTAGTATATACTTAGTATTGTACCAAGCAGCAAAATATATGCACGTGTGTGTATACACACACCCACCCACACACACACACACACACACACACACACACACACACACACCCACACACACACACACACAGAGTAGATGACCAGTGTCTCTAGATCACAGAGTATATGGAAAGGAGGAAAGAATAAGAAGACTGAAAAGGTAGGAAGGGGTCAGGTTATGAAGGTTTCTAAAAGCCATCTGGAGGATTTAAGATTTGATTTTGTCAGTAATAAGGATCTATGGAGTTTATTGAGTAGAGGAAGTACAATCAGACTTTGGAAAACCACTTTGGCTGTTAAATGGAGGATGGATTAGAGTGGGTAGAGATTTGAGGTAAGGAGATCAGTCAGAAGGCTGTGGTGGTCATCCAGGTGTGAGGTGATAAAGTCCTTCTTCCACTTGGTGGCTGTGTGAGTGAAGAAAAAGAGATATAGACATGTAGCAACAATGTGATATTCACAACGCCTACGGCAGCTGTGAATAAGCCAGCACAATTCTAAATGGCAAAATAAAAAAGATTCTCCACATGGAAGGCAGAACCAAAACATTTATTCAAACACCAGAAAGTTAAATCCCGATACCAGAAAGCCAAATCTATCATAGCAACAAAGAAATCCATCATAGTAACCAAAGAGTCTATACACGTTATCAGACCTTCCCACAAACAGGCTCCCGTAAGCAAAATGCCCGCTCTGACTCACAGCCATTTGCCTGCTTTCTCTGTCCTTCCCAGCACTGACTATTCTGACCAACTTCCTCTCAGTTCTGCTCGAGTTCTGCCTCTTCTTGTGCTACCCTTCCTGCTCTACCCTTTCAGTAAGCTCCTCCTACCACAGGCATCATGTGACTCAATCTCATGTGACTTAGCCTTCCATGTGACTTAGGTAGGTCACATAGACCTATTAATGGATGGGAAAGATTTTCCCATTCCATTAAAAATACATTAATTCCATTAAAAATACGTTAATAATACAAGAGATGTAAAGGCAGAAATGACAAGAATCAGCAATAGACTGGATATCTGAGGTGCATTTGAGTGAAGAGTCAACGATGACATAGGTTTTGGAGCCAGGGTGACTGGGATGATGATGGTTCTCTTGAGGGCAAAATGAATATTGGAATGATGGGCAGGGTTTAAGGGAGTTTGTGGAGATGAATTCTGCTTCAGACAGCTTGAGCTAGAGATGACCAATGGAAATTTGGTTCAAGATATCCAAGAGGCAGTTAGGTTTTTTGAATCTAGACATTAGTATTGAGATTAAGGCTGGAAAGATAGACCTGAGAATTATTGGCATGGAGATGATAACTGAATCCATGGGAGTTGATAAGGTCATCTAATGAAATAATATGGAGGGAGAAGAGAGAGTAGCACAGGACAGAGGTTTGGGGTCAAATTAGGTTAATTGAAGCAACCAACTTAAATGAAGATCCAGAAAGGGAGATTGAAAAGGTTTAGTCAGATAGATAGGAGAAAGACCAGGAGAGATCAAGGTCACAAAAACCTAGAGGAAAGAGAGTATTAAGAAAGAGAGGTTGAAAAATGTCAACATTTGCAGAGAAGTCAAGGAGGATGAAGAGTGAGAAAAGGCCACTAGATCTGGCAATTAAGAGATCAATGGTAACTTTGGAGGCAGCAAATTCAGTTGAATAGTAAGGCCAGAGGCAGTACTGCAGATGGTTTAGAATTGAATAAGGGGAGAGGAAATAGAGGCAGCCAGTACGGATGACTTCTTAAGAAGTTTAGTTATGAAGAGGAAGAAACTTGTAGATTAATAACCAGAGGAAAGGATCAGATCAAGTTAGGGTTTTTTAAAGATGGAAGAAATGTTGATATGTTTGTGAGTAACAGAGAAGCAACCAAAAAGAGGAAGAGAATGTAGATTAGTGAATTGGGATAAGAAAGAGTTGTCTGCTGGAGGGTAGAATGAGATCAAGGATACAGGAAGAGGAGGTTTGCCTTGGCAAAGACAAGAATCACTCCATCATGTGAGACTACTATGGACTGAGCAGAGTTCTAAGCCCAGCTCTGTCACTAACTTGAAAGTTGATCTTGGGAAATTACTTTTCCTCCTTGACCTATTTTCCTCATCTACAAAATGGTGGTAATAATTCATGCCCTATTTCCCCAACAGAATAATTGTGAGGACTTAATGAGATAACAAATTCAAAAGTGCTCTGAAAAGTATAACCATTCTTTACCAATGTGAGATGTTGTTATTAAGTCAATTTATTACCTGAGCTGTCCCTTCAACTTTGTACATATATCACCAATTATGCTGAAAAATGATTCAAAAGAATTGAACATTTCAAGTCCATGAAGTCATTACACTTTTGTCTTCATAATGTTGCCTTTTTGTAGGTTACCTCCTGGAGTAGAAAATGTGTGTCTCTGAACAAGAGACCTGCATTTTGAAAATTCATGAGGATTTATTTCTTACTTAAGCTAGAGGATTTCTTTAAGATCTTTTTGGTTTTAAATCCAACCAAAGCTAACCCAAATTCAGGAAATATCTCATGATCTTGGGCAAAGTCACTTAATTTCTCTGGGTCTCAATTTCTTCATCTATAAAAATTAGGGCAATGAAGGCTCCTTCCCACTCTAATCATAGTTATGATTTTCCTATTTACATAGCTCCCTCCACCCATCTCCTTGTAATGCTGACTTTGCTAGAAGCCTGAGAGAACAAATCCCTCTTATGTATTGTGTCGTGTTTTTTTTTTCTTATCAGATCTATGAGCTCCAAAAGAGGGGACAGTTTCTTCCACCAATGTCTCCTGAATTATTTGGTTAATCCATCCAAGTCAACAAAACCTAGATAACTGAGAAGTTACATTATTGAAGTTTAAATAATAATAGGTTGTCCTTTGTATATGAACATGGATAGCATTGATGACCTACTATGCACTCTAGCAAAGGACTGATCCAATCACGCACACTTTTTTAAAATTAAGATCAATTTTTTCAATCAACAAAAATTGACTTTCTCTCCCTCCTAAGTTCCACACATCTGACAATAAAAGCAAAGTCCTTGCTACATATATAGTCAAGCAAAACAAATGTTCCCATTGACCACATTCAATAGATCTACACACACAGAGAAATACATGATATACATATACATAAATATATATGTGTATGCATGTATATATGTCTAATTCTGCACTGTCTTTCATCTCTTACTAGAGTTTCCAAGTCATTCAAAGTTGTTTGTCTTTATCATATGATAGTAATTGTATAAATGGTTTTCCTGGTTCTGTTCACTTCATTCTGTATCAGTTCATAAAAGTCTTCTCAGATTTCTCTTAAACAACACCTTCTATCATTCCTTACACATAATAATACTCTATCATATTTATATACCATAACTTGTTTAACCCTACCCCAATTGATTTGGTTTCCAAATTTCTTTGCTACCACAAAAAAAGCTATAAATATTTTTGAACATGTATAGTTTGTTTTGCTTACTATTAATTTCTCTCATAATCTACCTTCACTATAATTCCCTTTTCTCCCTTCTTCTCTTTCTTTCTAATTTCCCTGTTGAACAATTGTATTTCTGTACTCAACTGTGTATTTATATCTTTCCTTCCTTTGACCAGTTCTGATAAGATTGAGGTTTAATTATCAGCTGTTCTTCTCTCTTCCTTGCTTGTATAAAAATCTACTCATTCAGTCAAATTATGTCAGAGAATTTCCCCTAGCATTCCTTACCTTCCTGCTGGTATATTCTTCTTCCCTTTTCATTTTTCTTTTAAGATCATCGAGACAGTAGCAGAATTGCTTCCAAGACTTCTGTTTAATTAGGCTCCTTCCACAACCCCTGAGGATGACTGGGTTCTGAGGAGACAAACATATCATCTACTCATATTTGAATGTAAGTAGTTTATCTTAGTTTGGTTCCTTATGACTTTTTGTTCATATTTACCTTTTTATATACCTCTTAACAACTGTGTTTGCACTTCAAAATTTCTACACAGCTCTGACCTTTCCATCAAGAATTCTAGTTTTCTACTTAACTAAAGATTAATGTTTTCCCCTGTAGGATTATACTCAGTTTTTCTGGGTAAGTTATTCTTGATTGTAAGAACATATCCTTTGCCTTCTGGAATAAATAATCTCAAACTTTGAAATAGTGGCTGCTAAGCCATGTGTGATCTTGACTGCAGCTTGCTGATACTTGAATATTTTCTTTTTAGCTGCTTAAATTATGTATTCTTTAACTTGTACACTGTGTTTTGGCTATAATATTCACAAATATTCATATTTCTAATACTTTCATTTGATGGTTTATTTCAAGAGATGACTGGGGTCACTTTTCTTTTCTACTTTGTCCTCTGGATTGAAAAGATCTGGGCAGTTTTTCTTTTTATAATTTCTCAAAATTTAATGTCTCGGCTTTTCTTTTTTTTTTTTGGTCATGGCATTCAGGTGGTGCCATGATTCTTAAATTTTTTGTCGATCTGTTTTCTAGGTTAACTGTTTTTTCTATGAGATACATTACATTTTATTCTATCTTTTCTATCTTTTGACTTTGTTTTAATATTTTTGCTGTTTCGAAGAGTCATTGGCTTCTATTTGGTCCATACTGATTTTCAGAGAGTTTATTGCTTGGATAAGGCTTTATACTGCTTGTGCCAAGCTGTCAATTCCTTTTCTCCAATTCTTTCTTTAATAGTCCTCTTTTCTTCCATTTTTTCCCCTAGCCCCCTCATTGCATTAGTAAAAATTGGTAAAATTGGTAAAAACTAGTAAAAATCTTTAATTTTTTTTAAAATTCTAGTTTCATCACTTCCAGGACTTCTAGCTGAATTTTTGTGTCAGCCATGCTTTAATTTGAAGTTTTCCTTGTAGATGTCTTTGGAGTCATTGTCTTCTTCTGGGTTTGGGTCTTGAGCTTCCTAGTCATTGTTACAGCTTGATATAATGGGACTCTGTCTTTCTTTGCTCATTCTTGCAGCCTACATCTTGACTCAGGACTTTATGTGAGGGCCAGGCTCTGCAAACCTGTGGAGGGAGTGTCTGACTTGGTCCTACTACTGCTGCTTTCTTGGGGTATTAAGTATTTTGTCATTCTATGAACTCAGGGACAGTTCAGCCCAGGGACAGTTCAATCTAGGAACTCGCAAGCTTTCAGTCTGTCAAAGTGATCTGTTCCAAGCAAGTGTAATCTCTGCCCCACTGTCTCTGTTCTGAACTCTGCAAGTTCTTGACCTAGTTTGGAGTTTGTGTAACAGTAGGTTGCTGCTGTACTCAATCACTATTAGCCAATTGGAAAGCTTTGCAGCTTTAGAATGACATAAAGATAGGCTTCCCTTTGGTTAAGTCTCCTGTCCTGGTTGTCTCTCTGCAGGCTTCACATTAGATAGAGTCAGATAGAAGCTACAACTGAGACCTTGGGGCATCTGAACCATACAGCTACTACTTGCTTCTGAATTTAAAAATTTTCTTCACACAGGTAAGGGCCCTTGACTGCTGGACTACATTTCCCTGCTAGGCACAGGTCCCCTCCTCAATCTGCCTTACACTTGTGACCTGGAACTGAATGTGACATAGCTACCAGCTATCAGTTGTTCTTCTTCCCCATACAAGTTTGTCTCTTTATGCTGGATCTAGGAGCTCTTCTTGCCCCCACACACAGCCTCTCCTTGAGTTAGAATGCACCACAGGCGCTCGCCTAACCAGACTCCATCCCTAGCAGCAGCAGACCTCTCTGTCTGTCTTCCTGTGCTGACCTGGGCTGCAAGAATGAATCACTGTGATTGTTTTTCTTGTACTTCCTGATCAGGATTTGGTCTAGCAACTTTTTTGGAGTAGTGGGGGCAGCTGAGGTGTGAGAGAGATGAAGGTGGGCTGTATTTCTTGCTCCTAGGATGCTGATAATGGCAATATGAACTTCCTATTCTCCATAAAGTTAAACTAGGCCCCAGATCAAATGTATTCATCCCTCCCTTAGACTATCTAAATATATAAATGAGTGCTGGCATATAATAAAGTGCTTCATAAATGATTGTTGATTACTTGGCATAGATGTCTACATTTACCTCGATCTTACACAAAATAAATAAAAAGTAATGGGGGTGATCTTTAACAACTGAGAAATGAAGAAAGTCTTGTAGGTGGTGGATCTTGAGCTGAGTCTTGAAGATAGATTTAATTAAGGTTTTCAAAGGCTGAGGTGAAGAGGAAAAGTATTCTAAACATATGGAATGGAAACTAGAATGTTGGAGAGCAGCAAGTCATCATGTTTATCTGGAAAGTGTACAAGGGGGATTAAAATGTAATTAGTCTATAAGGATAATGATGAGGAGGAGGAGCTAGCATTTACCTAGCCCCTACTAAGTGCTGGACACTGTACTAAGCACTTTACAAACCTTATCTCTGATCCTCACAATGCTGTGAGGTAGATGTTATTATTCCCATTTTACAGGTGAGAAAAATAATGCAGACGGGATAAATGACTTACACAAGGCCATACAGCTAGTAAGTGTCTGAGGCTAGATGTGAATTTGGGTCTTCTGATTTCAGAACCAGGACTCTACCCACTGCTCCACCAACCTTGGCATCTTAGGGAGTCAGGCCTACAATCTTGGTTACATTGTCTCCAAACTTAAACCCCTGAGGTAACTGGCTGGGGAATCACTACAGCTCCAAAACAAAGTCCTTGAGGAAGTGGGTCCTAGAGGAAGATATAGTAGAAAGTATTTTTGATACAGTAGAAAGACTTTTGGATCTGGAGTCAGGAGACTTGCATTTAAATCCAGCTCCACTATTTTCTATTTGATACTATTTTCTATTTTATATCTATCAGATCACTTCCCTTATCTAGACCTCAGTTTCAACATCTATAAAATGGGAGTGGATGTGGGAGGTTGGACTAGATGACATCTCAGATCCTTTTAGACTCTAAATGCTGTGACTTTCAGCAGCCGTAGATAAAGCTCCAATAAGCAAACTCTACAAGTTGGGTCTGAAATAGCATTAAATAATAATTCTCACTTTCCTTCAGCTAAACCCAATCTTATTAACGGAAAGACTGCTTTATAGGCTGCCAGCTTTCCCCAGCTCATATTTCTAAGAAGCCTTTCTGTAGACTGGATTTTGCACTTTTATCACCTAAGCCCCAGAGTTTTGTGAATATAGGAAGTGATGCTAGAAAGAGTCTAACTTAATTTTTTGTGCATAGCTTTCTTTCTTTTTTTTCTGTCTGAAGTCAGGCCTCGATTCAGTTTGCTCCAACACAACAATAAGCCTAAGTCTATGGATGTAAACCTCTTTCATCTACAGATTTTGGAGCATTTTTGAAAGAAAATATAGGGATTTATTGCAGGCTTGAAATACTTTCAGAGGACCATCTTCAGTCAGTGTGCTATCCTGGAAAAAGTCCATAGAAGAAATGGGTCAGAATCCAGGTCTCCTAACTAATTTAACTTCTCTGCTCAACCAGTTTTATGCTCTGTAGAATAAAGGAGGTAAGCTAATCTGGGGACCTAAGTCCAAATCCCACCTGTGTTACTTATTATCTGCCTGACTTTTGTCTCAGGTAAATAGAAGATGGTCTCTTAGTTCCATCCCAGTTCTGACATTCTCTGTCCTAAGATCCCTTCTACCTCTAACAGTTTATATAGTTGTGACATTCTGTGTCCCTTCTAATTCTCATAGTCTATATACTAAGATTCTTTCTGGACTTACATGAGCTGATGCTGAGTGAAGGGAGCAGAGCCAGGAGAACATTGTGAATAGCAACAGCCACTTTGTGTGATGACCAGCTTTTATAGACTTAGCTCTTTTCAGCAATGCAAGGATCTAAGACAACTCCAAAAGACTCATGATGAAAAATGCTTTTATCCACATCCAGAGAAACAACCATGGAGTCTGAATGCAGATTGAAGCAGACTATATTCTCTCTCTCTTTTTTCTTTCTGTAGTTTTTACCTTTGGTGCTGATTCTTCCTCACAATAGGACTAACATGGAAATATGTTTAATATGATTGTACATGTATAGCCTATATCAGATTGCATGCTATCTTGGGGAAGGGGAAGGGGAAGGAGGGGGAAAATTTAGAACCCAAAATCTTATAAATATAAATGTTGAAAACTAAAAATAAATAAATTAATTAAGAAATAGTCTTTCCCATTCTGACATTTTATGTTCTGAGATCCCTTCCAAGTCTGATATTCCTTATTCTAAAGTCTCTTCTAGTTCTGACAATTTGTGTCTAATGTCCTTTCGAGTTCCGATAAAGCTTTAAGGGCTTTTCTCAAGCAATTGCTGCTTTATTCCTTTAAAAAAATTTTTTTTTACTTAACTGTCAAGCTTCTCACTGTATTTGCTGCAGTCCCCAGAGTTCAGTGGAGCTGAAACACATCCTTACACTGAACCATTAACGGAGAGAGAATTAGATGCCAAATGAAAGAATAAACCCTATGAAATTGTTGCTTCTACTTCAGTATCATTTTTCCTCTCAGTCAGTGCTGATTCTCTGCATTGCCCTGGGTAAATCAGTCACTGAGAATCAGAGAAGCAGGGACGTTGGCATGTTCCAACTACTAAGACAGGAGGCAGCCAGTGTATCTGAGGTGTTATAAATAACAACCTTCCCATCACCTCTCTCCTCCTGAGCTGCTCACTCCAAAGGTAGTTCACAGTTCTCTCTTTCCTCAGTTCCTCAGACCAGTGATGGAAGGTGTCTGCTTACTCTGGCCTGAGAAGATAATCTTACTACCTCTGGTACTTATTAACAGGAGCTTCAGATGCTCTCATTTGCTTTTAATCATGGGGACTCAAGCTTTCTGACTATTTTAAGATATAAAAGTAAAGATAGCTCCAATGTGGTGTATAGAAGGACTAGCAGACTTAAAATCAGATCCAGGATCCTACCTTTAATGCATACTAACTGGGTGACCACTTCACATCTCTGAGATCAGTTTCCTCATATGTAAAATGAGAATAATATTATTTGTACTAGTTACCTCCTATGGGTCTTACCTATGTACATATGAGTGTATGAGTGTGTATTTGTGTATGTTTACAGATATCTACATATGTGTATATATATCTGAGTGTAATTGTAGCCTTCTTTAGGGCAGAGGGAGGGAGGAGGTAAAGGAGGGGGAAAAATAAAGTAAAAAAAGCACAGCAAAGAAGAAAAGAAAACCTAGAAGGAAACAATGAAAAGCTGTGTAGCTTTGAAAACAATGCATTGCATTTATTATATAGGTTTTCTTGAAATAAAAAGTTCTTGTTTTATATTAACTCCACTCATGTTATACTGGTTTTTTTTCTCATTTTATTTTTAAGTTTAGAATGAATATAAAAATCACAGAAAAAGTATTTTGTGGGCAAAACACGGAACCATTTTATAAATATGAGTTTATTCATTCAGCAGGAAAAGTATATTCTGAAAGCCATCCTTTCTATGTGTACAAAGAGCAATGAATTTAGAATCTGGGGACCCTGGTTCAAATCCCACCTCTGTCACTTATTACCTGCATGACTTTAGACAAGTCACTTTTCTCAACTTCAATTTCCTCACTTGTACAATAAGGCTTCTAAGATTCTTTACAGCTGTAAATTGATCCTGCAACCTTTTTTCTGCCTTATTATGCTCTGCTTCCAGCACCATCTTACTTCCCCAACACTGTAGATTTTTCAAATAAGAATCAAGCTCTCAAAGTGGAAAGTGACTTCAGAATTAACTGAGTCTCAGTCCTGAGCAGAAATCTCCTCCTTGTTATCCCTGATGAGTGGTCAGCTGACCTTGATTTGAACACTAGCAATGATGGAGAACTATTACTGAATACCCAACATTCTGATCTCGGAGCCCTGAGTCAGAGTGTGATTTTCAGGAGTGAGATGAAGCTGATTGCCAAAGAGAAAGGCTTGGAATTGTTGCTCCTGATTTCTAACGCTAGCTTCCTTTCCATTGTCAATTAGTATGCGTTGTCCTAGCATGGTACATCAAATACAGGCTATTTGTTAGAGGCGATGCCCTAATCCACACACAGTGCCCTGCTTGAGTCCTAGTAACTCATGCAGGGTGGTAAAGGGGAATGTACTTTGGACTTGGAGTCAGGGGGCTTGGAGGATCCTGGATCTTCTACTTATTGCCTGGGTCACCTTGGGCAAGCCACTCTTCCTCTCTGATTATCAGTTTCCTAGTGTGTAAAATGAAGGAGTTGTACTAGATGACTTCTGAGGTCCCTTCCAGAATTAAAACTACAGTCACATATGATCCTATGTGATACCAAATACATTCTGTCTTGGAGTTACCTCAGTATTTTCCCAACTATATCCTTCACTAAATGGGACCAAGACCAGGATGGAAAATTATTAGTGGGTGATACTGTCATGGTATCTACAAGTCTGTCTTTCTTCAAGGCCCCTCCTCAACAAGGATAGCCTAGTCCCGCAACTCTACTCAGACCTTCTATTCTCACAGCTAATCACATAACTCTTTCTAGAGGACATCACCGATTCAGGTAGCCCCAGGATCCCATTAGATCTGAATTAGAGGAACAGATCATTCAGAGAAAAGACTAATTTGAACCCTAATGGAAATGAGAATTGGGCCTCAGTTCTAATCTTGGCCGCTAACTAGTCAGTCATGTATGGGCCTCAGTTTTTCTATCTGTAAAATTACAAGATTCAGCCAAGGTTCTTATTTTAAATGTCTTTTTTATTATGACCTTAATGGTCATCAACAAAAATAAACATTTATGTACGCAAAGAACAAAAAAAATTACAGGAAACCTCAAAGTTCTGTTAATTTTTTTATTCTGTATTTAACACCAAAAAGGAACATTTCCATGCAAAAAAGTGGAACAGAAAAAGAATTATACATGAAACTATGAATCTCTAATATGTATAGCTTTATTTACATGTATAAATATACATATATGTATATACATACATATGTATGTATATCTATATATAAGACATAAATTAAATATTTTACATTCAAAGCTCTCCTGTTTGTCTATTACCCTCTGAACTTCCTTCTGTTCTCAAGCTGCTGTTACATAGTTTATTTTTTTAAAAAATGTATTAATTAGCCCAGCAGTGACAAAGTTGTTCTTTGTGGCATATTTTTAACTTTTTTTGCTCTCCCTATATTTTTAATGCTTTATTGGTGCTCTCTTCCTTCATTTTTCTTGCACCTCTCCCACTTCTCCTTTCAACAAACAAATAGAAGTTGTCCCTTGTAACAAATAAATATAGTCATGCAAAATAATTCAACTCATTGACCATGTCTGAAAATGTGAGCCTTATTCTGTTCTGGTCTATAACATTTCTGCCAGGAGGTGAATAGTATGTTTCATCATCAGTCTTCTGAAGTCATGTATGATCACTCCATTACAGAGTTTTGAAGTCCTTGAGAACTGCTTTCCCTTACATTATTGTGATCACCATATCCCATAGTTCTCATGGTTCTGCTCATTCTACTCTATATCAGGTCATGTGAATCTTCCCAGGTTTCTCTGAATTTGTCATTTTCATCATTTCTTACAGGACAACAGTATGTCATTACATTCACATATCTTGTGTTGCGTCCATTTCTAATGTTCAGCAGCTCTTTGGGACATGGATTTGAGTGATGATCACTTTTCCTATACTGATTCTGAAGTTACACAGGTTTCCAATGGGATAGAAATGAAAAAAGATGAAGCTTCATGGAGCTGTCCAAATCCATCCAAGGAAGTCCAAATAGTGGACAGAGCATCCAATGCAATTCCTTTCAAAAAGCATTTCTTTAGAATCTGCTGTGTATAGGGCACTGTACTAGCAGCTAGGGATACAATGACAGAATGAAAATCAGTCCTTATATTGAAGAAAGTGGAGTTCAAGAGCTCAGGCCATAATCAACTCCCTCTCCCTGAAAAAGAAGCAATGGGGGAGGGTCCTTCTAAGCACACTTCCATTAGAGCCTGTGAAAATCTAACTCTGACTTCATCTGATATCTCATAGAATTGTAAAAGCCAAGGGATCATGGAGTTGTCATCCGTGTCAAGCATGGAAGAGAGGTGGAGAAAGGTAAGGACTAGGAAAAGGACAATGGATTTGACAATTAGGAGAATTTGGGTGCTTTGTAGAGAGTGGTTAGAAGATAGATTTCAAGGAACTAAAAAGTGAATGAGTTTTTAAAAAATGGAAGCCACGAGTATAGACTGTTTGTGGAGTCAGATGATGAACAATCATAAAATTCAAAATAGTGATCAGCCCCCCTACCCTACCCCTCAAAAATCACTTCTCATAGTCTTGAGGATATCTTGTGTAGTTATTTTGGCTACAGTTATTTGGTAAAGATGTACCTTCCTAGTTGCATTGTTTAACTTGCTAACATGAGTTTTCTTTTCCTTTCTCCAGACCAATTGATAGTTGAGGGAGGAAGCCAAAAGGCAGGCTGTGTGGGAGAAAACTGGCCTAGATTTTTAAAATTCTTATGGGTAATTTTTGGGTGGCCTTAGTCTCCTTCTTTGTAAAAGTGGGCTGACCTAAATTATCTCTAAAATCTCCTCTAACTTCAAGATTTGTGGGTCTATGGTCCACATTGAGATAATTGGGAGTGGATTGTGTTATACACAGAGATGTTAAATTAATGTGTACTTTATTGTTTTCATTTTTTGCTAACTGCCTTTCAAGAGTCCCAGGCTATTGAGAGAAATGGGCAAAGATCCCTATGCACAATTACTTATGTAGTCACTGGGTCATATCTCCACCTATCACATCATTCACTTTTGATCAATAAGTATATGCAGTGGATGTGGTAATGTTATACCATTCCTTTAATTAATTGGAATTCCCATTTATTAAGTAGGGGAAGGGTAGAAGGATAGTGATGCTTTCTCCTCCCACACTAGAACCACCGTCATTCAGGCCTTCTTTCCTTAATGTTAACGACTTCTTGCCTCAACTCTTCTTAAGGGGAGTCTGCTGATTGGTCTTCCTGCATCCAGCCTTTCCCCTTTTGTAGTCCATTCTCCACCCAGCTGCCAAATTAATATTCCTAAAACACAGTTCTGTTCATGTTACTTCCCTGTTCAATGAACTTTCGTGATTCTCTATTATCTCTAGGATCAAATGCAAACTGCCCTATTTGACATTGAAAATCCTCAACAATCTGGTTCCAACTTCCATTTCCAGACTTATTGCCTAGTTACTCCCTTTCATGCATTCTAAAGTGCAGCCAAATTAGTTTACCGTTCCTTGCCCCATCTCTGCACCTTTGCACTGACTGTTTTCCCTCCCTCCTCACCTACACCTCCTCAAAGCTCAGCTCAAATCACTACCTTCTACATGAGGCCTATCATGATTATCCAAGCTGCTAGGACCCCTCCTAAAAAATTAATGGGCACTTATTTTGTTTATATATTTTACACAGAGTGTCCCAAAAATCTTAGCACAGTTTCAAGGTATTACAAAGCTCAAAATAAAAATAGCTTGAAACTGCACTGACTTTCGAGACACCCTGTACACATGCCTGTTTTCTCCCAGATAGAATATAAACTCCTCAAGGGCAGGAACTGCATTATTTTTCACTGTGGATCCTCAGTAACAAAAACAGTATAGGCACTTAATAAATGTTTGTTGATTGACTGATTAATGTCACCTCTCTAGCTCAAGACCTTTTAATCATTCTCTGTTTCCTTTAGGGCAAGATACAAATTCCTTTCCTTGATATTTAAAGCCTGTTTATAGAATGGCTCCAGCCTATCTTTCCAGGTTGGTTACACACTACCTGCATGCTCTGTATTGTTGCCAAACTGCTCTATTGTTCCTGACATACACTGGTCTCTCTTTTACCTCTGTGCCTTTGCAGAACTTCCGTTGTTCTTCAGTCATTTTAATCATGTCCAGGTTTTCATGACCCTATTTGGGGTTTTCTTGGCAGAAATACTGGAGTGGTTTGCCATTTCCTTTTCCAGCTCCTTTTACAGATGAAGAAACTGAGGCAAACAGGATTAAGTGACATGCTCAGGGTCAAGCACAACTAGTAAGTGTCTGAGGCCAAATTTGAACTCATGAAGATGAGTCTTCCTGATTCCAAGTCCAGTGATCTATACACTGTGCCACCAAATTGCCCTCTCCAAAATTAATTTTTTATTTATTTTGGACGTGTTTTGCATTTACATGTCCATGTACTTGCTGTTTCCTCTTAATAGAATGCAACATTGTGTTTTTGTCCTCGTAGCCCTATCACTTTGCCTAACACATAGTAGGCACTTAGTAAGTCTCTGTTGATTAGAATTGCAAATCTAATATATTTCACTTGTGCTCAGAGCCCTCTGATTTTGCTAAACAATCAGTGAGAGTGCCTATTAAGAGGGATTGCAATTCTAACACTAAAAACAACTTTAAGGAAGGGAAATCCTTTCCTATCTCTAAAAGGAGCTCCCATTCCAACTCACACACATCCTGTTCTTTGTAGCTGTTAATGGTCAAGGTCTGGACACTCTGGCCCTCTACTGCTACCTTTTAATAAGTGGATAAAACTGACACACTGCTTTCTTCAAATAGAAATATTGACCTGAGTGCTTCAAAGCAAACACAGAGATTTCTGTTTGCCTGCCTCCTCCAGACTGAGCCTTTGGGTACGTTCAAGAAATACAAAGAAGGCATTCTTTACTGCACTTTCTGATATATGGATGTAGTTGTTTTGTCTCAAAATATTAAGAAAATCTGTCCATGATCATGCTTGGTAGACTAGAATAGCTTTTGAAATAAGGAACATAACAAGACTGCATCATGAGGATCACCTTAGCCAGTTCTACAGAATCCCTAGGCTGAGTGGTTAATGTAAGGCCATGACCTCACTAAAGAATTGGGTGGGGAATAATTTGGGGATGCCTAGAGTCTGGCAGGAAGCCCCCCTGTTCATTTACTTAAGAGGTGATAGGTGTAGTCTATAAACGCTGCCATGAGGGAGGAGAGGCTGATAAGTTACTTGACTTCTGGAATTCTGAGCTATAATAGGGTTGAAGCAATCCACACTAAATCTGGCACCAAGATGTGAGTCCTAGAAATGGGGGAAATGGGGCACCAGAGTACCTAAGGAGGGGCAAACTGACTCAAGTCAGAAACTGGGTAGGTAAAAGCTTCCAGGACAATATATAGTGATATTGAGTCAAGTGGCCATTGCATTTCCAACCTAGACGAGATAAGGAGCTTCAGGAGGGAGGGAGGGAGGGAGAGAGAGAGAGAGAGAGAGAGAGAGAGAGAGAGAGAGAGAGAGAGAGAGAGAGAGAGAGAGAGAGAGAGAGAAAGAGAGAGAGAGAGAGAGAGAGAGATGGAGGAGGAAGCAGGGACAGGAGGAAGGGGAGAGAGAGAGAGGTAGGTGAAGGAAAGACATCAATGTACAATCTAAGGATTCCATATTATGTATTGTTGTTCCAGGGCTGCCAGATTTTTTAATCTTCAGATTACAAATTGGAACCCTAGTTATATCTCATCACTGGAGAAGAAGAAAGGGAGCTGGGCATCTATGGAATTCTTCACTGTTCTGATGTTAACCCTCACTGGCTATCTGAAGTATTAGTCAGCATTAGGCCAACCAATAGGTGATATTAACCATCAATCAACACTATCACTGACTAATCTGAAACTGACAGCTGAAAAAAGATTGATGATGTAAGAAAGGTAGTAATTATCTCCCACTCACATATTCTCCCCAAGGAGTTTTAGAGCCTTGAGAAAAAAGAGAGCACACATAGTCCTGGAATGTCAGGACCAAAAAAAGTCCTTACAGACCATCTAACCCAACCTTTCATTTTACAAAGAAAGAAACTGAGGTACAGAGCTATGACTTGCCCAAGGTTCCCACTTAGTAGTAGGATTAGAAATAGAATTTACATGACAAAGGTATATGACACTAAATATCCAAAAATATGAGAAATGGTGGCTACTCTACGTTAACCCAGTCATGGCTGTGGAATTGCAGGCATCTGCCCAGTGAAAATAGGTGTGTGTAAGATTGTCTGAGCACTTAACTTTCAAAACCATTCATAACCTGCCCCGTTCCCCTTTCCAGTCTTCTAATACCTTACATCTCTCCACCCAATGTAGTTTGTAGTCCAGTGACACTGGTCTCCTTGTTGTTCCTTGAGCAAGATGATCTATCTCCTGACTCTGGGAATTTCCATTTAGTTAGAGAAATAGGAACTAAAACAACTCTTGAGTTACAACCTCACACGTATCAGATTGACTAATATGACAAAAAAAAAATGATAACTGTTGGAGAAAATGTGGGAAAATTGGGACACTAATGCATTGTTGGTGGAGTTGTAAGCTGATCTAACCATTCTGGAGAGCAATTTGGAACAACAACCAAAGGGCAATCAAACTGTGTTTATCCTTTGATCCAGCAATATCACAGATAGATCTGTATCCCTAAGAGATCATATAAATGGGAAAAGGATGTACATGTACAAAAATGTAGTAGCTCTTTTTGTAGTGGCAAAGAACTGGAAATTGAGGGGATGCCCATCAATTGGGGGATGACTGAACAAGTTGTGGCATAAGAATATAACAGAATACTGTTGTGCTATAAGAAATGCTGAACAGGTAGATTTTAGAAAAACCTGGAAAGACATTTGAACTGATGCCCAATGAAGTGAGCAGAACCAGGAGAACATTTTATAGTAACAACAACATTGTGCAGTGATCTATAGCTGACTTAGCTCTGATCTAAGACAATTCCAAAAGACTCATGATAGAAAATGCTATCTACATCCAGAGAAAAAACTGATAGAACCTGAACATAGATGGAAGCATACAGTTTTCACTTTCTTTGAATTTTTGTGGGTTTTTTCCCCTTTTGTTCGGTTTCTTCTTTCACAACATGACTAAGGTGGAAATATGTTTTACATGATTGCAACATGAATAATCTATATCAGATTGCTTGCCATTTTAGGAAGGGGGAAAGGAAGGAAGGGAGAAAAAATTGTAACTCAAAATCTTATTTAAAAATGAATACTGAAGATTGTCTTTACATGTAACTGGAAAAAATAGAACATTATATATTAAAAAAATAGTGTCTTCTCTTTGTTGATTATTTCAAATTCGTCCTTTACATAGCTCAATTATACATCATTGTATGCATTTCATCTCCCACTCTTGACTGTGAACTCCTTGAAAGCAGGGACTGTCTTTTGCCCTTCTTTTGTATCCCCCAGTGCTTAGTGCAATGCCTGGCACAAAGCAGGCACTTAATAGATGTTTATTTGGTAAGTCAAGATGTACAAGTCAAGGGTTAAATTTGAAATCTAAGAAGCAGAAATGGAAAAGTGGGTAATTGGTAGGATAGAAAATTGCTGTATTTTTGCTGTCTATAAATTCAACAAACATTTCGTCCCTGGTGAATCACATCTTTAGCTCCCTGGGGATCTCTTATTTCAGAGCCCATAGGCAGAGAGATAGTGTAGTCATGAGAACCAGCACAGAGAAATCAGGCAGCCAGTCTAAGAGAAATAGTAGTTGCTGCTAATTTCTGACCCTTCAGCTAGGTTTTCAACAAGCAAACTGTTTCTGATAAGGAAAGGCTTACAGAGGGAGATAATAGTATTTTGATCCAGGACATTGGAAACAAAGCTATAAGACAATCCAGGTCATTAATAAGAAAGTGAAATTTGTGGGAATCAAAGCCAGGTCCAGAACACCCAGGAAATCTACAGGGAGAAGGTGGGAGCTATGAGTGAATTTATGCTGATTATTTCAGTGGTTGCAAGCTGGGGGAAAAAAGAATCGCCTGCCCATTTATCTCCCAGACATGGCATTTAACTAAACAAGGTTTCTGGTGCCTGTGTCTCTAGCCCTGTGCCCAAGAGGAGTGTCTTCTTGTGTTCTCTTGGCCAGCCCAGATGCAATTTGCTGGAAGAAATGATGAGTGATCAGAAAGGGCTTATTGGCTCCCCTGAACACTATCAAAGCAATTTGGACAATCCATCACCATTTTGGTGAAGCCCTGACATTTCTGTGGGGCTGCTTCATGTAGTTCTGGTGGCTTCTCTTGTGAAGTAAAGTGTTGATCTTTCTACCTTCTCATTCCAGGTTTGGGAAAAGTTACTTAGGGAAGAGCAATGACTGATTATTTAGAAACCAAAGCCCTAGGTTTTGTTTAGTTTCTTGTCATTCTGCCTAAATCCTACAATTTTACCTTCATTCTTGTCCAGCACAGTTTAGCAATAACGGACTGAAAAAAGAAACAGGTGACATCATCTTGTTTGATTTTTTTTCTTTCATTTTGTTGCTCTAAACACAATTTTCTCCTGGAAAATCATCAATATCTTTCGTCATCTTCTTGGCTTTATCTATCTAGACTAAGTGGGTCTAAGTTAGGAAGTTAAGCAGAATATTCTTGGTTTTTGTCCTTCATTTTCAGAGGACCAATGACACCATAGGTGATGTCTTTACTCACGTGTGAATTGGATTTAAGTGAGGCAGAGTTGCAGTCATTAGCCTCACTCTCTCTTCCAGAGTCACTGAAGTCCAGTGGTAAGACAAAAGTCAAGACAATTGCTGATGGCCCAGAATGCAGCGTATGGCCTTGATATCTTTGATGTCTGACCAAGCTCTAAGCACTCCACAGTACCTGCTTCAGCTCCCCCATTAGAACAAATTGTTCTCATCGGCCCATTCTGTTGAAGGAAGCCTTCACATGTTTGGGGTAGACACTCCACTAACTCACCAATGGGTCTGAGGTCTTTCAGTTACTCTCAACCTGGGTTAGCCCATCTGCTGAGGTTTTACTGAGATGTGACTGCTGTGCATGCTACAGCTTCTTGGAGCCACAGGTGAGGATTGAGTTCCAGGTATACATCAAAGATGGAGGAACAGCCCTGAGAAGGGCTGCAGAAGTGCTTGTCCTCCCTGAACACCCCATATGCTTCTGCAGAAGATTGTGTGGAGTAATGGGAAAGTCTAGGATCAAAAGTCAGGGGACCAGGGTTCTAATCCCTGATATATGTTCTATTTTTGTCTTTGTATTCTCAGTGGCTAGTAAGGGCAGGGCACATGTTAAGTACTTATCAATGTCTCACTTTGTGCCTTTGGGGAAGTCAATTTATAGAGTTCAAGCTGGGAAAGACTTTAAATGGGAGAGCCTGTGTTTGAATGTCCCTTGCACTATATACATAGGATATATTGTATGACCTTGTGCAGGCTGCTAGGCCATTCTAGGGGTTAGAGTCCCTCACTCTCAAAAATGAAGGGGTTATACTGAGAACTTCTAAATTTCCTTTCAGCTTTAAATCAACGAACCTAGAGATCATGTAGTCCAAATGCCATCCCCTATTATGCCTTTCTTTCCTTGTCTGTCAGCCCAAGTTATCATGTCTGCTTAGGTTTTTATTTTCTTTCTTTCTCAATTTTAATCCTATAGATAACCAGTTTACTAACATTGTAGCTTGTGTTCTCAAATCTCTTTCCCAGTCCCCACCCCTCCTCCTATTGCTGCTCATGCAATGCAGAAAGCTAGTCCTAGAAGAGTCCCTCCTCCCCTTCAGCATTCTTTGCTTCTGTTAAGATGCTATGGAATAGAAGAAGTCACGGGATACCCTGCTGACTAGGTCTACAGATTGATTTTATCTCATTTCAACAGAGTTCACAATGCCACAAAATAATACCTTTAACTCTTCCTTAATTGACGCTCTATTGCATTCCCTAAAGCAGGCTATTGCAAATCTTACCTTCTCTCCTCAAGCCTCCCCCTCCCTCTAGATGAAGTACCTTTCCTCTTCTCCCCTTTTATTTCAAAACACCCTAACGTCATCTCCCATTCTCTCTTCCCTTATGCTAATGTCAGATGAAGAGAAAGCCCTCTTTTACACAAAGCCAGCCCCTCTATTTGTACCCTTTAGCCAATTCCCTCCTGTTCTCTTCCACAGATTGCCTTCACAATTATCCCTCCTCTCTCTGATGTCTTTACTATCTAGAGATCAATAGTCTGCATAAGGGTAGAGTACTGAAATTAGAGTCAGGAAGACCTAAGTTCAAATCCTACATTTGATACTGACTAACTGTGTGACCCTGGACAAATCATCTGACCTCTCTCAATGTAGGCTTCTTTATCTGTAAAACTGGGGGTAAAGAAATCATATCTAACTCAAAGGGTTGTTATGAGGAGCAAAAGAGAATTTGTAATGGGTTTTTCAAATCTTAAGGCGTTATATAAATGCTAGCTATTATTATTGTTATCACCCTCTCCACTAGATAAGGTTGACCTTGTCATTTAGAAGACAAAACTTGCACTTGATCCTATCATGTCCTCAAGTTATTGTCCTATATCTCTCCCCTCCCTTACCTAGAAAAAGTTGAGTCCAAGCTGCCAGTACTTGGGGGCTCTGCTTCCTCTCCTTTCACTTCTAGATCCTTTGCCATCTGACTTGGAGTCTCATCTTCTCCTCAAAGTTACCAATAATTTCTTAATTTCAAAATCCAATGGTCCATTTTTAGTTGTCATCCTTGACTGCTCCTCAGCATTTGAAACAGTTGGCCTCCTTCCATCTTTTCTAGGTTTCTGTGACATTGCCCTCATATGGTTCTCTTCCTACCTGTCTAGCTTTTTCTTTTCATTCACCTTTGCCCTGCTTTTCATCATCCATATCCTGACCCTATGGTAAATTCCTTGCAAATAAGCATTATTTCCTTCTTTGTGTTTATATCCCCAGCGTCTAGCACTAGGTCTGGAACATAGAAGGTGCTTGATAAATTAAAATTGGTTGGTTGCTTCATTAATTGTGAGCACATACTCCCACCCCCTCTGATCTCCCATGCATTCAATGATCATCTCTGTGCAGAAGACTCCTAGTTCTATGTATCCACCTTTAGTGTCTCTCCTGAGCTTCAGTGTCCCATCGTCAACTGCCTATTGGATATTCTTAACTGAATGGTTCCATAGACATCTCCAAAACAGAACTCGTTATCTTCTCCTTCCCTTCCCCCAATACATCCACTCAAACTCTAAATTCTCTATTTCTTTCAAGGATAGGGCCATATTTTCAGTCACCCAGGTTTGCAACCACAGAGACATCTTGGATTTTTCACTGTCTTTTCTCTGTCCAATTAGAGGCCAAGTCTTATTGCTTCTGTCTCCACACCATCTCTCGTATCTGTCTCCTTTTCTTTCATAGCACAACTAACACCTAGTTAGACCTTCATTACCTTTTGCCTGGGCTATTGCAATATTCTCCTAATTGGTCTCCTCTTTGTAGCCTCATCTCTCTCCAAGCCATCCTCCAATCAATTTGCCAAATCTATATCCTTAAAGTGTGATTCTGACCATGTTGTTCCTCCAATCTAAAAGTTCCAGTGACTCCCAGTCTCTAGGACAAAATGAAATCTCCTCTGTTTGGCATTTAAATCCCTTTGTCGTGTGTATGGGGTATTCAGGGAGGACTAGCCCCTGTGGTGTGAGGACCGTTGAGCCCTTTTCAGGACTGCTCATCCATTTTTGGAGTCTACTTTCACCCAACTCTCAATTATTCAGATGGTTCTGGAGGAGAAGTGAGGCTGGTGACTTGCACAGCCCTCCCTCGCTCAAAACAAAGTCAGGTGCAAGTCATGTCATCATTTCTCTGATGGCGTGGTCTTCTTTGGCAACAAAGGATGAATACAATTGCAGCTCCAAGAAGCTGTTGCTTGTGTAGTGGCCACAACCCAGTAAACCCTCTTGGCAAGCAGGCTAAACCAGATTGAGGGTAACTGAAGGACTTCAAACCCATTGGTGGGTTAGGAGTGGACACGGCACAGGGGGATCTACACCAAGCATGTGGAGACTTTGGACAGATGAGAACAAATTGCTCCAATAGCCATGAAGGCAGTTGAAGCAGGTGCTGTGGAGAGCTTAGAGCTTGGTCAGACATCAAAGATGCCAGTCATCCATTGAATCCCAGGCCATAGGCAGTTGTCTGATTTTTATCCTTCTACTGGACTTTGATCACTCTGAAAGAGAGAGTAAGTCGTCTCACTTAAATACAATTCACACACGAGTCAACACATCACTCAGTGATGACACTGGATTTCTTCAAAAACAAAAGATGAGCAACCACTAAGTCCATTACAGTCTGGCTTCTACCCAGATACCTAGACTTTTTACATATTATTTCCCATCACGCACTCTATCATACAATCAACCTGGCCTCCATGCTGGTCCTCACACATGGCAGGGCATTACCCTCCTCCATGTCTTTGCATAGACTGTGTCCCTGTTCCTGGAATGCACGCTCTTTTCACCTCCTCCTCTTGCTTCCACCAAAGCCATCCTACCACCATAAGGCCTTTCCTGATCCCCAACTCTGGGGATCCCTTCCCTCAAATTACCTTGTATTGCCTTTGCCTGTAAGTTCACATGTTGTTTCCAATAGCACATAAGTGCAAGGACTGCTCTGCTTTTGTCTACAATTCCTGGCACATGATAGGCACTTATCAAATACTCATTGATTAGCCTATTGGCTATGATAAGAGCTAACATTTAAATCGAAGGTTTTCAAAGCATGTTACTTGTATTTTTTGATCTTCACAACAACCTCAGAAAGTAGATGCTCTTATTAACCCCAACTGAGGTTGAGAAAAGTTTAATCACTTGCCCAGGGTCACACAGCTAGGTCCTGTCTGTCAAAATTTGAACTCAGTTCATCCTAGTCCCAAGTCCAGTATTCTATAAAAATAATAATAGCTAGCATTTATAGAATACCTTACAGTTTGCAAAGTGCTTAACAATTATCTTATTTTGTCCTCATAAGAATTCTAGGAAGAAGGTGCTATAACTATCCCTCCCCATTATGCAGATGAAGAAACTGATTGAGGCAGAGTTTAAGTGACTTACCCAAGATTACACAACTAGTAAGTGTCTGAAATTGGATTTGGACTCACATGTTTCTGGAAGAAGGTCAGTCAGTGCACTATACTACTCAACTACTTATAAAGAAGATTAGGTGGGATTGAGTGGGCACTGAGATCCCTTCCAACTCTAAATATATGATCTTCTGATCCCAAAACAATCTCTAGGTTTCTCTCAGGCTCTGACACTATCCATTTTCCAGGCCAGAGGTTTAATTCTGGAAAATCCCTGGGGGTAGTATTTGCATCTTAGATTGCAAAGTACCTAGAGCTCTCCAAAGAAATCCCTCCCAGTGTCATTCAAATGAAAATTCAATGAATCTGTGGTCTAAGAGGAAAGGTAGTTTAATTTGGTCTCTATTAACCTGCTTATGGGGCAGCTGGGTGGTGCAGTGGATAGAGCACTAGGCTTGGAATCAGGAATTTTTCATGAATATCAAATCCAGTCTCAGACAGTGTGACCCTAGACAAGTCACTTATCCTTATTTGCCTCAGTTGCTTTATCTATAAAATGAGCAGGAAGGAAAATGGCAAACCACTCCAGTATCTTTACCAAGAAAATCCCAAATGGGATCACAGAGATTCAGACAAGAGTGAAAACAACTCAACAAAAAAACAGCAACCTCACAATCCTACCCCATCTTCCACTCCACAAGATGTGCTCTTTAAAGATGTGGAAAAATTCCCGAAACGTTAGGTCCCTGCCACCACCCTCCCCCTCCAAATGATCATTATAAAACAAAAACAACTGAGGAAAAAGAAGGATGCTTAGGAGGCTTCTCTAGGGATTTAGGTAAGGGGTGGATTTTAAATAGAGAATGGAGCAATCCTGTTACTAGGGCTATGCTGCCAATGAGTATGAAATATGACAACCAGAACCTAACAATGTATCTACCCAGCCTCATGAATATTCAGCACACACACACACACACACACACAGAAATACACAGAAACACACACACACACAGAGACACACACAGACACACACACACAGACACACACAGACACACACAGACACACACACACTCGCTTCAGCAAAGGAACCTGGAATTTGCTAGGAGGATAAGGCTGGCTTGGGGAGGGATCAGCCTCCTAAAAGCCTGCTCCGCTGGGGGATGGCTCAGTGTTTGTAGTGCACACAGGGCCTCAGGGCGAGCTGGGGGCCTGCAGCCTCTCCTAATTGGTCTCATACCTCAGCTCAGCTCTTTACCAAGAGCTGTTACTATTATGTACATTTTGTCCAGGGGAGACTAAAATGAAGCTTGTCAGATCTAACCATCCCTCCTGCTTACAGGCTAGTGAAGAAAGCTGCTACCCTCACACCCTCCCTGGGTAAAAGCTGCCCATTTTAACAAAATACTATTTTGTTTTCCTTACTGATATAACATATTTTTGAAAATCTCTAGCTTTGGATAAGGAAATAGTTAACAAGTCTTATTATTAGCAGTAACAAACCAACCCCAGAGAAAGGCTATTGATCAATGAGCAGCTTCCTGGATCAGAAACATAAAAGTCAAGGGAGAATAAATGCAGATTGGCATGTGGCTTTGGAGTCAGTTCCTTAGGCTAGGGTGATTTCTTGATGGTAAATAATCCTTTTTCATTTTGGTAGCTTTATGCTTTACAAAGTTCTGGTTTCCTATCGATTATCTGTTTGTTGGATTCTAACAACAGCCCTTCAAGGAAGGTAGGTATTGTCTGTTCCCCATTTTCCACAGGAAGAAACAGAGTCCCGTATATTTGGAGTGACTTAGGAAGCAACGTGATCCCAAAGAAAGAACAATGGATTTAGAGCTAGAGACTCCAAACGGTTGAGACTTACCCAAGACAGACAACAGAGCCAGGATGTGTACAATGACAGGGTTGGCAAGGTCCCTTCCAGCTTGAAATCAAATGACTGGCTCAGAAAACCAGTAATGAGTTGGGGTCAGAGCTGAGGTCAAGATTTTAGCTTTTCAATGCCAGTCCAAGACTCTCTCCACTCTACCAAACATTCTCCACCCAAACTTAGGTTTGCACTCATTCATCTTTCTTTTATGCCTGGGATAGGGGGTTTGTCTGCTCATCTCTGTAAAATGACTTGATAGCCAGGCTCCATCTCAGATAAAACCTTTCCTGCCAGCCTTTCCCCCTAAAAAGATCTTTCCTGTAGCAAGATTTTCTGCATTTTCTGCCCTCTGCCTTTGGTGACTTGTCTAGTGATGTTTGACATCTATTCAGCCATCAGGAAAACCTAAATGCTGCTTGAATCAAAGGGCAGAGGAAAGATATGGGTTTGACAGCTCAGGCTCTGAGGACCTCGGGATGACCAGGATGACCCTGGGAGGCCTTCCTTTGGTGAAGACCTATGAGAAAAGGGGGTAGGACAATCAGATAAATGTTGCTGCTGGTGCTGCCCTGCTGAAAGATGAGAGAATGAAGAATCACCTACTGAGCTAGAAGCATTTGTGCTTCTATTAGAGCTCATCTAAACCCAATTCCTCTTCTCCTTACTCTGTGTCTGTCCCTCAGCACTTATATAATTGGTCTGCACTGTATTGATCTGTTCTCTGTTACTTGCTAAGTAAGTGTTCATAAAGCTTAGAATCATAGAATCACAGAATGTCAGAGCTGGCAATGACTTGGGAGACCCAGTCAATTTTCAAATGAGGAAACTGAGGGCTAAGGAGGATTTCCAAGGTCACAGATAATGGCGGCAGAGTTGGGATTTGACAACTTGGGTCTCTAGACTCTCAGTTTGATAATGCCTCTACTTTGCCATGTTGCAGAAATGGGACTGAACTTGATGCTCAGACCCCCAGTCCAAAGACCCTGTCTCTAGCAATAACTCATGAGTGGGCCCCAGTGAGGCAAACTATCTCTTCTTGTTACAAGAACAAGAATTTTCCTTGTATCAACAGGACTATCTTGTACCAGTGGAACTATCATGTACTGATTCTCACAGTTACTACATACAATCCAGAGGTCAAGCTATAGATGTCAACTCCTGAGGCTACACATGTAGGAGACCAAAAACACACCCCTTAGAAGCACACCCCATCCCATGCCAGTAGCGAATGACATCTGCGTCCAAGGTACAGAAATTGTGTTTTCACCACCTAATTAGCATGCTTGGCACACCACTCAGTCTTTGGGCTGCGGAGAGATATAGTACCAGGGCTGGGGTCCAAGCACCCCATTAGACTTGTGATTTCATTGGTACAGGAACTCCCAGTGAGAAATTTCTGCCAGTACAGATCAACTCCTCTGCAATTTATAATTGTAGAGAGTTTCCTGGGAACACTGAGAAGTCGACACTTACCCAAGTTCATACACTCAGTATGTGTCCCAAGTAGCATTTGAACCAGGTCTTTCTGATCCTAAGTCCCACTCTCTAGTTACAGTGTGACTTCTGTTGAATTCAATTGGATTGAAACTGTCATTATTACCTTAAAGTTTAAGGCTTAGTGAACAGTAAAAGGGTGTTTTCTAGGGGAATAGAGTATGTAAATTTTGACGGGAGGTGCTATAAATAAATATATAGAATGTAAGGTACTTCCCAAGAAGGTAAACCAATATAGATAAACCAGGGGTCATCACAAAGACATCAGGTGAGAAGTCACCTCACAATTTCCTAAGGATAGACCTCCCACATTTTAACTCTTAGGATTCTGCTTAGACCAGGCTAGACTTTGAGAGAGATCATCACCACAATTCACTTCTTGTTACAGGCACAGGAAAGAAAAACTCAATACTTCAGGGTTCATTTCCAAGAAACCACTGCCCTCTTTCTCTCCTTGCTGCCCTAGGCCCTGGTACCCTAAATTAGAGGTGTCAAATAAAGTACCTTCAGGTACATTCAACCCACTCTCCTGAGTGCAGCTCTAACCAAATTAAAATATAATCAGAAAACATTTAATAAAATAAGTAAAAATGCGTAAGATATAGATATATTACATTTTTAAATTAAGTCAGCATGCAGCCCACAGGGATCCTCATGTAAGGATTAATGGTCTCCTTTTCTATTTGAGTTTGACATCACTGCCCTAAGTCAACAGAGAAAGTCAATGAAGTACTATTTCTTTGAGAGTTCAGTGAAAAAAGTAGGGCATATGGAAGTCACCAATTTTCTCCAGATATGTAGGACTAACCAACAAAAGAGGAAGGCATTTTAAGATAAAGGAAGGCTTTGACCTGAGACAAACTCAATGTCAACTTTTGATCAATAAATGAATGGGCTGATCTAGATTTGCAAATCGTTTTGCCTTCCTTATGATCCTTCATTAAGCAGAATATACTGACACTTTTCTACCATTAACTGGTATTCTCTCCTTGTTTATTTACAAATTTCTTCAGAAGGAAAAGCTGCCTTTGAGATCTGGTGGCGTTTTCTATCTTCTCCTAGGGGTTGCTACCCCACCCCCGATCCCACAAAGTATTGTCTAGTTTGTTATGCTGTGCCCCAGGAGCATGAGACAGGATTGTTTGAAGGTGGGAATTAGCATTCAGGACTCACAGTGTGGCTGCTTAAAGCTCCTCTTAAATATTTATAATGATGCTCCTGGCTGCAGGAGACTCCAGTAATGTTATAGGGAAAAGGGGGTGAAAAAAAAATTCTCCATGCCTAAAAGCTCAGTGTGAGCTATTATCATACATAATGCATCACTAAGTAGTGCTTGTGGCTGTTTTCCAGGGGGCCTAGGTGGGGGTTGAGTCAGGCCTCCTGAATCCTAGTGTAGAAAGAAAGGTGATTCCAAGTTTCCCATAGTTACTCAGTGTCCAGTGGCTTTGATGGGGTGGGATGGGAAGCAGAAAGATTACTAATGATCCTTTATCCCCTGTGTTGTGATTATTACCTGCATAGGCCTTCTAGCCCTCTTGCATTTGTACAGCAACATGGATCCATTTATCAAATTATTTATGTGTCCCCCTCATACTGTAGCTCATCCCTTCAAAACCCAACAGGTTAAGTTTTGGTTGTTTTAAAGAGGCTGGAGGGTGGAGGATGAAAGACTAGAGTAGGGACAAACTCTGGGACATCAGGGTAATGGGGCTTCCATTGCTCTCCAGGTAAAGGGGGGATAATAACACAAAAGACAATCTACTTCTTCAAAGTTTTCCCCATCTGAGGGTTCACTCAGGAAACTGGAGTGTTCTGTGCTGAGCCTGACTCAGGCCACTCCCCTGGTACCTAGAGCGGAACAAAATGAAATAAATACTTATTAGCCATTCGGTAATCAAGAAAAGGAGATCTATTTAGGCATATCAGAAAAAGTGTTCAACAAGGATAGGCACTGAGGACACCTTGAGCTGATTTCAATCAATTAATCTTACTTTTTTATCAATCATTTGCTAACAAGAAGCTGAGGGGCTTAGAGCTCCTCGTTGTTTTGTACACAAAGGAGAAGAAAGTAATGAAAATAGCCATAACTATTAATCTCTTTTTAAAATTATTTTTATTTTAGTTAAAAATCCCCAATTACAGGTAAAAAATTTTAAAAATCATTTTTTAAAAATTTTGGGTTCTTAATTCCCCCCTTCCTTGCTGCCCTCCCTTTTATTTTTATTTTTATTTTTAAATTAATTTATTTATTTTCAGTTTTCTACAATCACTTCCATATATCTTAGATTTTTTACCCCTTTCTCCCCTCTTCTTCCCCTCTCCCTCCCCCTTTCCTCCCCGAGATGGCATGCAATCTTATATAAGTTCTGCACATACATTCTTATTAAATACATTTTCACCTTAGTCATTTTGCACAGAAGAATTAAAATGAATGGGAGAAATTATGAAAACAAAACAAAACATAGCACAAGAGAAAATGGTCTGGGGGGGCGGAGCCAAGATGGCAGAGTAGAAAGACGCACATACACATAGCTCCGAACCCACGACCCACAGAACGGCTACAGGGGAGTAACTCACGGCGAATTCTGCACCCAGAGGCCACGGAATATTGGAGCGAGGGAGATTTCTGTTCTGGAGGGACCTGCAAAGCTCTCGCAAAAGGTCCGTCGTGCTGCAGACGCAGAGCCCAGCCCAGCCCAGACCTGCTGCGGCCACGGCACTAAGAGAAACAGACCCGAGCAGGCTTCAGGGATGGGATCTCCAGCGGCCGCACAAGTCCCTCCGCCCACAGGTGACGGGGGTCGGTGAGAGAGTCTCTTTGGCGGGTCCAGAGGGGAGTGGGGTGCCCCCATGATTCGGGCCCCCCCCCCCCGGGAGGTAGAAGCTGAGAGGCGGCTGCAGACTGGGGCTCCCCAAGTGGGCGGGAGCCTGAATCCATTGTGGAAAGTCTGTGCATAAACCCCCTGAGGGAACTGAGCCTGAGAGGCAGCCCTGCCCCCACCTGACCACCTGAACATAATCTCATACTGAATAGCAGCCCTGCCCCCACCAAAAGCCCTAAGGCTGGAAGCAGCATTTGAATCTCAGTCCCCAAACGCTGGCTGGGAGGATCAGGAGGCAAAGTGGGTGTGAGGAGAATATTCAGAGGTCAAGTCACTGGCTGGGAAAATGCCCAGAAAAGGGAAAAGAAATAAGACTATTGAAGGCTACTTTCTTGGAGAACAGGCATTTCCTCCCTTCCTTTCTGATGAGGAAGAACAATGCTTACCATCAGGCAAAGACACAGAAATCAAGGCTTCTGTGTCCCAGCCCACCCAATGGGCTCAGGCCATGGAAGAGCTCAAAAAGAATTTTGAAAATCAAGTTAGAGAGGTGGAGGAAAAACTGGGAAGAGAAATGAGAGAGATGAAAGAAAAGCATGAAAAGCAGATCAGCTCCCTGCTAAAGGAGACCCAAAAAAATGTTGAAGAAATTAACACCTTGAAAACTAGCCTAACTCAATTGGCAAAAGAGGCTCAAAAAGCCAATGAGGAGAAGAATGCTTTCAAAAGCAGAATTAGCCAAATGGAAAAGGAGATTCAAAAGCTCACTGAAGAAAATAGTTCTTTCAAAACTAGAATGGCACAGATGGAGGCTAAGGACTTTGCGAGAAAGCATGATATCACAGAACAAAGAGAGAAGAATGGAAAAATGGAAGATAATATGAAATATCTCATTGGAAAAACAACTGACCTGGAAAATAGATTCAGGAGAGACAATTTAAAAATTTTGGGACTACCTGAAAGCCATGATCAAAAGAAGAGCCTAGACATCATCTTCCATGAAATTATCAAGGAAAACTGCCCTGAGATTCTAGAACCAGAGGGCAAAATAAATATTCAAGGAATCCACAGAACACCGCATGAAAGAGATCCAAAAAGAGAAACTCCTAGGAATATTGTGGCCAAATTCCAGAGTTCCCAGGTCAAGGAGAAAATATTGCAAGCAGCTAGAAAGAAACAATTCAAGTATTGTGGAAATACAATCAGGATAACACAAGATCTTGCAGCCTCTACGTTAAGGGATCGAAGGGCATGGAATAGGATATTTCAGAAGTCAAAGGAACTAAGACTAAAACCAAGAATCACCTACCCAGCAAAACTGAGTATAATACTTCAGGGGAAAAAATGGTCTTTCAATGAAATAGAGGATTTTCAAACATTCTTGATGAAAAGACCAGAGCTGAAAAGAAAATTTGACTTTCAAACACAAGAATGAAGAGAAGCATGGAAAGGTGAACAGCAAAGAGAAGTCATAGGGGACTTACTAAAGTTGAACTGTTTACATTCCTACATGGAAAGACAATATTTGTAACTCTTGAAACATTTCAGTATCTGGGTACTGGATGGAAGTACACACACACACATGCACACACGCACACATACATAGAGGCAGAGTGCACAGAGTGAATTGAAGAGAATGGGATCATATCTTAAAAAAAAAATGAAATCAAGCAGTGAGAGAGAAATATATTGGGAAGAGAAAGGGAGAAGTTGAATGGGGCAAATTATCTCTCATAAAAGAGGCAAGCAAAAGACTCATTAGTGGAGGGATAAAGAGGGGCGGTGAGAGAAAAACATGAAGTCTACTCTCATCACATTCCACTAAAGGAAAGAATAAAATGCACACTCATTTTGGTAGGAAAACCTATCTCACAATACAGGAGAGTGGGGGACAAGGGGACAAGCATGGTGGGGGGAATGACAGAAGGGAGGGCATGGGGAGGAGAATGCAATTCGAGGTCGACACTCATGGGGAGGGAAAGGATCAAAAGAGAATAGAAGTAATGGGGGACAGGATAGGATGGAGGGAAATATAGTTAGTCCTATACAACACAACTATTATGGAAGTCATTTGCAAAACTACACAGATTTGGCCTATATTGAATTGCTTGCCTTCCAAAGGGAAGGGGTGGAGAGGGGTGGAGAGGGAGGGAGGTAAAGAAGTTGGAACTCAAAGTGTTAGGATCAACTGTCGAGTAATGTTTTTGCCACTAGGAAACAAGAAATACAGGTAAAGGGGTATAGAAAGCTATCTGGCCCTACAGGACAAAAGAGAAGACAGAGACAAGGGCAGAGAGGGATGATAGAAGAGAGAGCAGATTGGTGATAGGGGCAATTAGAATGCTTGATGTTTGGGGGGGAGGGGATAAAAGGGGAGAAAATTTGTAACCCAAAATTTTGTGAAAATGAATGTTAAAAGTTAAATAAAAAATAAATAAATAAATAAATAAATAAATTAAAAAAAAAAAAAAAAAAAAGAGAAAATGGTCTGCTTCATTCTGCAATCCAATTCCATAGTTCTTTCTCTAAATGTGGAAAGCATTTTGCCTCTAGTTCATTGGGAATTTTTTAGGTCCTTGCATTGCTGTGAAGGGCTAAATCTACCAGAAAAATTCCTCACACACTGTGGTTGTTGCTGTGTATAAAGTTCTCCTGGTTCTGCTCCTTTCAACCAGCATCAGTTCATATAAGTCCTTCCAGGTCTCTCTGAAGTCTTCCTGTTCATCATTTCTTATAGCACAATAGTATTCCATTACATTCATATACCACAACTTGTTCAGTCATTCCCCAATTGATGCTGTCCTTCCTGTTTAGAAGGCAAGGAATTTTATATCAATTATGCAAGTGAGGTCATGAAAAACATATTTCCATATTGGCCATGTTGCAAAAAAAACACAAACAAAATAAGGCAATAAAAATAAAGTGTTTTTTTTTAAGTGAGCTTTTTTATGCATTCAGAGCTCATCTGTTCTCTCTACAGAGGTAGATAATATTTTCCACAGTGAGTTTCATAGCGAAGAATTGTAATCCTTAGTCTCTTGAGCCAGTCAAATCTCTATGAATGATCTCTATTCTTTTTAAGGAAAAACTAGCCTAACTTGCATGGGGGTAGGAGTTAGGATATTGTTTCCACCAAAAGGGACTACAATAGTTAATATATACCTTGAATTCACATCGAAGTTCCTTCCAGAAAGAAAGTCTAACCAGATTTACTCACTATGCTTAGCAGGATTGACTCTGCTCTTAGTCATAGGAACTGATCATAGGTTCCCTAGGGAAGGAAGCAGAACCTCTCTTTTTCACAAAGTGGAATTCTGCGGGCATGGAACATTGCATACCGTCAGACTTGGCTGACATGTTGATTAATTTTTCTGAGCCCCTTTCTTTTTTTCTGTTATATGGGACAGTCTACTAGGTAGGGGAGAGAGGAGGAGTATATTCAGAAATGAAGGTGTTATAAAAACTGAATAGATCAATAAAATTTTTTAAAAGAAACAAAAACTCAGCAGACAACTCCAAGACATCTTAGACTGCTCTGATTCCAGTTTAATTCTGAAGGAGGATTCCTAGTCCCTGATTTTAGGTTGAACTAGCAACAAGTCCTGCTTTTTCCATACCCCCCAACCCCTCACCAAGGAGATATTTTACATTACAAAAGGAACTTAATCTTAATAATCCTTTGAATTTTGATACTTTGAAATATTAATTTATCAGTGTTTTGTTACTTGGGAAGCTAGGTGGTGCAGTGGATAGAGCATTGTAACACGAGTTCAAATTCAGACTCTGATACTTTCTACCATGTGGCCCTGGGCAAGTCATTTAAGCTCTGTCTGCCTCACTTTCCTGAACCGTAAAATAGGATTTTACCTCCCAGGATTGTTTAAGTATCACCATGAGATGATATTTGTGAAGCACTTAGCATAGTGCCTGCAAAACTTAATAAATTTTATTCCTTTCCCTTTTGCCATATATGCCACACACTCACAAGCTGTCCATGTCTCAGTAGAGTGTTTAATGCAATGTCATGCCCCGCTCCCCCAAAAGACTATCACTATGATGATGAATCTGTGGTTCACTAGGCTAGTACTAAGTGGCAGACACAAGGTCCATTGACTGATCTGTTCTTAAAGCCTTCCTAGCTAGTTAGGACCAGACTGAGCTTGTGTTTTGATAGCATGAGTGCTCCATTGATATTTAAGCAATGTCAAGAGAAATTGAGGAAGGACCCTAGCTTATTGGATGGACCTCTGGTTGTGGGGTTTGGGGCAGACACAGACAGATATCATACAGAATGGGCAAACTTGAGAGGGTTGTGGTAATGAGCCTCAGATTAAGACCCTCTACATGGATGAGGTCATGGATGCATTTGAGCATTCATTAATATCATCTCATTCCATCTTCATTACATGACTGGGAGAGAGGCAGGGCAAGGATTATTAGATGTATTAACTCTTTTTGTAAAAGATGAAATTGATCTCTAAGTTCTTTTCTAGCTCTAAACCAAAATTCTATGACTGCCTATGATTCTCATTTTACAGAGAAGTAAATGAAGTCCTCAAAAGTCAAATGATTTGTGCAACGTGACTCAGCTCTTCTTGAACAAATCACAAATTCTCTCCATCTTTTTTTCCCCCTGACTTTTCTGTAAGACCCGCTAGATTTATTCTCACTGACAAGCTTAGGGTCCTCTCCATGGTCATTTTCACATCTCACTCGCATGGGAAATTTCTTCACTTCCATCTCTAACATCTTGATTTTTTTTTTACTTTTTCTATTTCTCATGGATGGTACAAGCTCTATGGTGACTCACTGATGTTCAAGCCCCAACCTTTGTCCTTTCTGTCATTATTCTATAGCATTCTATCTACTAAAATAGCCACCACCCTAGCTCAGACCATGATCACTGCTTTTCTGGAATATTTTGACTGCTGCCTTTTTTGGTCCACTCCTCAAATATCTCCCTACTCCAAGCCAGGTTTCACATAACCACCAAAAAGGTTTCCCTAAAACATACATGTGATCCTGTCATTCCCCCCAAAAAACCCTGAAAAAACAATGATGATTCCCTATTTCCTCTAGGTTCAAATACAAACTCCCTTGTTTTGCATTTAAAGACCTTCATAACCTGATCTCCTTCCTTCTTTTCCAGTATTCTTAATGCGGTACTCTGGTCATGGAGTAGAAAGGATATTCCAGAATCAGCCTTTGCTAACTTCAGCATGTTTTGGAGGGCTCAGCCTTTTAGAGGGGCCCTGTGTGACCTTCTCCTCCAGTGTGATATCTTCCAGTTGAACAAAATCTAAGCAATTTTTCCCTCCATCTTTTGTCCTGTTCTTAAAAACAAAGTTATTGTCTGGTGTAGGGGACAACAAGATGAGATGATGAAAAGTTGCTATAAAACAGGAAGATTTAAATCCTCCAAACAGCTCTAATTAAAACTGACAGGCTCTTGCCTCTGAGTAAAACAGGTTTAACATAAGCAATGAATACCTGTTTCCAGATGGAACAAAAGAACAGCTATTATCTTCATCAATGCAGTTTGTAAATCACTTGTCTCTTATTAGGAACCCTCATTTTCTTAGAGATGTTGGAGCCTTAGACTGAAGCTTTATCATCTCTGATTTGTTTTTTTTTTTCTTCCTTTTCCTTTCCCACGTGATGTATGTCTCCACTTTTCCTTGTTCCACTACTTCATTCACCATTGATTGGATGAGTCATAAGACCAAATCGAATGTGTTGATAATTGAAGCATCATTGTGAGAACTAGAGCCTTGATAGATGATTACAAGAGAGCCTGGGATGAATAGAGAGAGCAAATTAAAGCTGGATCCAAGAAATCAGGGCTCACCAGAGTTTAGAGATTGTGAAAAAATAACCCTAATTGAAGTGATACAGTAAGATACTTGGCGTCAGGCAATACAATGGCCACGGAGACTTCACCACATAAAATGTAATGTTTGCATCATCATGGGTGGCATTAGGCAAGTGTAACACTTTTAGGGAAATTAAAGCTCAAGCTACAATTCTGGCCTGAAGAAGCAGTGGAGCAGGAGCAGTTGGCACAATAAGTAAGCTCAAGGGAGCAAACACAGCCCATAGTTTTCTCTGCCTAACACTCGATCCAGCCTTTCCGCGGCTACACACTCCCCATTAAGCTCTGAAAAATCAATTGCAGTAGAAACTTGGCTAAGTATAGAATGTTTTTATTTCACCTCCTCCCCCTTCACATTCCAGAATTTGGCTGGGTGCTAATTAAAGTTTCTACCAGTTGTCCTTCTGCAGTTTGAAACACAGCATTCAACTCCTTTCATCCAGCCCAACATACCTGCTAGGCAATGTCCTAGATCAGGGGTGGGGAACCTGTGGCCTCGATACCATATGTGACCCTCTAGGTCTTCAAGTGCAACCCTTTGGTTGACTATTTGGCCCTCTAGGTCCTCAAGTGTGGCCTTTTGACTAAATATGTGGCCCTCTAGGTACTCAAGTGCATCCCTTTGACTGAATCCAAACCAAGGGGCTGCACTTGAGGACCTTGAGGGCCACATGTGACCTGGGGACCTCAGATTCCCCATCCCTATTAAGGGGACATGGGGACATGAAGACAGTAATGAAGCAACTGGTATCCTCCTATAGCTTACTTTCCTCCAGGAGTGGGGGATGTTCTGCTGGAAGAGGAAGCTGTTTGGGGGCAGCTGGTAAAGGTGAGAGGTGGGGAGGAGAAGTTGACCTATCAAATTCACAAGACACCTTCATCTGTTTCTAATGAAACATAGGCCAATTTCAGAGGCATCCCTACTGCAGAAAGTAGCCCACTAGAATAAATACTCCATGCAGCAAACGAATAGAAAATTGACCTGCACCTGCTAACAGAATTGAGCTGTTCAATCAATACACTTTCTCTGTAACAAAACAAAATATATTGCACAAAATGACAGGACCCTGGGGAGAGTTCTTTTCCTTGAATAAGGATGCCAGACCTGGTAACTGAATCCTGTGGGGGTGGAGAGTTTATCTGAAGACAAGTCCCACAGTCAGGCAAATGGGAAGGCGATTTAGACATGCCAATCTTCCACCTCAGTCAGAGGCCAGAGGGACTTGGTCTTCTTAAGCTAAATCCAGACCCATTACTATCGATCAAATAGAATCTTATTCGAAAAGCTTACCTCCATGTTAACTCACAATTCAGCACTTCTGCCAAGGTCTCCATAGATAACTGATGCTTCCCCCACCTAAACATTAATATCATCTTACCTAATGCAGCTATTTTCTTAGTTTTACTCCTTGTTCCCAGGTTGTTCTTAATATACTGATTAGAAAAATGGAATTTCTGTCTATGGACTCTCCAATAAAGTTTCTTGGACAATGATTTTGACACTTCTCACCAATAATTAAAGAGATTTCTTTCCTTTTCCATGAGCTTGCTTATCAGCAAAGTTGTGCCACATGAATAGTGACAGCATTTGCTGCCCCCTCTCCTGCCCAACCAGACCCAGGACAAGGCCTTTCATTTTAGGTCTTTGGAAAAGTATGAAAGTCTCACACAACTTTGAAAATGGTGTTCCTAAGGAAAACTGGGTAGTGCAGTGAAGAAAGCACTAGCCCTGGAGTCAGAAGGACCTGAGTTCAATTCCAGTCTCAGATAGGTACTAGCTGTGTGACCCTGGGCAACTCACTTAACCTCAATTTCCTCTAAAAATTAAAAAAGAAAGAAAGAAAATTATGTTCCCGATCTGTTACTAGAGGCTAAGAATCCTAGATCTGGAGTCAGAGAACCTGGGTTTTCATCCTATTTTATAACTTGTGTAATGATGGACAAATCACTTCTCAGTTATCTGTAAAATAAGGGGTCAAACTAAGCCAACTCTAAGGTCCCTTGTAGTTCTATATGCTACTATCCAATTGCTTTACATTGAGAAGGACATTCTCAATAAAGAAGGGATTTATTTCCCCCAGTAGACTACATCTAGGTTATGGACGTTGACTGGAAGGGAACAATAACTTTGTTTTCCATGGTCTTATACCCAGGGCATGCACTGATAGAAAGAGAGAAGACTAGGGGACTCCTGGGGAAAAGAATAAGATAATCATAGGGAAACAGCACAGAAGTATCCAGGAATCATGGCCTTGACTATGAATGTGGCAGTAGTAATGGTGAGAACATCTCCTTTTGGGACAATGCTGACTGTGACATCAGTAAATGCAGGCAAGACTAGAACCAAAATGGATGCAAACATCTTCGCCAAAATCCTTCAAATCTGCCTTGCTACAGGGACTTCCTTTTTCATTTATTATTTTATTTTTCCCCAACTACATGAAAAAAAATTTGTTTATTTTTTTAAAATGTTGAGTTCCCATACCCAAAGAGCTATAAAACTGTCCATATAACTTTGATCCAGCCATACCACTGCTAGGTCTATATCCCAAAGACATGAAGAAGGAAGAAGGAGGGAAGGACCTATATATATATTTATAGCAGTTCTTTTTGTGATGACTAAGAATTGGAAATTGAAGGGATGCCTATCAATTGGGGAGTGGCTAAAGAAGCTGTGGTATATGATTGTGATGGAATACTATGGTGCTATAAGGAATGATAAGCAGGCTGATTACAGAAAAACCTGGAAAGATTTACATGAACTGATGCAAAGTGAAGTTGAACAGAATCAGAAGAACAGTGGACATAGTAATAGCAATATTGTTCAATGAAGAATTGTGTATGACTTAGATATTCTCAGCAATACAATGTTGTAAGACAATCCCAAAGGACTAATGATGAAGCATACTATTCACTTCCAGACAAAGAACTGATATTGTTTGAATACAGATCGAAACATGCTATTTTTCATTTCCTTTCTTTCTTTGCTTTTCCTTTATTCAACTCTTCTTATACAAAATGATTAATGTAGAAATGTTTTATATGATTGCACATGCATAACCCATCTGATTGCTTACTGTTTGAGGGAGGGGGAAGAAGAGGGAAAGAAGGACAGAATTTGGAATTCAAAATTCTAAAAAATGTTTAAAAATTGTTTTAACTTATAATTGGGGGGAAATAAAATATATTAAAAAAATTTTTGAGTTCCAAATTCTCTTTCCCCTTACCCCTTTATTTAAAAGGAAAGCAACTTGATACAGTTTATACATATTCAGCCATGCAAAACATATTTCCATATTAGTCATGTTGTGAAAGAAAACACAGGCCAAAATAAGAAGATGAAAAAGAAGAAAAAGAATAAGAGGGAAGAGGAGGAAAGTTTTATAAAAAGTATGTTTTGATCTACATTCAAATTTGATCAGTTCTTTCTCTGAAGATGGATAGCATTTTTCATTACAAGTCTTTTAAAAATTGTCTTAGATTAATGTAATGCTGAGAATAGCTAAATCATTCACAATTGATCATTATATAATATTGTTGTTACTGTGTACAATTTCCTCCTGGTTCTGCTCCTTTCACTTTGTATCAGTTTATGTAAATCTTTCCAGGTTTTTCTGAGAGGATCCTGCTCATCATTTCTTGTAGTATAATAGTATTCTATCACAATCATATATCACAACTTGGTCAGCCATTCCCCAATTGATAGGCATCTTTCCAGTTTCCAGTTCTTTGCCATCACTAAATTGCCACCACTAAATGTTATAAACATTTTTGTACAAGTAGGTCCTTTTCTTTTTTTTCTCTCTCATTGGGATATAGACATAGTAATGGTATTGTTGGGTCAAAGAGTAGGCACTGCTTTATAGTCCTTTGGACATAGTTCCAAATTGTATGGGTATTCCCCATTCCCCAGAAAGGGAAATTATCTTATCCAGGGTTGTGCTAGTAAATGTTTAACAGCTGATTCTGAAAACGACAGGACTTACTTTTAAAATTAATCTGCATTATTCAGATTTTTGGTTAACTTTCTTAAGTCTGGACAATAAAACAATAAATGTTTTCCTTGATTAGCAGTATTTGCTGGTTTCTGAAATGCAAATGATCATGCTGAAATTTTTTTCTTTTTTTTAATTAATTTGTTTTCAGTTTTCAACATTCACTTTCACAAGATTTTGAATTCCAAGTTTTCTCCCCATCTCTCCTCTCTGCCCACCTGAATACAGCCTGCATTCTGATTACCATTTCCCTCAATCTGCCCTCCCTTCTATCATACTCTTCCTTTCTCTTTTCCCCTTCCCCTCTATTTTTTTATAGGGTAAGATAAATTTCTATACCCCATTGCCTGTATGTTTTATTTTCCAGGTGCATGTAAAAGCAATGTTTAACATTTATTTTTAAAATGCTGAGCTCCAACTACTCTCCCTTCTTCCCTCTCCACCCATACCCACTGAGAAGGCAAGCAATTCAATGTAGGTTACACATGTATAGTTATGCAAAACACTTTCATAAGAGTCATAGTTAGTGAAAGACTGACTATATTTTTCTCCATCCTATACTACTCCCCATTTATTCTGTTCTCCTTTTTGACCCTATCCCTCCTCAAAAGTGTTTACTTCTAAATACTCCCTCCTCCCATTAGCCTTCCCTTCTATCATCCCTCCAATCCCAAATTATCCTCTTCCTCCCTACTTTCCTGTAGTGTAAGATAGATTTTCATACCAAAGTGAGTGCACATGATATTCCCTCCTTAAGCCAAATGCAGTGTAGGTCCACTCTTTCTCTCTCACCTCCTCCCTCTTCTCCTCCACTGAAAAAACTTTTTCTTGCCTCTTTTAGGAGAGATAGTTTGCCTCATTCTATTTCTCCCTTTCTCCTCCCAATATATTCCTCTTTCATCCTTTAATTTTTTATTTTAGATATCATACCTACCTATTCAACTTATTCTGTGCCCTCCATCTATATGTATATAATCCCTCCAACTACCCTAATACTGAGAAAAATCTCAAGAGTTACAAATATGAGCTTTCCATGTAGGAATATAAACAGTTCAGCTTTAGTAAGTGCCATATGATTTCTTTTTTCTGCTTACCTTTCATACTTCTCTTGATTCTTGTCTTTGAAAGTCAAATTTTCTATTCGGCTCTGATATTTTCAACAAGAATGCTTGAAAGTCCTCTATTTCATTGGATGATAACTTTTTCCCCCTGAAATATTACTCAGTTTTTCTGGGTAGGTGATTCTTGGTTTTAATTCTAGCTCATTCGACCTTTGGAATATCATATTCCAAGCCCTGTGATCCCTTAATGTAGAAGATGCTAGATCTTGTGTTATTCTGATTGTATTTCCACAATACTCAAATTGTTTCTTTCTGGCTGCTTGCAATATTTTCTCCTTGTTCTGGGAGCTCTGGGATTTGACTACAATATTCCTAGGCATTTTCCTTTTGGGATCTCTTTCAGTAGGTGATAGCTGGATCCTTTCAATATCTATTTTACCCACTGGTAAATATCAGGGCAATTTTCCTTGATAATTTCTTGAAAGATGATGTCTAGGCTCTTTTTTTGATCATGGCTTTCAGGTAGTCCAATAATTTTTAAATTGTCTCTCCTGGATCTGTTTTCCAGGTCAGCTGCTTTTGCAATGAGGTATTTCACATTGTCTGCTATTTTTTTCATTCCTTTCACTTTGTTTTATAATTTCTTGATTTTTTATAAAGTCATTAGCTTCCATCTGCTCCATTCTAATCTTTAAGGAATTATTTTCTTCAGTGAGCTTTTGGATCTCCTTTTCCATCTGGCCAATTCTGCTTTTTGGGGCAATCTTCTCCTCTTTGGCTTTTTGGATCTCTTTTGTCATTTCAGTTAGCCTATTTTTTAAAGTGTTATTTTCTTCAGCATTTTTTGGGTCTCCTTTAGCAAGCTGCACCTTGTTTTTCATGATTTTCTTGCATTACTCTCATTTCTCTTCCCAATTTTTGCTCTACTTCTCTTACTTGATTTCCAAAATCCTTTTTGAGCTCTTCCATGACTTGACACCAATTCACCTTTATCTTGAAGGCTTTGGATGGAGAAACTTTGACTTTGTTGTCTTCTGTTTGTATACTTTCATCTTCCTTGTCACCAAAGTAAGATTCTATAATCTGATTCTTTTTCTGGTTTTTGCTCATTTTCTCAGCTATTTACCTGACTTTTGAGCTCTTTGACAAGGTAGTTCTCTGCTTCCAGGGGGGATCAGGAGTGTATTGTCAGCTGCTTGATCCCCCCAAAATCTGTGCGCCTAGAACTCCAGAAACAGTGACTAGTACTGCAGCTGCTGCCCCTCCTCCTGCCCCTGTTGCTGCTGCTACTGCTGCTGCAGGCTACTTCTCAGCATGCTCCTCCACCCCCTCAACAGCCCTGAGGCTGGGGCCTGACCATTCTGCTCCAACAAGTTTTTCCTATTAACCTTCCAATTTGTCCTAGGTGTTTTGGGGTCGTGAAGTCTGAAAACCACCACAAGTGCCTGAGATTCAGTCCCCCCAAAGCCTGCTCAGGTCCTATCTGTGCCAGTGTGGCCCATGCTATACTACCCTCTGCTCCCAGTGTAGTGTTATAGACGCTTCCCAGTGACCTTCCAGGATGTCTTGGGCTAGAGGTTTGCTTCACTGTCATTTTGTGGGTTCTGCAGCTCCAGGAATTTATTTATAGTCATTTTTGACTGAGTTTGTGGGGAGAGGACTAGCAAGTCCTGGCTGTTAGTCCACCATCTTGGCTCCACCACCTCATCATGCTGAAAATTTAACAAATGACTCTCTGAGCTGGCTCCAGTGAAGTCACATGATGAATACAATCAGAGCCTCAACTAGAACTTTGTGTCCAATCTCCCAGGCTTCTCTCCACACTACCATGTGGCCCTCTTGACACCCATTATTGTACAAAAGTAGTTTGAGACTATAACACTGTTTTCCCACAGGGTAGACCGAAGCTCAGAGTACCTCTTACTAAAGGAGAGAGGGGTTATTTCCCTGAGAGTTTCCTGACTTGGGTGTCAAAAAGGAAAGTTAAGATGAGAGGAAATGCCAAAAAGGCTAGTCCCACCCTATCAGTAAGTCGGCTCCTTTGGCTCCAAGACAGCAAAATGACTTTGCACATTGAGCCAAGCTAGACTGTCTGTGCTGTGGGTGAGCTCTCAATTAGGAGTTGGTAAAACTTCCCTGTGCTATCTCCCAGTGGGTGTGCATATCTCCGGGCAGTTCCACATTACAGCATTTGAAAGACAGGGCCTTGGCTGTCATTCCCCAGTACATATCAAAGGCCCCGTCTTAAGATGAAAGGCCCTTTGAGTGTGTTTCAGCTTTCCTCCTTTAAACATGGTGGAAGCTACTTCAGCCAAGTGAAGTGCTAGAGGAGAGAGATGGAGGCCCAAAGAGGAGCATCTTGAGAGCTCCACATTAACAGAATGCCTGGTTGTTTAAACGAAGCAAGGGGAATAGCTTGTTTCCTTTAGTTTTCTCCCAGTTTGAAGTTCATTTCTTAAAATATCCTGGTATTTTTATTTGATAGGCATTTACGTTATAGTACATCAATATGCCATTTCATAAAATTTATTGAGGTATACTAAGTGCCAAATTCTGTGACAAGTGCAGGGAAGACCCAGTGATATACACAGGGCAAAGATTATTATTTAAATCATTTGCTGCTCCTGGACATTACTATTATTTAATATGAATTTAATGATAAATAATTTAATATAAATATTATTATTTATATTACTTATAGCACTTGGAGGCCTACTCACCCATCCCCCAGCCTCTTCAGATGATGTCTCTATTTTCAAGGTTAGTTCTGAGCTTTCTTCGAAGCTCTTTGGAGGGACTTAGTTGACAGTTTCTAGATGTCCTCACCAACAGCTATCTCACTAGTGGAATAGTCTCCTCATTCAGATAAATGACAAAAATCTATGAATTATAGTCTGTCCCCTCACATGAATTAGTCAATATTTCACATCTACCCAAATTTTCTGTGATATTATGTTAGGAATTTTCAATATTCTTATCTTTTGGCTTAAGAAGCATGTCTTTAACTAATGTTTCTCTGTATAGCTGTAGAACTTAGAACCTAGAGTTCTGGGGGCTCTCAGTGCCATTTGCATACAGATGAAAAACCTGACATACAGAGAAGTAAAAAGACCTGTCCAGTGTCATACAGTTTTTGGTGGTCAGGTGACAAATCCCATCTTTCTCTTGATGAGGAATCAAGGCTTTCTAGGACTGCTTTCACTGACAAATCTATTTCTAATCTAGGGGTTGCCTTCATATATCACTTACAGAAGTGTAGTCCTGATTTCTATACCCTAAATCTCTGTGTTTTATCTAAAGTTAAATCAAGGACATGCTTGAAGTCTCAATGCTTCCCATGAGCTTTCCAAGCTGTATGATTATATTGACATATGAAACCCAGTCCCTACCCCTACTCCCCTTTCTGTTGCCTACTCCACAGTTAGTCATAATTAAGCTTATTAGTAGTTTACCCACAAAAATGTAGCTTATAAAGGATAAAAATGTCCTAAGATTGAAAAGAGTTTGGGGGTGGGGGATAGGGGAGAGTATTGGGGATAAACTGGGGTGTTGTTCAGGGTTGATACTAAGAATTAATATCAACCTTGGGTCCTTTTTTTCTTATGTTATATTTTCATTAATGAATAAGTTTTTTCTTTAAATGGTACATAACAGATTGAAATACTCTCTCATATCTTTCCCCAATCAACCAACACCAAAGTCAAAAGTATATAAAAAAAATTCCACCTGTACTGCCCCGCAGAAGACTGAGCAAATGTGTATCCTTACCTGTGCCTGGCACCATGCCCCTACTTCATATTCTAGCAGGAGAAAAGGGTCTGGGCTTCTCCCTTTAACTCTGGGAAGTGCGGTGAGAAGCATATGGATGTTTAATGTCATATCCATATGAGACATGACCTATGCAAAGAGATGAGTTCTTAAGAACTGGCCAAAATAAATATTCATTTATCTGTGAGACAAATTTTCTTAGAAATAGGTAGGTCATCTACCTGGAGTTCAGAACAGAGTGAGAAAGCAGTGAAGTTAGTAGAGCCAAGGGAAGAAAGCAAATTCGTATGCAACAAGGAGACCCATTTAACTAGAGCAGACAGGGTTTGTGCAGGGGAGTGGTGGGAGATCTAGTTGGAGACTCTAGTACCAGACTCTGGAAGCCCTGGAAGACCATGGTAAGAAGTTTTGACTTGACAAGAATGGATAGGAGACTACATTTATAATTAGAAATTTTGCTTTTAAATCCTAGTTCTGCTGCTTACGACTTGTGTGACCTTGAGAAAGTTTTCTAACCTCTCCGAGCCCCTATTTTTTCTTCCATATGTGAACCAGGTACAAGTTATGTAGATGTGGAGTACAGGCTAGGTGATAAAAGTAGGTGCTAGATTAGCTATAGAAGTGGCTTATATTCTGCTTCCCATAAATCTATAGGATGTCACTTTGTCACTAACCAGTAAGGGACTATAGTTTCTTACTTTTGACCACAAACTGGAGTGTCACTCTAGCCAACAGTCCAGTGATCTTTTCAAGGTCCTTTGGTAGTATTCATGAAAGATTTCTTACAAGCACATGCATAGACAGGCCAATCCCACCAAGATTCCAGCTTCCAAAGGAAGGACTGAATGAACCTAGCATGCAAAATAAGCTATAGCTCAGCATTATGGAAATATGGGTATCTCAATGACTTGCCCTGCCTCACTTGTCTGTGAAATTTCTGAGCTCAGTTTCAACCCTCTATAGCAGGTGTTCTCATCCTGAGATCTACAAATACTCTCCCCATCTGTGTTAGATTTTAGGGTATCCATGAACTTGAATGGGGAAAAAATTAGCAGTTAATTTCAATATAATTGGTTTCCTTTATATTCCTCTGTATTTTATTTTATGCATTTATGAATATTATTCTGTAGAGGGGTCCACAGGCTTCACCAGACTGCCATAAAAAAGGTTAAATACCCTTGTTCCATATTGTTATTGATATCGATATCAAGCAAATTTTCAGTTTTTCTGTGGCCATATAGTCTAGTAGGCATAGTGAAATTTCAAAGAAACTGTCAATCCACATTCAAGTCTCCTTCCATGCCCACAAGTTGTGAGAATTGAGTTTAAAGAGAAAAAGAATTTTGGTAGGGGATAGTATTGCAATCTAGGGCCCAGTCAAATTAAAACAGGGAAAGTGATAAAACAGGGGTGAGTTCCAGTGGTCCAAATAGTGTGTTGGCCTTTCCATCTACCTTTAGGATTTACTGTAGCTCCTAGAACTCCATCCTTCTCTCCACAATGCCTTGGTCTTTTCTCTGCCCTGGGATCTGTCTCAGCTCTCCTGCCACAGCTTCTATTGTGCACCATGAAAGTGGCTGCATCAGTCTACCTGTGACCCTCCTAGGATTTCGTAGTTTTGATGGCAAAGCAGCAAAACCTAGAAATATTTCTTTCTACTCCTTGAACCATGACAGTCATTACCCTTTGCTACCCACTTATTAGAGAAAAAGCCTTAAACTCCAGAGCAGTAGGAGGAAGGAACATAGAATCTAGTATGCCCATGTACTGTCTTCCTCATAGCTCTGTTCTCTTGATGGGGAATTTACTCCAAGAGTGAGGGTACCACTAATCCTGAAAAGTGACTGGAGTGTCATAATGACAGAGTACAGACTCCAAATGAGAAGGTGAAAGGATAATCTTCTGAATCACCATCAGTCTCTTTCTACCCCTTTTCCCCAAACTACTGCTAGCCCAGGTGATGATAATTGGAAAGCAGATAAGGGAAACTTGTATGACCATCAGTTACACACAGAATGAAAGGGTTGAAATAAATTATCTTCAAGTTGGCTTCCAGTTCTAAGCCCTATGATCCTATGGGCAATAGGGAGCTATTGAAGACTTTTGAGCAGGGTAATGGGGGGAGGATTTGTACATGTAAAAGGTGTTTCAAAAATGGAATCTGGCATTGTATACAAATTGAATTGGTGACAATCAGAAGACATTGCAATCACTCAGGCATGAGGTAATATGAGATGGCATTGGGAATGTAAAAAATGATAGAGCTGATTAGTTTAATTGCCGTACCTACGACTGTAGTGCCAGGCACTATGTTAGGCTCTAAAGATATAAGAACAAAAGTCAACCATCTTATTGGAGTGAGGTGAGAGGGAGAATAAGAATAATACTCACACAAAGAAATGAATACAATAATATATACAAATACAGAAAAAGTATATTTTCAATATATACAAAATGATTACTATGTAAGTTCAGGATGGGGTGAGGAATACTAACAACTGGTAGAATCAGAAAAGGTTTCTTATAAGAAGTGACTTTTGACCTAGGCCTTGAAGGGGAATAGGGATTTGGGATGGCAGACATGAGGAGGGAGAACATCTAGGCATGGGGTACAGCCTGTGTGAAAACACCAAGGCAGGAGATGTAAAGTCCTGTGAAGATAACTTCCAGTAGGCCTGTGGCTAGCACTCTTTTGCATTGCCCTCACTCTCCTCTAATTATTTTGTATGGATAAGCTTCTTGAGAACAGGGATTGTGTTTTTTTTTTTTTGTCTATATTCCCAGCATCTAGCACACTTAATATATGGTAAGAACTTAAATATTTGTTGAATAGAATTGAGTTGAATTGAACTTATACAGAAAAAAAGGAGGAAAAAGAAGGTACGATCTCACCCGCCATTCTCCCTTATTCATAGAACCTTGGTCCATTGGCTTTAACCACTTATACTGTATTGTAAATTCCAGGGAGGTACCTTACCTCTCCCTGTGAAAATTCACCTCCTGGCTAAATTGCTGTACTTGTTCTACTGATTTCTGGATGCTTTGATGTCACGGGAAGACTCCAGTAGAAGCAACAACAAGGGCACAACCTTGGGCTTTCTTTGTCACAAGGGAGAGCTCGATCTGAAGAGGATGAAGAGGGCATGTGTGAGGTAAAGACAAAAGGCATCAACAAAATGTGTTTGGTAATAAAAAAAATAGTGGAAGGAAAAAAACATTCCAGAGGAATGTGTGAGCACCTTATATTTATTTCTGTTTAATTGTGCATCAATTTCATATGTTGAGATGTAAGTACAAACTTTTTCAAGGACCATATTGGAAGTGTATTAAACTGTAAGAAAGGCAATGTGGTATAAAGGCTAGAAAGCTTCACAGAGTCAGGAAGACATGAATTCAAGTCCCATCTCTGACACCTACTATTTATGCAAACCAGTAGCAGTGTCTCAGGCAACTCTTTTAAGATTATAAGTAGCAAGTGTAGAGGTACAGATAATTTCTGTACAGAGAATTCTCAGGTACAGAGAAATTCTCCTTTGGGAGTTCCTAATATCTGCCCCACCACCTTCCAATTTTTTTTAAAGAACAATCGAGATTAGCACTGAGCAAGGCACTCTTCTATATACATATTACAGATCGATAGCTGAGTTTATGTTTCACCTAGAACTCTACAGTATATATGTTGACTGTAATTATATTATTACAACTAGAGTTGTGTATGAGAAGATGATGAAGGCAAAGAACAGAGACAGGACTGCAACTCATACCCAGAAACAAAGGAATCTGAGAATGATGGTGCTGTCTAGAACAGTTGGCAAGACATGTATCTAGAAGTAAGAAATGTAGGCCTTAGTAAGGTTGATCAGAAAAAAACCCTACAAAATAAATAACAAAACTCTAAAGAAAAAAGAAAAAAAAATAAGACAAAGGTAGCGTGGTGTGGGTGCAGCTAGGTGGTGCAATGGATAGGGCCTGGGGTAAAGAAGACCTGAGTTCCTAGCCTGAGACATTTATTAGCTGTGTGACCCTGAGCAAGTCCTTTAACCCTGTTTGCCTCAGTTTCCTCATCTATAAAATAAGCTGGAGAAGAAAATGGCAAAACCATTTAATTATCTTTTCCAAAAAAAAACCCAAATAGGGTCACAAAGAGCCAGAGATGACTGAAATGACTGAACAAAAATAACAAAGCATGGGGTGAGCTCCACAAATGTACTAATATACACAAATGGAATTGAAGAGGAGGCTTGCCATTTCTAGTCATGTGGCCCTCTATTTCATAGAGAGTTCCTGTAATTTCACCTTTCAGCCATCCACTCCAAATCATATCCCTTCTACTCCAGGCTTCATTCTAATTTCCTGCCCACAAAGTGTTGATTTTTAAAAGAAAGGGGGCAAATATCAATACAAAATAAATAAATGGAGAAAAATGAAAAACCTAGAAATTCTCATCTTAAATGTAAATGGATTGAACACACCAATAAAAGGAAAGAGAAAAGAAAAATGAGTAAGAAAACAAAGCCTATAAGGAAGATGTGTAAAATATAAAGATGAATTCAAAATAAAAATGAGAGACTGAAAAATTTTTACTATGCATCAAGAAATTCCTTAAATATGGTGCCAAGAACTTAATATTCTAGGAGTGGTTTTTCTAAAGAGAATTTTTGCTACTTTACTTCAACTAGGTCCTAACTGCAGATTGGCAATTAAAAAAAAAAATCATCTTCTGTTAATTTGTGCCCAAGGGGGAATATGTTCCCAATTAAAAAGAAAAAAATCTTACCAAGTCATTACTAAATGGGCCAGAGTTTGGCTATGATTAAGCTTGCCTTCTTTAGTAACAAATAGCCACATTTATTCAATACATATTTACCAAGCACTTAGTACGTGTAAGACTGAGTGGTAGACACTGTGGGATATATCAAGATGTCTGAGACAGAGATGTACAATTTAGAAGCAGAGTTTTTTGGATTATTAGCACAAAAATTTAAAAGACAAATGATCTAATTAAGTAATTTATTCTCCTCTCTGGACCTCAGCTTCCCCTTATATAAAATGAAGGACTTGCATCAAGGTCCCTTTTGGCTCTAATATTCTACGACTTGCCTTTGGCAATCATGGCCTTAATCTATTTTCTTTTATGCTCAGAAGAGCCCTGAGTTATGATGGTGGGGATTATCTTTCTTAACTCACTGAATTAAATTTTGTGATGATTTTTCCTTGGCCTCCTCCGAGGAGCTCTTCCCTACTTTCTCTCTTCCTTCTTGTCTGATCTTCCCTTTGGCCTCTTCTTATACTTCAAGGGAAACTCAAGTCAGTTTCTAGCTCTATGATTCCACTCATATCTAGGAACTGGTTATTATTTGGCTGAAATGTCACAGTTGGAACTCTTTGTTGACTTGAGCAAACCAAATGCAGGAGGAGAGTCAATCAATTATCTCCAGAACTCTGATTGATTTATCTACCAATATAGTTAAATCAAGGTCCCTTACTGAATTTCCCTTTAGGGGATATGAAGCCTGAGCTATCTTGGTAAATCTTTTATTTTTTATCTTGGTAATTCTTTTAATGTTTTTATTTCCCTTGGCCTGTGCTGACATATCTCATGAGAGACAGAAACTATAGAAATTGGTTTGGTTTTTTTTCTTCTTCTAGACTGTGAAACTTTTATTTCATCTGCTCAATCTCCTTTACTCTTTAAGTCCTTCACATCATTCCCCTCCGGGGAAGGAAGTTGAATCTTGTCATTTTTCAAATGTTTCTGATGGTGCTGACCTATTTGGCTCTCAAAAGCATCAATGAATGTATTGAAGTCTATCTGCCTCAGTGACTGACCTCACATCAGTGGCAAGTGAAAAAAAAAATACTCCTCAAAAAAGAAAAAAAAAATGAAAGGCAAATGGAAAAAGGCTAACAATAACTAAAAATAAGACTGAGGTATGTTTACAAAACAGGAAATTATTATATTTTTTATTACTGTTCCATTTGGGGAAGTGCAATTTCATGGGCCATTTCCAAAATCAGTGGGAGTCCTAGAAAAGAGATCTGGGTTATAGTCCTGCCTCTGTCCCTGTGTGGCTACTCCTCCCTGAACCTGCATTTTTTCAACCACACTTTGAGAGATTGCACTAGATTACCTCTGGGGCCCTTTCCAGGTTGGACAATCTATAGTTCTGTGTGTAAGCACAAAAACATGAATTACATTTCCAAGCAGATCAGCAACATTTTCCTTTTTTCAAGAAACTAGGGAATATTTATAGGCAATCACTGCTGTACTCAGTCTTTTGGAGAATAGGTAATAGATAGCAAAACGTGTAGGTGCAAAAATACCTTTTCCTCTTCTTCCTCCCCAAACTCAAAACTAAAGCTGTTCAATTACTGACATATATTTTAATGACCTTTCTTTATTTCTTAGTTCTAGAACTTGTCCAATAAATCTCATTGTTCTAGATCATTACAATCTAGATCATATTGTGATCTAGAGCCCCCAGGAAATAAAATAAGATGGCTCTCTTAGTTTTCCAAAAATTAAGCATAAAAACTAAAAAAAAAAAATGTTTAGCCATTTTGGATGAATTTTTTTAAATCTAAAATATATCACAGTCTTCCCTGTTTCCCTCTCTTGCCTCACAGGGTTGTTGTCAGGGTCAAGTGAAATTAATCAAATAATCAATATATATTTATTAACACTGTGCCCAGCACTGGGGATACAAAGAAAAAAATGAAACAGTCTCTTCTCTCAGGAGCTTTCCCTCTTAAAGGGAGACAATATGTATAGAATGTTCAACACGTACACATGCAAGTGCATACAAAATCAATACAAGTTTAAGAGAATGCAATGGCAAATGGGAGTCCAGGAAAGGTTTGGAAATGACATATAAAAGTGCTTTACAAATCTTAAAGAGATATATGTGTATAAGAGACAATATTTATTTTTTATAAGACCTGTGGTTCCATCTGTATAGGAAGCCCCTGTTAAGGAACTCCCTTTATCATTGTAGTGTAACATCTCTGCAACTTGGATAGTCTTAGAGAGTTTCCCAAGGCATTGAGAGATTAATGACTTTCCCAGAGTCAAACAGTCAATATGGATCCCAGAGTTGGAAGAATTCTGGAAATCATCTAGTCCAAATTCTACAGGAAACATGAATCCCCCTCTATAACTTTCCTGATAATTGATCATCCAGTATTAACTTGAAGCCCTCTAGTAATTGGAGAACTCATTAGACAAGGAGGTAAATCCATTTCATTTTGAGATATTCTCTAATTATTAGAAAGTTTTTCCTTAAGCTGAGTCAAAATTTATTTTCCTGTAACTGGTTCTCATTTTTCTTTTGGAGCCATAAAAATAAATATTTTCTCTCTTTCACATAATGGAGAGAAAGTTGGACTTTTATTTCATGTGTAAATTTGGGACAATAATACCTATACTCTTCTCTCACATAGATGTCCACAAGGATTGAATCAGAGGTATTAGGGATATGAAGTTCAGAGGGAAAAGTATTCCATGAGAGTAATTCAGGACTATTGAGATCCTTAAGTCTGAAGGAAGACTTGAGTCATGTCAAGGAGCTATCAGGCATCTTGGAGCAGAAGTCCTAGGCTAATTCTAGCAGTTGTATGCACCTCTTTAAAAACAGTGAAAATTTATTTGTTTCTTAGTAAAAGGCTTATACTTTCTCCAATTTCCCCTTCCCTGCTTGTCCAGTGACAAGACAGATACTATAATATACTCTGCTTCTTTTATCTACACATTTTCTACATCCTAATTTTTGCCTCAAACATAGAACTAGAGTGGGGTTATCTGAAGATGAGCAAAAATTTTAGTTAGGAGAATAAGCCATGTGTTGAAAGTTAGGAATTTTCCTAACTGGGGGCTCTAAGCTATTGTGATTATGGAAATAATTTTTGTTCCTATATAAATTGTATAAAATAGAGAAAGGAACCATATGAGCCTTGAATCTATTATATAGCCTCTGAAATGATAGGAAAGCTGATTTTGAACCAGAGTATGGCTGATTAAATATACAGACAGAAAGAAGATAGGAAGAAGAAGGTGGTAACCAGAGCAAAGGTCACACCCTAAATCACCCCTCATGGAGGAGGTAGGAAAAGCATGGGAAGGATTTGACTCTGACCCTGCCTAGTAGGAAGCAGAAAGGATTGAGTACTAGTGGCCACTTCTACCCTCCATAGTATCATTCATTGGTGTTACCGAGGGGTGGGGGGAAGGAAGTGTCCTATAGCCCTTTGCAAACTTTAAAGCGTTATATAAATGTCAGCTAATTTTATTATCACTTACTTTATTCAGTTGTTTTGAGGAGAAGATTTACAAAACCTAAAGTTCTAGGTAAATGTGAGCTGATATTATGATCACAGTCTTTCAGTTATTTGAAAATACTAATTTCGCTCCCTCTTGATCCCATATATTTCTTCTCTAGGCTAATCATTCTAGGTCCTTTAACTAATCCTTGTAAGACATAGTTAACAACTATGTTATACAACACAATTTCCCTCATCATCCTGGTCACTCTCCCCAAGGCACATTCCAATCTGTCATTTACTCTGGATAGATTCTGCTTTGTTTTATTCCACTCTTCCACTACACTTCCACTCTTCATGCTTGCTCATGTTTGCTTCCCCCTAGGAAGCTCTGAAAAGCTAGATGAGATATAGGATAGCCACCAGTACCACAAATGACAGAGAGAATGAAAAGTAACATATCTATGTATGAGAATGGGACATGACATACATATACTATTAAAAAAAGCCAAAAGTTTGAAATTGAAAGGACCTAGGGCACAGTGAAATTAGTGATAGACCTGGAGTTAGAGGACAAGTAATTTAATTTCTAATAGTTTCTCCATCTGTAAAATTGAGAAGTTAGACTAGATGATTTCTAAGGTCCTGTTCACCTTTAAATCTATGATCTTATAAACTTGCATGGTCAGAATGCTTTTATGTGGGAAGAAAGGTAAAGAAAAACCCAGATGGGAATTAAAATGCTATGTGGGATTTGGATCTCTTTCTCTTGTTTCTATCTCTATCTCTCTTTCTCTCTGTCTCTATCTGTTTCTTGTCTTTGTCTCTGTCTCCCTGTGTGTCCCCTAGAAAAGGTCTATAAATTCTGGCAGCCTGAGGGCTCCAGGAACAGACGCCTTGATAACTCATGTTGGTTTCAGTGGCTGTGCCAATTTGCTTGGTAATTCTTGGAGAAATAGGGGGAAAAGAGAAAAAAGTAAGTGCTGTTGCCTTAGCAACTGCTGTGTCACATTCTAATGAGAAGCTGTCTGTGGTTGGGAGACTTGTCTTAAAGAAGCATGATATTTATTGATTTGTTAGTTTTCAAAGGTATCTTGGAAAGAAAATGGTTTCTTTCCCTGTGATCACTGCCAGGACTGCTGTCATTAAGAAAGCAGGAGGGGAGGTGGGTGGGTAACTGGGCTGGGACTTGCTCTTCTAGACAGAAGTAGAGAGTGTCACGGCTTTGCTCCTTCCCTTCTTAGCAAACCCTAGACAGAGTGAGAGGTCACTGCCTTGCAGCTGGAATAAGAGACTTCCAAGTTCTACTTTATTGAGCTCTGTAGGATGCTGAGTTTATTTCTGCATAGAAAAAATTCAGAGATCTTGTATCACCTACCTCTTTAACCTCTTGGGAAAGCCACTTAACTTTCAAAGTGGAGATCATACATCTCATTCTCTTTCTCCAAAGGTGATTTGAGATCTTTTCTTCTGAAGAGCTGAAAGTAAGTTTAGGGGCTAGAAGAAGCTTTGGGAATTTTCTACCCCAAACTCTTCATTTTACTGACATAGAAACTGAGACTAGCAAAGATTAAGTGACTTGTCTGTGATTATATAGTTAGTAAATCTCCAAGGTGAGATTTGAACCCAGGTTGAGATTTGAATCCAGGTCTGACCAACATGCCTCTACCATGATAGGGACCAACAATCCTAAGATAAAAAGTGTCTAGGATAAGAGATGGTTATCAATTTCACCTCAAGTAATCTTTTCTTTTTAGCTCATGAGTATTTATCACACCAAAAAGGATTATGGGTTCTGAATATTATAAGTACCTTATACAAGTAAAATTTTAAAGGGGAAACATATAATGAATGGAATGGTCTACGTATCTCCCATGTCTTTTCCTCCTAAGATGAAAAAATCATCAATCTAATATCCTGGGTAGGTCCAAGTAGTCCCCACATGGCAAACTTGGAAGGTAGAGTTTCCTGCCACTCCTTCAATAAGAGTTTGGCATGACTAATATAGAAATATGTTTTCCATGACTACACATGTATAACATCTATCAAATTGTTTGCCTTCTCAATGAGGGAGGTGGGGATAGAAGGAGAGAATTAGGAACTCAATTTTCAAAAAGAATGTTGAAAATTGTTTTTACGTGTAATTGGGGAAAATGAAATACCATCTAAAAAAAGAGGAATTTGGACCACAAATTGTTGGGGATGCTATAGAGAAGATGCTGCTGAGGTAGAGATTGGACCAGATGACCAGTCCCTCATATTGTATAACTTCATGGGCTTTGGATGCATTTTTTCTCTCTGCCTCAGTCCTTCCCACTCTTTATATCAAATTGTTCATGGATGCTGAATGCTGATGGTGCTCAGACGTGACCTCAAGGGCAACCTGGAGAGGCACTGCCTTTCTAAACTGGGCCAGTCTATTGAGCCAGCTGTCTGAGAAGGAGGCAGGGAGCATGACTTACTGAAAGCACAGCCCCAGTGAGTTCTGGGAGAGAAAAGGCTGATGAAGAGGGGAAGACATCTGAGAAAACCTTCAGCCTTGGATGAACCCATGAGAATTATTCTCTGGAAGATCTTGCATAATTAGTCCATCCTCCCCCCAGCCTGCTCAGTCAGTAACAATCTTTTTCTCTAACACCTCACACAGTCAAGTGCTTCCACCTTATGCCCTTATCATGTCCTATTTGCTATTCTAGTTATCTGTATCACATCCTAGCTAGTATTTCTATAGCACTTCAAGCTTTGCAAAACCTTTTACATATGTCATATTATTTGATTCTCACAATAACTCTAAGAAGTAGGTGCTTTTATTATCCCCATTGTACAGAGGAAACAAAAGTCGAGAGAGGTTAAGTGACCTGCCTGGGGTCATCCAGTTAGAAAGTGCCTGAGACCAGATTTGAATTTCAGTCTTTCTTGACTCTGAAGTCCAGCCTTTCTATCCACTGTGCTGCCTAGCTGCATGTAGTTTTTGTATCACCTCACCCCGACTTATCTCCCTTCCTCTCCTCCCCACACCTCTATGTATGAGGACTTGTCTTGATAGAAGTTTGGATTTCCTCCCATGCTAAAAAGGCCCTTAATAAATGTTTATTGTATTGAATTAAATTGAATTGAGTCAAATGGAATATGTTTTTGCCTTGTATGATTCCAAGAAGGTTCTCCCACTCCCTCTCCCTCAATATTTCCCCAATATGTCTTCCCCTGTGCCTGAAATCCCACCCTTAATGATTTGTCCCTTCCAGATAAGTACTTTGCTCTCCAAGCTTCTCTTTCAAAATGTAAACCCACCCTCGCAAGCCCCCCACCTGGAAACCTATCCGGGCACTAGCACCTGGAATGTGAATGAAACACTTTGCTACTGATGGGATCAGGGAGCATGACAGCATTATTCTTTTAAAAGAAAAAAAAATCTGAAAGAAGGAAAAGTGGGAAGAGAAAATTGAGGGAGCAGGACTAAAGGTAAACTCTACCAATTTTATTCTTTTACCTTGAGCTAGCTAGGTCTAGTGGAAATATCTCTTTCCTCTGTTAGACTCATCTTGGCTTGCTCACCTAATAAAGAACTGGTGCTGGAACCCCTGCTGATGTCCCTCCATTTCATTCAACTTCAATCCAACTTAATTTCTTAGAATCTGAGAGTAAAAGGGAACTTCAGATGGTACTTTCACACCATATAGCCCAAGCTGTATTCAAAACAAGTCTACTACAGTGAATAGGTGTTGGACTTGGAGTCAGGGTTCAAATTCTGACCCCCAGACACTTTTTACCTCTGTGACACTGGGCAATCACTTAAATCTCTCTGGGTCTCAGTTTCCTCAATTGTAAAATGAGGGAATTGAATTCAGTTGTCTCCAAGGTTTCTTCCAATTCTAAATCTATGATCCTATGATCTCTATAACATCTGAAACAAACCTGAAGAAAACTTTCAGAGATAAGGGAGTCACCACCTCTCAAGGCAGCTCATTTCACTTCTGGGCAATTCTAGTTGTTAGGAAGCTTTTCCTAACATCAAACTGAACCTCACCTCCTTGTAACTTCCACTCACCCACAGTTCTGCCCTTTGGGAAGCAATAGTGTGTGGAGAGAAAAAATATGCTCATATTAATGTCCACTAAAACTCTCAGTTCTTTGTCTGACAAATAACTATCTGAACGTGTCTCCACTATTGTGTACTTGTTGGAGTTGAATTTTAGACCCATGTTAGCCTTTACAATTATCTCTATTAAACTTTATTAGATTTAACTCAAAGTTTTCTCTGCTGAGATCTTTTTGGGCTCTGTCTTTGTCACCTAACATGTTAGTTGTTCCAGTTCTGTGTCACTAGCAAAATTGACAAATATACTAAATGACCCTTTATGTCAGTCATTGATAATTGTTAAACAACATAGGGGAAAGCACAGATCCCTTAAGACCTTCCACTAATGACTATTGATCTATTATGGATTACTTATTAATGACTACTAAAGATCTAGCCACTCAAAAAATTCTGAATCCACATAATGTTATTGCCCAGTTCTCATTATTGCATTTTGTCCACAAGAACATTATGAGATACTTTGTCAAATACATTGCTAAAATCTAAGCAAATTGTACCTGCAGTATTCTCTTACTTGCCTGATAATATTGTAAAAATAAGAGGAAATGAGGATGAAATTGTAGTAGCCCTTTTGATTATCACTTTTCTTTTCTAAATTTTCATACTTCATCCTTCCAATATGTTCTAAAACTTTACCTAGAAGTCACAATCTCTGGACTATCTATAGTAGGTAGATTCTGTTCTTTTTCCTTTTTTGAGAATCAGGACTTTGCTTTTACTAGTTCTATAGTGCACCACCTGAGGCAGCTAAGCAGTGCAGTGGATAAAGCACTTGGATTAGAATCAGGAAGAAATCTTCATGATTTCAAAGCTGGGTTCAGATACCAGCTCTCTGACCCTAGGCAAGTCATTTAACCCTGTGTGCCTCAATTTCCTCATCTGTAAAATGAACTGGAGAAGGAAAACACAAACCACTTCATTACCTTTGCCAGGAAACTCCCAAATGTGATTATGAAGAGTTGGACATGAATGAATGACAAGCACAAAAATAGTACCCCTCCCATTCACTAGGACCTTTCATCCATCATTGACTAACTTAACAGTCACACCCAAAAATTCATTCAGTATCTAGTTGGTTCATCTAGACCTATAGACATGGATTCATCACAGGCAGCTAGTGGCTCCCTAAATATCTCTCTGCTTGTCTTTATTTTCAAGTCCCTATTAATCATTTTTTTCTGTCCTCTCCAGTCCAAAAATCATTCTTAGTAGAGAACACAGAAATATTATCCTTTACTTGCCTTTGCTTCCATCTTCTGCACATGTTCTTTTTAAAAAAAAATTTTTGTTTTGCAAATCTTTTTGTAATGTTTATTTATTTATTTTTAGTTTTTGACATTCATTTCCACAAAATTTTGAGTTCCAAATTTTCTCCCCATCTCTCCCCTTCCCTTACCTTGCATTCTGATTATCCCTTCCCTCAATATGCCCTCCCTTCTGTCACACCTCACTCCTCCCTTATCCCCATCTTCTCTCTTTTCTTGTAGGGCAAGATACATTTTTATACCCCATTACCTGTATTTCTTATTTCCCAGTTGTGTGCAAAAACAATTTTCAACATTTGTTTTTAATACTTTGAATTCCAACTTCTCTCCCTTCCTACCTCCCCACTCATCCTCACTGAGAAGGCAAGCAATTCTATATATATCTGTGTAGTTTTGCAACAGACTTCCATAATAGTCATGTTGTGTAAGACTAATTATATTTCCCTCCATCATATCCTGCCCCCTATTTATCCTATTCTCACATTTGACCTCCCTTCTATCATCCCCCTCACTCCACTTGTCCCCTTCTCCCTTACTTTCCTGTAGTGGAAGATAGATTTTCATACCAAATTGAGTGAGCATGTTATCTCCTCCTTAAGCCAGATGTGAAGAAAGTAAGCTTCACTTTTCCCCTCTCACCTCCTCCCTTTTCTCCTCCATTGAAAAAAGCTTTTTCTTCTTTATTTTATGAGGGATAATTTGCCCCATTTCATTTCTCCCTTTCTCCTCCCAATATATATCTCACCCCTTAATTTTGTTTTTTTAGATACCATCCCTTCTTCAACCTGTGCTCTGTGTGTGTGTGTGTGTGTGTGTGTGTGTGTGTATAATCCTTCCAATTACTCAAATACTTAGAAAAGTCTCAAGAGTTACAAATATTATCTTTCCATGTAGGAATGTAAACAGTTCAACTTTAGAAAATCCTTCATGATTTCTCTTTCCTGTTTACCTTTTCATGCTTCTCTTGATTTCTGTGTTTGAAAGGCAAATTTTCTATTCAGTTCTGGTCTTTTCATCAAGAATGCTTGAAAGTCTTCTATATCATTGAATTACCATTTTTTCCCCTGAAGTATTATACTCAGTTTTGCTGGGTAGGTGATTCTTGGTTTTAATCCCAGTGCCTTTGAATTCTGGAATATTGCCTTCTAAGCCCTTTGATCCCTTAATATAGAAGCTGCCAGATCCTGTGTTATCCTGATTGTATTTCCACAATATTCAAATTGTTTCTTTCTAGCTGCTTGCAATATTTTCTCCTTGACCTGGGAACTCTGAAATTTGGCTACAATATTCCTAGGACTTTCTCTTTTTGAATCTCTTTCAGGAGGTGATCAATGGATTCTTTCAATATTTATTTTGCCCCCTTGTTCTAGAATATCAGGCCAGTTTTCCTTGATAATTTCATGAAAGATGATGCCTAGGCTCTTTTCTTGATCATGGCTTTTGGGTAGTCCCACAATTTTAAAACTGTCTCTCCTGGATCTATTTTCCAGGTCAGTTGTTTTTCCAATGAGATATTTCACATTGTCTTCTATTTTTTCATTCTTTTTGGTTTGGTTTTTTAATTTCTTGGTTTCTCATAAAGTCATTAGCTTCCATCTGCTGCATTCTAATTTTTAAAGAACTATTTTCTTCAGTGAGCTTTTGAACCTCCTTTTCCATTTGGCTAATTCTGCTTTTTAAAGCATTCTTCTCCTCATTGGCTTTTTGCACTCTTTTGCCAATTGAGATAGCCTATTTTTAAAGGTGTTATTTTCTTCAGTATTTTTTGGGGTCTCCTTTAGCAAGCTGTTAACTCACTTTTCATGATTTTCTTGCATTGTTTTCATTTCTCTTTCCAATTTTTCCTCCACCTCTCTTACTTGATTTTTAAAATCCTTTTTGAGTTCTTCCATTGTCTGAGATCATTGCATATTTATTTTGGAGGTTTTGGATACAGAGGCCTCTGGGAGTATGCATTGTTCTTCCTCATCCCAAAAGAATAGAAGAAAATACCTGTTCACCAAGAAAGTAGCCTTCTATAGTCTTATTTTTCCCCCCTCTTTTGGTTGTTTCCCCAGCCATCAAAGGACTTTTGTGTCCTTTGTCAAGAGGAGGGTATACTCTGGGGATCTGTAAGTTCTCAGTTCTTCCAAGGTGGCACAAAAAAGGGAGAGTAGTTAACTCCTCTCCTGGCCTATGCACTGGTCTGGGAGCAACCAAAAACTTTTCTGCCCAGAATCTGCAAGCAGTTGAATTCCCTCTCCACAACTGCCTCCAGCTCCACCAAATCCAAGGACCATGCTCAGCTCTGAGACTAAGATCAGCTGCTCAATTCCCCCAGGGGCTTTAGGCTGAGAGTTCCACAAATGGACGCTGTTGCTGTCACTCCTGGTGCTGCTGCTGTCATTGCTGCCTCCACCACTGCTCTGAGGTTGGGGGGGACGTTCTCCTTTCTCGTCCTTTGAAAAACTCCCTCTCGCTGACCTTTGAAGTTGCCTTTGGCATTTGTCACTTGAGGGATTTGAGAACCACAGCTGCTGCTGGGGATTCTGTCCCTGAGGCCCATTCCAGTCCTCTTCCTGCTGGTGCCAAGTGGCCAAAGCTGGGCTGGGCTCTGTGGGCTGTGCTCAGCTCCATGCCCCATGTGATAGACCTTTCCTGTTGGCCTTCCAGGTTACATTGGATGGGAAATCTCTTTCACTCTGTTGTTCTGTGGCTTCTGCTGCTCTAGAATTTGTTGAGAGTCATTTTTTTTACAGGTATTTTATGGGCTGTGGGGGAAGAGCTAGAGTATGTGCATCTTTTTACTCTGCCATCTTGGCTCCACCCTCTGTACATGTTCTTTTATAATCTAAATTGGTCACTGAATTTTCTGTATGTACACACTATATTGTCCATTCCTTTTTCTTTCACTTGTAATTTTTTTATTTAAGTCTTTAGAATTTCATTATTTAATGTTTCTTATCCCTTCTGGCCATCATGACTTCCCTTGCAAACTTCTAATCCAAGGGATCCTAACTGCTCTTTTTTCATAATTGTTTGAAATTTGCTTTTCTCAAATGTAGGATGCATATTAAACTATGGCCAACTATCCTTTCTTACTCTAGCACAAATTAGATGATGGACTGATCCTTTCTCCTTGTCAAGGTTTCCATAATTTCCAAACTAAAAATTAGTTTCACTTTGTTGATGGGAAATGGGTTAAAAGTTATTTTCTCATTGGTTTCTCTATTTTTTTTGAAGAATAAAATTACCATGAAAGTGTGTTAGTTTTAGGTGCTCTGTTTCTGACCAAGAGAAAGCACAGGCAAATGTTTAAATAATTGAAGTTACCCATCATTGCTCTATCATGATATAGATATCTTAGAGTACAGTAGGATAGAGTATGTATTCAGGATGTCTCAGTGCCAGGCTGATCTGTTTCCCAAATTCTTCATCTATTTTCTCTTTCTGTCTAGGTGATGAGTAGTAGGGTCTAATTACAATATCAATTCTGCCTCTGTATCCAGGACTTTTTAACCCAGATTTTCTGTACCATTCTTCCCCTCTCTGGTTCCAAAATTTCATCATATAAATGTATTCTTCATATTCAAGTTTTCTCAGCATCCTCCCTCCTCTTTTACCTACTCTGTTCCTGTTGAATGAAGTAAACATTTTCAGAGTCATATTCCAATCATAGGTCTCATTGTGCCAAGGTCACTGATATCATAAGGTCAAATTCACCTCATTGCCTTAGGATCTCTAGTTCACCTTGCATTTTTTTAGATTTGATTTTGAAAGTAGTAGGTGTCCACTGAAGTTTATGTAGTGGGGGTGGGAGGGAATGACATGGTCAGACCTGTGCATTAGGAAAATCACTTTGGCATCTGAATGGGAAAAGAATTGCAGTAAAAAGAGGGAGACTGACCAGAAGCCAATTGTCCAGGTGTGAGATTATGAGAGCATCCCACCAGAGTGGCGGCTATATGAATAAAAAGAAGGGGACATATAGTAAAGATGCTATGATATAGAAACCACAAGACGTAGCATCCCCCTAATTCAGCCATATGGTAAACTTATGAAAAAAGGTGAATCTGTCATTATTCAAAAGCATATATTCTGGGTCCTAGCAGCTGTTATCTCTCATTTAAGTGCTCAAGAACAATAACTGAGTTTGAAATTTCGGTAGACATTGACACTACCCTCATTGGTCTATAGGAAGTGGAACCTACTTTCTTGAAAATTACAGTGACATATAAAAATAGAATAAAAAACTAAGAGGCTTTATTTTGCTTAGGTTGTAAAAAATTCTTTTGTACCTAATTCCTATAATTACTGTGTGATTAAAATTGGTCCTGGATATATATTCCTTTTTTTAAAAAATGGAAACAATAGAAAAACCCCAAAATGACTACTTGAGAAAGAAAAGAGGAGAAAATGTGCCCTAAACTTGTGGAGATTGGGCAACGGGGAAAGAAATGGACATTTATATAGCACCTACTACGTGCCAGACACCATCCTAAGTACTTTACATACAGTCTCTCATTTGATCCTCACAACAAATCCTTTGAGGGTTATTATTACCATTTTATAATTGAGAAAACTGAGGCAAAGAGTGTTTAAGTGACTTGCCCAGAGTCATACAACTAGTAAGTTTCTGAGGTCAGATATGAATTCAAATCTTCCTGACTCCAGGAAGATAGAGATAGTACTCCAATTTACTGGGCAGCCTAGCTGCCTAACTGGGGACTATGAGTGTAAAATATTATAGTTATTGTCAAATTTCACTGATACATAGGGTTAGTTTTGTTGAACTTCCTTGCTTTTTTGTTTAAAATTACAAGGGATAACTTTCTGCATAGGATGAGGAAAAGTGGTAAATTTGTAAATGAAAGTGATATAAAAACAAATTATATTAGTAAAATTTAAAAAACAAATATTGTTTCTTAAATACACTACATATAAGAATGAGTTATATATCATTTTTAAAAAGATCAGCTCGGTTCTTCTCTATGCCTCCTACCTTTCAAAAAAAGCACATGCTAGGTGTCTTCTCCTATAATGCGACTGTTACATGGCCAGAGACCAGAGAAAACATTTATTTCACAGGTTTTTTTTTTTTACAGGGAATTCATTATAACCAAACCAACAAAGCATTTGCTAATACCATCCACCTGGACACAAAATCTGCTCTTCTGCATACTAACAGTTCCTACTCTAAAAATAATTTAACTAACACTTTTAAAAGTACTACATTTTTACAAAAGTCTTGCCATGGAGCTTTTCTTAAAACATAAAGCTTCAAATTCTTGGGGGGGGGGGGTGGGAGAAGTGAGAAATGGTAGACATTAAAAATTTTATTTAACTTAATTATTTTAAGGGAACACATCTCTTTCCCCTAAGAATCCAGGCACAGATATACAGACACACAGAGATACTTATACATACACTTCATTTTCTAAAAACTAGCTCTTGTTCTTTGTATCCCATCAATGGTCAAAAGCCTCTATTCCCTTACTTTAAGGTGTGGTCCAGAAATTAAACTACTGTCCTGTGACATCATCTACTCAATCACTTATACATTATGCAAATCTTCTTAAGAAACAGTGGAAACACCTGACTCTTCTGTTCCTTTACCAAGACTTCATAATCTTTTGCAATGCTGTCTTAATTCTTTCTTGCAGTATTGTTTGCACCCATATAAATTACCCAAAATAGATAGCAGTCACCTGGTTTGGTAAACCTTGGAAGGTTCTGTTTCATGTCCTGGACATTTCTTAGAATAGCAAACCCAAGATGGAACCAAGATGGTAGAATAAAGACAGGAACTCATCTGACCTCTTCCCAAGTCTTCTCCAAACAACTTTAAAATAATGCCTCAAAATGAATTCTAGAGTGGCAGAACCAACAAAAGGGTGAGTTGAAACAATTTTCCAGTCCAAGACAACTAAGAAGGTCAGGAGAAAAGGTCTGGCTCCCTGGGATGACAGTGAACCATAGTCCAGTACAGACCTTGCTGGGCAAGCTAGCAGTTGGCCTTGAAGGTGACTGAATCAGCAGTGGTGGCTTCCAAATCCCTTAGCCCATAGTTATAAGGGGGTCAGAAAACTGGTCAGAAGAAGATTACAGTAGGCCCTTTGCTGGCACTATGAACACGATTCTATTGCACTGCCCTTACACAGTTCTGGGTCACAATTCCAAGGTGAAGAGAAATACTAGCACACTAGAGTTTGTAGTCACAAGGGAGCAGGTACCTTGGTCACAGTTCAGGGTGAAAAAGAGTGTTTGTGGGCTGTCACAGAAAAGAGCAAAGGCCAGGAGAGCAGTGGGACTAAATTAAAATTTAAAAATTAAAATTTAAAATTGTGGGACTACCCAAAAGCCATGATAAAAAAAAAGAGCCTAGATATCATTTTTCAAGAAATTATCAAGGAAAACTGGCCTGATATTCTAGAACCAGAGGACAAAATAAATATTGAAAGAATCCACTGATCACTTCCTGAAAGAGATCCAAAAAGAGAAACTCCTAGGAACATTGTGGCCAAATTCCAGAGTTCCCAGGTCAAGGAGAAAATATTGCAAGCAGCTAGAAAGAAACAATTTGAGTATTGTGGAAATATGATCAGGATAACACAGGATCTTGCAGCTTCTACATTAAGGATTCGAAGGGCTTGGAATACAATATTCCAAAATTCAAAGGAACTGGGATTAAAACCAAGAATCACCTACCCAGCAAAACTTAGTATAATACTTCAGGGGAAAAATGGTCATTCAATGACACAGAAGACTTTCAAGCATTCTTGATGAAAAGACCTGACCTGAAAAGAAAATTTGACTTTCAAACACAAGAATCAAGAGAAGTATGAAAAAGTAAACAGGAAAGAAAAGACTTAAGGAACTCATTAAAGTTGAACTGTTTACATTCCTACATGGAAAGATAATATTTATAACTCTTGAGACTTTCCTCAGTATTTGGGTAGTTGGAGGCATTTTATACACACACACACACACACACACACATATGTATGTACATTTATATATATGTAGATAGAGACAGAGAGAGACAGAGAGAGACAGAGAGCATGGGGGAGTTGAATAAGAAAGGATGATATCTAAAAAATAAAATTAAGGGATGAGAGAGGAATATATTGGGAGGAGAAAGGGAGAATTGGAATGGGGCAAATTATCACTCATAAAGGATGCAAGAATAAGGTTATTCAATGGAGGAGAAAAGGGAGGAAGTGAGAGGGAAAAAGTGAAGCTTACTCTCTTCACATTTGGCCAAAGGAGGGAATAACATGCTCACTCTGTCTTCCACCACAGAAAAGTAAGGGAGAAGGGGACAAGTGGGATGAGGGGAATGATAGAAGGGAGGGCAAATGGGAGAAGGGAGTAATTAGAGGTAAACAATTATGGGGAGAGACAAGGTCAGGAGAGAGAATAGATATGATGAAGGAAGGTTTAGTTAGTCTTGTACAACATGACTATTATCGAAGTCTTTTGCAAAACTACACATATATAGCCTATATTGAATTGCTTACCTTCTTAGTGGGGATGGGTGGGGAGGGAGGAAGGGAGAGAAGTTGGAATTCAAAGTATTAGGAAAGAATTTTGAGAAATGTTTTTCATACAACCAGGAAATGAGAAATACAGGCAATCTATTTGCCCTACAAGAAAAGAGAGAAGATGGGGATAAGGGAAGGGAGGAGTGTGATAGAAGGGAGGGCATATTGAGGGAAGGGGTAATCAGAATGCAAGGTATTATGGGGTGGGGGGAGGGAAGAGATGGGGAGAAAATTTGGAACTCAAAATTTTGTGGAAATGAGTGTTGAAAACTAAAATAAATAAATAAATATTTAAAATAAAAAAAAAGAAAAGACTAAACCTGAATAGAAAATTTGACATCCAAATATAAGCATCAAGAGAAGCATAAAAATGTAAATAAGCAGGAGAAATCATAATAGTTAATCTGCTTACTTATCTACATAGGAAAACACCTAAGAACTTTCTCATTATTAGATACAGTTAGATGGAGTATACACCGATAGAAGACATGAGTGTGAGTTGAATATGATCGGATGATACAAAATAATGTGAAATTAAGAGATGGGAAAGAGGGATGCACTGGGAGAAGGGAGAAGGGAGACATTGGATGGAGTAAGCTATCTCACATAAAAGAGGAGTGAAAAAGCTTTTACAGTGGAGGGAAGATGGGATTTAAGGAACAATGCACAGACCTTACTGTCATTGGATTTAGCTCAAAGAGGGAATAACGTACATACTCAGTTAAGTATAGAAATCTATCTTACCCTACAGTGACATAGGAGTGGAAGGGCATTAGAGAAAGAGGGGTCTGATAGAAAAAAGGGTATATTGGAGGAGATGGTAGTCAGAAACAAAACACTTTTGAGGAGAGACAGGGTGAAAGAGGAGAGAGAGAAAGAAAGAGGATAAACAGGGTAAAAATAGGACAAGGGAAAAACACAATTAGTAATCATGAGTGTGAAAAAAATTACATGAATTTTCTCTGATAAAGGCCTCATTTTCTAAATATTTAGAGAACTGAGTAAAATTTATAAGAATGCAAGTTATTTCCCAATTGATAAATAGTCAAAGTTTATAAACAGGTAGTTTTCAGATGAAGAAATCAAAACTCTCTATAGTCATATAAAAATCTTCTAAATCACTATTGATTAGAGAAATGAAAATTGGGTACCACATCACACCTATCCAATTAGCTAATATGACAGAAAAGGAAAAATAATAAATGTTGGAGAAGATGTGTGAATACTGGAACACTAATGCATTGTTGGTGGAGCTGTGAATTGATTCAACCATTCTAGAAAGCAATTTGGAACTATACTCAAAGGGCGATAAACCTGTGATCCTTTCATCCAACAATACCACTACTAGGTCTGTATCCCAAAGAGTTGTTTGTTTGTTTTTTTAAGACAAAGGAGACCTGTATTTGCAGAATTACTTATAGCAGCTCTTTTTGTAGTGGCAAAGAATTGGAAATTAAGGAATGCTCATCAATTGGGAAAGGACTGAATAAATTGTGATATATGATTGTGATGGAATAATAACTTATGCTATAAGAAATGATAAGCCCATAGAAAGATGGTCCTGCTCTAGCTCTCCCCTCATAGCCCATATAATATCTGTAAAAAATGACTCTAAACAAATTCTAGAGCAGCAAAAGCCACAAAATGACAGAGTGAAAGATATTTCCAGCTCAAGACAGCCTGGAAGGCCAGCAGGAAAGGTCTATCACACCAGGCTCAGAGCAGAGTGCAGTCCAGCCAGGGCCTTATAGCACACCACAGACAGGACTGGAGCAGGCTTCAGGGTGTGGAATCATGGCTAGCAGTTGGGATTCTCAGATTTCACAACCCACAAATGCCAAAGACAGCTTCAAAGATCAGTAAGAAAGTTCTTTCACCTGGGTAAAAGGGGAGTGCAGTCAGGTCCCAGGCCCAGCGCTGAGGCAACAGCAGTGGCTACTTTTGGAGCCCTCAGCCTAAAGATCCTGGGGGAATGAATGGCTGATCTGGGTCTATGTTCTGAGTGGCAGTCCTGGGGTGAGGAGGAGAGTTGGCATGGTGGAGCTTGTAGTGGCTGTGGAGAGGGAATCCTACTTTCAGATCCTGGGCAGAAAAGAGAGCTTGTGGTTGCTCACAGACCAGAGCACAGGCCGGGAAAGGAGTAAACTCTTCTCCCTTAATTGTACCACCTGGAAGGAACTGAGAACTTACAGGTCCCTAGAGTATACCTTCCACTTGACAAAGAACTCAAAAATCAAGTAACTGGCTGGGAAGATGCCCCAAAATGGGAAAAAAAAAAATAAGACTATAGAAGATTACTTTCTGAGGCATACCATCAAAGGAAGACATCAAAATGAAGGCTTCTACATCCAAAACCTCCAAAAAATATGCAATGGTTTCAGCCCATGGAAGAGCTCAAAAGAGATCTTGAAAATCAAGTAGAAGAGGTGGAGGAAAAATTGTGAAAGGAAATGAGTGACACAAGAAAATTATGAAAAGCAACAGCTTGCTAAAGGAGACCTAAAAAAATGCTGAAGAAAATAACACCTTTAAAAATAGAATAACTCAAATGGCAAAAGAGGTATAAAAAGCCAATGAGGAGAAGAATGTTTTAAAAGGCAGAATTGGCCAAATGGAAAAAGAGAAACAAAAGCTCACTGAAGAAAATAGTTCTTTAAAAATTAGAATGGAGCAGATGGAAGGTAAGGACTTTACAAGAAATCAAAAAATTAAAAAACCAAACCAAAAGAATGCAAAAATAGAAGACAATGTGAAATATCTCACTGGAAAAACAACTGACCTGGAAAACAGATCCGGGAAAGAAAATTTAAAAATTATTGCTTTACCTGAAAAGAATGATCAAAAAAGAGCTTAGACATTATCTTCCAAGATATTATCAAGGTAAACTGCCCTGACATTCTAGAACCAGAAGGTAAAATAGAAATGGAAAGAATTCACCAATCACTCCCTGAAAGACATCCCAATAGGAAAACTCCTAGGAATATTGTAGCCAAATTCCAGAGTTCCTAAGTCAAAGAGAAAATATTATAAGCAGCCAGAAAGAAGCAATTCAAGTATTGTGGAAATACAATGAGGATAACACAGGATTTAGCAGCTTCTACACTAAAGGGTCAAAGGGCTTGGAATATGATATTCCAGAGGTCAAAGGAGATAGGATTAAAACCAAGAATCACCTACACAGCAAAACTGAGTATAATAGTTCAAAGGAAAAAAATGATCATTCAATGAAATAGAGGACTTCTAAGTATTCTTGTCAAAAAGAACAGAGCAGAATAGAAAATTTGACTTTCAAATACAAGAATCAAGAAAAACATGGAAAGGTAAACAGGAAAGAGAAGCTTTAAGGGACTCATTAAAGTTGAACGGTTTACATTCCTACATTCCTACATGTAACTCATGAGACCTTTTTCAGTATTAGAGTAGTTGGAGGGAATATATATGTGTGTGTGTGTGTGTGTGTGTGTGTGTGTGTGTGTGTGTGTGTGTGTACAGATATGGATATATGTGTACATTATATATGTGTAGGTATATATTTGTACATATGTGTGTATATATATATATATGTAGACAGAGGGCACAGGGTGAGTTGAATATGAAGGGAGAATGCCTAAAAAAACAAAATTTACTAAATGGAATCTACTAGGAGTAAGAGAAAGGGAGAAGTAGAATGTAGCAAATCATCTCACATAAAAGAGGGAAGAAACAGCTTTTACAATGGAGGGAAAGAGGGGGGGAGATGAAAGGAAATAAGTGAGCCTTACTGTCATGGGATTTGGCTTAAGGAGGGAATAATATACACTCAATTGGATATGGAAATCTTTTTTACCCTGCAGGGAGGCAAGGAGGAAGGGGATAGGAGAAGGAAGATAATAGAAGGGACATCAAATTGGGGAAAGGGATAATCAGAAGCAAACGTATTGTGGGAGGACAGGTCAAGGGAGAGAATGGGATAAATGAAGGTCAAGAAAGGACAGGGAAATGTGGTTAGTCTTTTACAACACAACTATTATGGAAGTGCTTTGTCTTGTTACACATGTATGACCTATATTGAATTGCTTGTTTTTTCAATGATGGTGGGTCGGGAGGGAGGGAGAGAATATGGAACTTGAAGCTTTCAGAGTGAATATTAAAAATTCTTTTAGCATGCTACTAGAAATTAAGCTATACAGGCAATGGAGTATAGAAATCTATTTTGCCCTACAAGAAAATAGAGGGTAAGGGGGATGGAAGAAGGGTGGATAACAGAAGGTAGGACAGACTAGAGGAAGGCGTGGATGGGGTGCATGCTGTCCTGGAGTGGGGGGTGGAAAGAGATGGGGAAAAAATTTTGAATTCAAATTTTTGTGGAAGTGAATGTTAAGAACTGAAAAATAAATAAATTATATGTTGAAAAAAAGAAATGAAATGCACATAAATTTAAAATAAAAGAAATAAAACTAAAAAAATGACAATCAGGATGTTTTCAGAAAAATCTGGAAAGCCCTAAATGAATTCATAAAACAGTAAAGAGAGCAAAACCAGAAGAACATTGTATACAGTAACAGCAATATTGTACCATGATCAACTGTAAATGACTCAGCTATTCTCAGCAATATGACGATCTAAGACAATTGCAAAAGATTTATGGGGAAATATGCTCTCCACCTCCAAAGAAAGAACAGAAGGAGTCTGAATGCAGATTGATACATACTATTTTTCACTTTAATTTTTTCTGTGTTTTTTCTTTTGTTCTGTTTTCTTCTTTCCCAATGTGACTAATATGGAAATAGGTTGTGCATGATTGCACATGCATAACCTATGTCAAAGTGCTTACTGTCTCAAGGAGGAAGAAGGGTAGGGAGGGAAGGAGGGAGAGTGTCTGAAACTCAAAATTTTTTTAAAAAACCCAAATGTTAAAAATTGGTTGGTTTTGCATGTGACTAGGAAAAAATAAAACATTATTCAAAAATTTTTAAAAGAATAGAAAACTTCCCTGTTTTTATTTTTAAGTTAGCAAATAGCTGTCTTATGAGTGGTCACCTGGAAGTCACTGACCGTTATTACTCGTCTCTTCTTCCTCTGATCTTTATTGGATTATCATTGTCTGACTGAGCATCGGAAACACTTTTCATGAAGAAGATTGTCAACATCAATCCTTGAAGGACCGGTAACTGTTTCATTCTTGAACATCAAGGTCTTCCCGAAGAGCCTTGTTCAGTGGTCCCCCTTTTCCCCTTTCTGTCTAAATCTTCTATCCATTGACCCTGACACACAGAACTTCGTCTTTTCAGACTTTTCTACGCTGAAGCCCTTCTAGTTGTTGATGTTTTTAAAGACCACTTACTTTTCTTTGATAACTTGGAGAATGAAAAGCATTCCTTAAGTCCCTTAGCTTTTCTTCTAGAAGGCAGATCCGTCTGAACTTTCAGCATAAATAACTATTACTTAGTCCCAGTAGGAAGACAATCATTATAAGCAAATCATTGCAAAATTCTCTCTGCTCTCCATACTTTCTGAAAATGAGATCCTCAATCCTGTCCATTCTTGTCAATAACTCTTGTGACCAATTAATTCCCCTGGAAAACTGCTGTGGTTAGTTACTACTTGTGGGAATCTTCAGTTTGTCAGTCTTTTCACCTCATAAGCATCTTGACAGGTATGCCCAACCTCCTTTTACTATGTTGTAGTTACTTTTGGCCCTCAGGTGGCACAGTGAAATGAGAGTTAGACTTGGGGTCAGGCACACTAGGGACTGGATCCTGCCTCAGACATTCGGTCCTTGTGTGAACCTGGACAAGAGATTTAATCTATCTTAGCCTCATTGTAAAATGAAGATAATAACAGCAGGATCCTCACAGGGCTGTCGTGAAGATCAAAGGAGATAACAGACATAAAAAGCTTTGCCAATCTTAGTGTTACATAAACACTAATTAGTACTATTATTATTTACTATTGTTATTATTGATTTTCCTTCTCCTCTGCTACTGCATGGTGTCAAAGATTCTCAAGCTTCATGGAGCCAGAGGCAAAGGCCAGCCTTTACAGAGGCAACTCACATATTCATTAGAGTCAAAGCCTCAGGGCACCAAAGATACCAGACAGCCAGAATTTCTGGGGCCACAGAGGCTGAACTTAGTATTTGCTCAGCATTCAGTATGTGCTACATCTCCTGTTATTTTGGGATGAGGCTTGAGGGTTGGTTCAAATGTGATTTTGTTACAAGGTTAACCTAGATGCCTGGATAGAAGTCTCTGATGGCTCTAACCCCAGTTCCTCAGGGTTTGGAGTGCCAGATCATGACACAATAATGCCATGATCAGTCATCACATGAGCCTGGAGGCTGCAGTCCCTGTTCAACTGGATCTTTATCCTATGGCTGACAAATTACAAATTACAAAACCCTGCTTCCCTTAGCCTCATGATTCAGTTACCATTTACTACATGTGTAATCCTAAGAATGTAATTTTCCCTCAGTCTCAGTTTTCTTATCTGTAAAATTGGAATAATAATAGGACCTACCTCATAATATTATAAGGATCAAATAAAATTTTATATATATGTATATATACATATATGTGTGCATACATATGCATATATATAAAGTAATTTGCAAACCTTAAGTGCTATATAAATGTTAACCATTATCATTAACATCATTACCATCTGCTAAGATAAAAATCATATCCTTCTACCATCTCTCCTTCAAGGGTCTTTTTTTATTTTTGCAGTTACTGTTTGTTCCCCACCACCAAATCAGTTTGAAATTACAATCAAAGAAACATAGATATAGAAGTGTAATGGATCTCAGCAATTATCTCTCTAACCCTCTTATTATACAGTTGAAGAAATGAGGTTCAGAGGAATTCAGTGATTTGGCAAAGAGGTCATACATGTAGTAAGTAGCAATTGGAGAATTTGAACTCACATCTTATGACTAGAGGGTAGCTAGGTGGCACAGTGGATAGAGTGCTGGACCTGAAGACTCATCTTCCTGAGCTCAAACCTAGCCTCAAATATTTACAAAGCTGTGTGACTCTGAGCAAGTCACTTAACTCAGTTTGCCTCAGTTTCCTCATTTGTAAAATGAGCTGGTGAAGAAAATGGCAGACCACTCTAGTATCTTTGCCAATAAAACCCTAAATGGGGTCAACAATAACCTATGACTGGAAGTTCAGGGATCTTTCCACTGTACTATACTGCCTCTCATATATTCTGTACTTGCTTATTTGTGTACCTGTTTTATTCTGCAGTAGACTACAAGATTCTTAAGGGCTAGGGCTGTTTTACTTTGTATTTGTATCACCCATCAGCCAGCATAGTACCTCACATAGTGGGTGCTTAATAAATGCTGATTGATTGATTATACCCATGAGAAAATTCCTAAAAGAGGAAGAATGAAAGAGAGCATATGGGTGTAGATCAATGGAAACAGAAACAGAAACAGTAACTAAAATATACTACAGACCAACAGGACAAAAAGTCAAAATAGTCAAAGAGTTCAGAAATAGATCAGAATTCTGCCACAGAAGCATGATAAAGTAGTTGTGGGAGAAGGATCTCAATGATCAGGACATCTGCTGAAGCTCTCAATCTGCCAAAAGCAAAGCAGATAATAATTTCTTGACTTAATGGCAATTTAATTCTTTAAAAATGGGAGGAACTAGCATAGAAGTATACTTCAGGTGATTTTTCACCAACAAGAAGGAATTACTTTTGTTGTTTCTCAGTCATGGAATTACTTACTTGGGTGGAAATGATGGGACCTTCAGGGAGGATGTGACCATTCCATTTAGAGTGTGTGATAAAGAATAGAAAAATCGGGAAGATGTTGACATTCAGTTATACATTTTGGAAGAATACATTCAAAGAGTTCGGTGGAAAAATAGATATCCCATGGATCAAAATTCCTCTCAGGAATTCAGAAGAGATGGGAAACTCAGGAGAATGAAATAATGAAAAGACACAATGAGAAACAATTCTAACGAGGAAGGGGAAAAACAACTGTTTCGTGATCCAAAGAGTTTGGAGACACAAGGAACTTCTTAACCAACATCAATTTTAAAGACATGTAAAGAAGATAGAAGCAAAGTTAATTAATAGGGGGTAAATGTAAAAGCATGACATGGTCTAGTAAGAATAGTTTCAGGAAAGCTAAAATTCAGAAAGAACTGATGTTAACCAAGAAGGTTCAAGATAACCAAAAGTGGTTTTTAGTTATCTGGGGGAAAGAAGAGAGTAAAATAAGGTGCTGCTGTTGTCTAGTCATGACCTCATTTAGGGTTTATTGGGTTTTTTTGGAAGGGGGCAAAGATACTGGAGTGGTTTGCTATGAAGATGTTGAAAGGAATCTCAAAGGTCATGTAGTACAACCTATACCTGAAAGAGAATCCTCTCTACAACATAACCAAAAACTAATAACCCAGCTTTTGCTGGATCACAAGTGAGCTGGAACTTTCTACTTCCAAAGGTAGGGCACTCGCCTTTTGGAGAGCTCTAAGTTACAGGAAGGTAACTTAGAGATTCCTTCAAGATTCCTTTCAATTCTGAAATTCTGATCCTTTTAATTTAACTATATTCTGAGCTTATGAACCTATGAGGAATTATTCCATAGTCACCTCTGTATACCTCACAGTACCTAGGAAAAACTCTTGCACACAATAGTTGTCAGTATTTGCTGAATTGAGTCCTAGACAAGTTTTGTATGTCTACCTTGCTTTTGGTGGTGTTCAGTTTCCCATATCCCTAAAAGTATTCTACAATGGGTGGGACAGAGTCAGGTCTGGAAGGGGAGGAAGAAGGAGGCACCATTCCTAAAGAAGGGCAAATATGCTGATGGATGGAGGTAATGAACTCCCATGTATCCAAATGGGTGCAAGAGATTCCTGAGATTGCAGAACACCCCTGAGATTGCAAAGAACAGACTTCAGTCCAGACAAAGGAATTCCAACCCAACCAAACTTGTGGGTTTTATAGAGCCTTCAAGGGTCCCTTAGGAGTTAGATATTTCAAGGTCATTGTAAATGAACTTGAATACTCTTTCTGAAACATTATTGAATTGAGCCTGGTTCTAGTGCCACAGGTGTAGATAACCTCTAATGTGCATTATCCCTAACACAACACCTCCAGAATTCAGCCCCTACTCCTCTGGGAAAACACCATCACTGTTAGCTTTCCTTTTCCTGAACACTTAAGACAGTAGCTACTTCCCTACTGCTTATTAATGAAGTGTTCAGAGATGGGTATGGGAGTGGAGTTGGACCTACAAATTCAAATTCTAGGAGCCATCCCTTGTGCTCTGCACACCTATAGTTAATCTCTCATCAATACATCAAACAAGCATCATTATCAATCATCCATTGTGTACTAGTGGATACAACACTGACCTTGGATTCAGGAAGACTGGAGTTTAAATACTGCCCTGGGCAATTACTAGCTGTGTAACCCTGGGAAAGACATTTAAATTCTCTCAGTCTCAGGTCCACATCTGTAATAGGGTTGGAGGGAATAAAAATACCCAGAATATTTTACCTCATAATTATTGTGAAGTTCAAATAAGAATACGGGAAAGCTTTGTGGCACAATGGACAGAGTGCTGAAGCTGGGGTCAGGAAGACCAAGTTCAAATGTAGCCTCAGACACTTACTAGCTGTGTGACCCTGGGCAAACCATTTAATCTGTTTGCCTCAGTTCCCTCATCCATAACATTTCAATTGTTATTCAGTTGTGTGTGGCTCTGGGGTTTTCTTGGCAAGGATGCTGGAGTGGTCTGCCATTTTTTTCTCAAGCTCATTTTACAGATGAGGAACTGAGGCAAACTGGCCTAAGTGATTTGCCCTGAGTCACACAGCTATTAAGTGTCAGAGGTCAGTTTTGAACCTAGAATAATGAGTCCTCCATGTTTCACCTAACTGCCTACGATGATTATAATAGCACTTACCTTGTAGGTTGTTGTGAGGATTAAATGAGATGACATTTGTGAAAAGCACTGTCATATAGAAGGTACTCTGTAAGGGTTACATATTACATGCACACAAAGTACTTTGCAAACCTTAAGGTGCTATACAAATGTCAATCATTTTTTCTGAAAGCATCCATAAGGCACTTAGTGAGCTCCTGCTAGTATTTTGTGGTCAAAAGATCATTTACTGAACTGGGTGACAGAAGACTTGAATTCTAGTCTCAATACCACAACTGATTTCTTGAGTGATTTTAGACAAGATACTTTCTTTCTCTAGGTCTCAGATTTCCCAGGTGTAAGAATAGCTAGTCTTTATACGACTTTAATACTACAAATTACTTTATGTTCATGATCTCATTTGATCCCCTTGGAATTAGTTGGTTGGACAGGATGGCCTCTCAGGTGTCCTTGCAGTCCCCACATTATTTGTGATTTGATCTACTAGGTCCCAGTCACATTTGTAAGCCGCCTGGGAAAAACTAACGCTTCATACACAAGCTATCCCATCTGCAGAGCCCCACCCCACCCCACTAAATTCTTCTGACTCCAGAAGTCCTCTCCCTTTTCCCCAAACTTCCTAATTTCAGGTCCTGGGAGCCTGGAGCTGTTTACCCAATCAGGTTTTGTCCCTTCTCTCTCTCAGATTTTCCAGGTCTGTCCCCAATATACCTGCTCCCACCTGCAGTGAAGATAATAATGATGGTGATTCCTATATTTCCCTGTGCTTGTCCTGCCTCGCTGCCTGGATGAGTTGAGTTAAATTTCCCCCGCCTTTCTGATGTCACATCCTGTTTCAGCCTCCATCCCTTCCAGCTGCTACCTCCCGGGTGTGTATGTGTATGTGTATAAGTGTGTGTGTGTGTGTGTGTGCGCGCGCGCGCTTGTGTGCGCGCGCGCTTTGTGTGTGCCCTCCCTGCGCCACCCCGCCCCCTCCCCCCTTTTCCAAGCAAACTTTTGGCATAGCAGACAGAGCCCATCTTTTCGTGCTCCAGTGCATCCCTCTTCGCAAATGCCTCGCGATCAGGGGAGCCATTAGGAAAGGAAAGGAGAGGGAAAAAACCAGCCAGCCCTAGCCCAGGAGACTGGCGAGGATAGAAACTGGGGATATAATAAATATGCAAAGTGGAGGGTTTGCAAAGCAGATTCCTAGCTCTGCCTTCTCCGGGTGCTGAAAGGCACATCACAGGGACTGAGGGAGGAAGAGAGGGAAAATCATAGAAAAGCCAGCAACGCCGAGGAGAGCGACTTCACGCAGCCGCCAAAGGACCGGGGATCCGCATGCCCGGAGGTTGGAGCTGGGAGCGAGAGATGCGACCCGGCAAGCAAGCTTCTGAGTCTCTTCTTCCTCATCCTGATGGGCACTGAACTCACTCAAGTAGGTCTCTCCAACGCCATTTTCCTACTAGAGCCACCTGGCCCCCCGGGAAGCCAGAGAAAGTCAGGGAGCAGGTGCCTGCTGGCCACCGATCCCCTGTGCCCCTGTCCCTGTCCCCTCCCCCTTCCCTGGATCCCAAAACCCGCTTTAGAGGTCAGCCAGCGTACCGCTTCCTCCGCGAGCCGGGTGCAAGGAGCGAACAGCGGGCGGGGGCTGGGACTCAGGCTTTTGAAGACTGTGGGCAGGTTGCCCGGGGGCTGATGCCCTGCCCAGGTGGGCTATCCGTCTTCTCCATTATCCGATGGGGAGAGCAGGGAGGGGGTATTCAAGGCACCCACCTCCCCAATTAAAAAGTTCTCATACCAGGCATAAGGCAGGCAAAGGGAGGAAGAGGGCAGGGCTTTTTACCAACCCTAGCCTTGGTATTTCCGGAGACACTGAGAACTAACCCTCATCTCCAACAAGAACAGACCGCGGCCACTGTCCCCATCTGGCAACACGCTCATGTCCCTATCACCCTCATTTGGCTTTGGATTCAGTTCTCCTTTTAGTGTATGAATGACTGTGGGGGACAAAGGAGGATTGTCTCTGCTTATTAAAACAGAAAGGGCTGCGGGTAATGAAGAAGTCTGTTATTGGTACAATGTTCATGGGCTTTGTGTGGATGGACACATATGCAATACTAAGCATGTGTATATACTGTGTAATTATCAGTGTGTGTATGACACGTCAATCATTATAATCACTTGGGAGACATCTAAATGTGTAAATCTACTGTGTGTATTGCCTGTTTTTATTTCTCCAGTAGTAGGTGCATGTAATAGATAAGAAAGAGAGGAATGTGTGTATGTGTGTGTGTGTGTGTGTGTGTGGTGTGAATATGCACTTGACACGTGTGTGTAAATAAAACAACCAAGGAACCTTTCATAGTTGTACTGATTTAGGGTGACATTTAAACGTCCTTTAATGCTTCCGTCTGTGCCGTGCTGGGAGTTGATGATTTTATGGCTTGGGCTGCCAACTAGCTCTGTTTATCTGAGTTTTGGCAAAATAATTTTTTAAGGGGTTAGTATGAAAAGTGAAAACAGAGAGGGTCAGCTTATCATCAGACTCTCTGACTCTCTCTCTCTCTCTCTCTCTCTTTCTCTCTCTCATCTCTCTCTCTCTCTCTCTCTCTCTCTCTCTCTCTCTCTCTCTCTCTCTCTCTCTCTCCTTTTTCATTCTCTCCCTCCCTCTCTCTAACACACACATGCACCCAGTCTACAAGCGTGGTCAGATTTACAAAGAACTGCTCTGGGAGGAAATGAGAACAAGCTGTAATTAAACATTTTAGCTCCCTGCAGTCACTAAGCAGAGTTGTGCTGCTTCCTCATTTGGTTTCAGGTTGTCCTGCTCCCAGGTGATGATTGGCTGTGATTTACCCTGAGGAACTAGTTGAGGGGAAAACTAGTAAGACAGAATGTGCTAGACTCACTTGGGGACATCCCCTGTCATAATGACTTTCTTATCCCCATCATCCTCTTTCTTCGAGGACATTTTTATAGACTCCAAAGGGGTTCTCTTTCCTAGGAGAAACTTTCAGCTCAACCTTAATTAAGGGCAGTGCCTCTGTGTAGCAAATGTGCTTTCTCACCCTCTTCAGCTCTCACTAAATTCATCTGAAACATTTCCAACACCACCCCACCACCAAATTCATCCCTCATTCCCTCCCCTGACCCCCAAAGTGATTTGTATTGGAAAACTGAATCCAAGGTTATCAGCTAGATGAGCGACCAAAAATTCAGGACCACGGTCAGTTCCCTACTTGGTCAGACCCAAAGATTGGATTAGTTTCCCTCTGCTCTACAATTTCAAGTCTGGCACCCAGGTCAGGGTTGCCATATACAATTGAATATCTTGCCTTCCCCCTTTCTTCCTTGATTTTATCAAGAATATCTCTTGAATCCCCAAACCCTACCCTTCAGAAATCAAAATTTGAGTTTGGGATCCTGTTTTAGGGAGTGATATTTGGAAGAAGGATTAGGCTTACTATTATTGGCCCAAGGGGCAGAAATAGGAAAAAACAGGGAGACAGGTTTTGGATGAACGTAAGGAAAAAAACTTCATAACAATTACATATATTTTTAAATTGAATGATACTCGTGTCTTTATAGTTTAGCTACAGAATGGAAACTCTGCCAGCCACATAATCTCCTAATCACTCCATGCAGAAAGAAGTACTGATAGATCAGTTTGCTCTCCACTCCTAAGTTCTCCAAACATCTCATAATCTTACTCCCCAGAGATAGCTGGCCCCAGATATAGTTTCTCCCAAGTTGGTTCAGGCAGTCCATATACTCTTGGCTGCCACCCCTGAATCTCTCACCTGTGAAAGAGCTTGGTTCTAGCTTATTTAGAAGACCTACCTTAGAGTATACCCCTGGGGAGCTTTCCTTTCTTATCTTACTCTCAGTATGAGCTTCCTCTAGAGAGCACTGCCTCAAATTAGAAAGGAAGGGAGGAAGGAAGGAAGGAAGGAAGGAAGGAAGGAAGGAAGGAAGGAAGGAAGGAAGGAAGGAAAAGAAAGAAAGGAAGGAAGGAAGGAAGAAAGAAAGAAAGAAAGAAAGAAAGAAAGAAAGAAAGAAAGAAAGAAAGAAAGAAAGAGGAAGGAAGGAAGGAAGAAAGGAAGGAAGGAAGGAAGGAAGAAAGAAAAAGAAGGGAAGAAGACAAAGAACTACTGATAAGTGAAAGCTTGTCCTTTTGTTTTCTATTCTGTTGTGCTCATTCATTCTTTCCTTTCTCTCTTCAAGGTAGATCTAAAATTGAGAGGCAACTTAGCACTGTTTAGTGGATAGACAGCTGGCCTTGCAGTTAGGAAGACTGGTGTTAAAAGGTCTGTTACAGATTCCTCTGTCACATACTGGCAGTGTGACCCTGGGTGGATCATTTGTCTTCTCAATTCTCCTAGGCATATCTCAAAGACTAAAAGGCATAGAAGAGTTGCTAGTCTGTATCATTAGAGGGACCCATTTCCATGCCAGAAGTTCCCACATTGATGAAATCTCAAATTCAGACCAAAAATAGAAATGTGCTTGATAGATAGTGGCCTACTTGCAAATAACTTCCTATCACATTGAAGATTTTTAACAAGGTAGGAGATTTGATTATCATAAACTCCCCAAATTGAAAGGTACCTCAGGGACCATCTAGTTCAATCTGCACCTGAACAGAAATGACCTCTACAATATCTCTTCAAAGTGACCTTCCAGCTTTTGTTTGAAGACCCTACAATGATGAAGAACTCACTTCTTCCCATGTCAGCTGATTCAATTTTAAAATACATCTAATTATTAGGATGCTTTTTCTTACATTGAAACAAAATCTGCCTTCCTGTAACTTTACTCATATGAATGAATGGATGGATGAATGAAAAAAGCAAAGCACTGAAGATGCAAATAAAAAAGTAATACAGTCTCTGCCTTCATTGAGCTCACATTCTAATGGGGGCAGCAACATATATGGAGGGTTTTAGCTGAAAGTCAAATGGAAAACTTCTGTGGTCCTTAAGGTGCAGCAGCAAAGCAGCTGTTAATGCCTCTCCCTTAATGTAATTTCCACTGATAAGATTATATCAGTTTCTGATGTTGACCCACTTGATAGTGCCAAGGACTTTGATGAGAAGAACTTTCTTTTCTGGTTCTTCAGTAGTTGTGGCTGCAGCACCTGTGGAGGCAGTTTCCAGATTGCATCTCCATAGGGATTGCTTCCCGCTATGATGGCTAAAGGTACAGAGCTGAAAGCATTGTTATTCTTAAGGATCTTGGGCTCAGAGTTCTAGGTTATCTCCATCAACATCTGAAGGGAGATGGTAGTCCAGACAGTGATGGAACTTTGATTTGCCTGGTCCATTCTGCCTCCTGCCTTTCTCTCAGGATGCCTTGCTGCTTCAACCAAGCTGGTTTACCTGCCCTGTGGGTGGCGATTGTTTGGCAGACTGGCAGAATCACTGGTCTCTTCTCCACATGAGTTGCTTCCCCATTTCTTCTAGTTCTGCCTCCTGGGGTCAAGCAATACAAGTTTAATCTCTTTTCTACATGATAGTACTTCAGATATTTGAAGGTGCCATTACTCCCACACACAAGTCTTCTCTTCTTTCGGGTATAAAGCTTCCTGGCCAATATAAAGACAATCCTTTGTTAACATACTAACTTTGTCTTTAGTTGATAAATGCTGCTTGCAGTATTCAGGCAGTCTCACTGGCTTTATTATTACATTTGCACCACCTGTCTATCCTTTGGACAATGGAAGTTTCTGTGAACAAATCCATGAGTTACTAAATGTTACACAATACCTGTTATGTGCAAGGTCCTGTACATTCCTACGGGGACAAAAATATTGACTTTGTAATCAAAGAATCTGGGTTCTAATACTGCTCTTCTATTCACTAGTTGTATAACCTTGACAAGTTCCATTATATCTCATTTTCCTCACACTGTTATATGAGGGAGTTGGATTAGATGATCTCTAACATCCCTTCTAGCCCTATGTATAGTTCATTTTAAAGGGGGAAAAACTAGACTTAAGAAAAGGAAACCAAGATTCAAATACTACTTAAAAACCTACTTTCCAAGAAACCATGAGAAAGTCACTTCCTTTATCAGTCTCACTTTCCTCAACTATAAAATGGGGATAGCAACTCCACTACCTGCCTGACAGAATCATTGTAAAGATAGTGTTATAAAAATGTGAGCCATTATTACCTTTTCCCTTCCCTATGAAGCAGAACTAGGCAACAGTCTCCAGGAGAACAGGGGTAGTGCCTTATGCCTTGTTGTGCCTTTTATAGGACTCAAAACAGGACCATGGTGAATGTTCATCTGTCTTTTTCTCAGTTCATCTTTCATATAAAATAATCTCCTGAACAAACCAAAAATATACAAACAAAAAGTATAATTATGAGGACTAAGCTTGTCTTAGATTAAGAGACAGGAAAATGCATTTCCCTTCCTTCCTTGCAGAACTGAGGGATGATCACATACTGTCAGACTTGGCTGATTGATGTATTAGTTTTGTTGACATGCTTTTTTGCCCCTTTTGAAAACTTTTTGTTCCAAAAAGGACTCACAGGAATGGGGAGAGAGGAAGGACAGGTTTGGAAATGAAGGCGATATTAAAATTTAAAAAAAAATCCCCAAATTTTTAGTGGAATAGAATGCATTCACCTTATCCTTGTACATAAGAGCCTTCACAATCTGACTCCCACCTACATTTTTGACCTTATCTTCAGTTACTCCCTTCTTTGCCCTCTAACCAAATGGACCAGTTTACTCTTTTTCTAACTCAATAGGCTATTCCATGCTCATTCCCATTCACACATGTTATCTTTCCAGGCCTGAGATAGATTCTGTTCTTATATTTGCCCTTAAGAATCTATCTTCTCTTTGAGGCTCAGTTCAGCTGCTTCCTCTTCCATGAAGCCTTCCATGATTCTCCCAAATAAAAAAATGGTCTCTCCTTCCTCAAATTATTCTAGTGTGCTTGATTTGGATCTCTTTTTCCTCCATCATACTCTACCTGTTATGGGTATATATTATACCTCACTCTCCCATCCCACCAAGTATAAAGTAAATCCTTTGAATATAGGAACTTCCATTTTTTATCCTTATATCCCAACTGCCTAGTATGGTGTCTTGTACCCAATAGAGTCATACTCAGGAAGTGTTTGTTAAAGTGAACTAGGTTGAATCAAATCAACTAAGCTGGGGAACTGAACCATATAGACCACAGCGTAGGAGTGCTGCTGCTGTGTCCAAGGAGGATGCTCATGGTAAAATAAGAGATAAGTGGATATTTGGTACCAGACAACACATAAGTCAGATTGAGGTGGAGAGCTCTCCCAAGTTTAGCCTTTAATAGGCATTATGGTGTCTTTGGACTTAAGTAAGCTGTTAATTATCAGGGTTTAAGGACGTACTAGTAGCTGGACAGTACTAAGCAGCTGTAGATAGCCCTCATGGCAAAGCTACAATGACAGTGGGGGTATTAAATTGTAAATCTGCAGCATGAGGCAGCTGCTTCATCTCATAAAGCAATTTGTGTCTCATTCCACTAACTTCAGCCTTCACCAATAAAAAGAAAGGTAATTTTCTGCCTTGGGTTGTATTTATTGCTAAAGTTATCAGGCCTTGTAATCAGTATTAACATCACCGTGTAAAGTAATACAAAACTAATTACTAGCTAAACTGAATTAGATCCAGCAAATGTAAGCTGCCTTGACAGTCAGAGAAGCCAATTTTCAGTCCTGAATGATGTTAACAACTTTGAAACCACTAACCATGAGGTCATAACAACTGGTGGATTTATTCTCCAGCATGAATGTGATTGGGATTGTAGTGGCAGGGGACAGGGGGGAGATAGGAGCCTAGAAAGAGGGAAGAGAAGATGAAAAATGAAAATGTTCCTTTTCCTATTTGTTATTTTGCCTTTGAGGAACACAGCATGTGCTTGAAATTCTGTGAAATGAGCAGAAGAGGTCAGAGACAGCAAAGAGGGAAGCAAACAGCTTTAGCACACTTAGAAAGCAGCCAAAATGAAGCAGCTGATACACATTGAATATATCTGACCTTTTCAGAAATACCTTTGAGAGCTGTTTTCCTTGAGCTATCTTGTGGAATATCCAAATCCTTTCCTTGTGGTTGACCTTGAAAACTAGGTAACAACCCAATAGCCTATTGTGGTAGCAAGAAATCTGAGATGGGAATCAGGACCCCAGCTTCTTTCGTAACTCTACCACTTGCTAGCTGGGTGACTCTGAGATCTCAGTTTCCCAAATGACAAAATGATGTCACTTCAGAACTGGAAGCAACTTTAAAGATCTAGTGCAACCATTTGTCTCAACTCTAAAATTCCATGACCCTAAATCTGAAATTTATATCTATAGACCCTTCAATGAATTAGGACTTTTTTAGGGGCCTGAGATTTCACACAAAGCACAGATCCCATGACCCCAGGGTAAGAAGCAATAGTTTTTGTAATCAAATAGAACATTTGTCTCTGTGCCTGCAAACTTTCTGAAATACCCATAATTCCAATTATCTCATTTACTGCACTTGGCATAGTATTCAAAGCATAACAGTGAAGATAATGAGTCCACTGTAAAGAAAATTATTTGGCAGTGGAATTGTTCTAATTGCCATCCTTAGTGCTTTGTAGATGAAAGACATATTTATTTAGTCTTGAGGAGCCATCTGAGGTATCAGAAAGAGGACTGAACTGGGATTCAGGAGAACTGAGTTCTATTCCCTCACAGTATTAATCTTATGACTTTAGGCAAGACAATTTCCTCCTTGAGCCTTTACTGAACCTCATCTGCAAAATAGAAAACAATCCCTGCTTTCGGTATGATTACAGCCTTGTTTTGAGGCTTAGATGAAAATGTAAAAATATACACCAATATCTATTTTAGGTAGATAGATGTAGACAGACAGATATAGCGGGCTATGTCAATTTTAAGATGCTATTCAAATGTAATGGGATGTCAAGAGCTAATATAGGTGAGAATTTCTTACAGAATCTATTTTTTTTTGTTCTATGAGCACATGGAAATGTCATGATGCAAAAACTTCTTATGCACACTTCTTAGTGACAGTGAGATCCTATTGCATCCTTAGTGTCTTAGAGACAGAACTCTGCCAATATGCTTATCTACCAAAACAAAATCACTTGTAACGTGTTAAAGTGAGCTTTTGAGCTATATATTCATGGTCTTTTTGAGCTCTGTACAAAACTAGCAAGCAGGCTGAGAGGTTAGAGAGACCTAAGGAGACATGAGGGAGAATGGGAGATTCCTTGTTGTTTCTAGGCTAAATGGGCTTAAAAGTTAAAAGTTCTGGTTAAAAGTTCTAGGGAAAACTTGACCTTAGAAAATATCCTTCAGGTACTTGTCCTGGTGTGACTGTTGTTAGGTGTTAGGGAAAGGGATTAGGTTCTTAGTCCTTTTTAATTTTTGTTAGAGAATAATCATAGAAGATTCAAATTGAAAGAGATCTTGGACCAGAAAATAGATTTTCAGGGCTAGAAGGGCCTTTGGGACATTAGCTAGAAAGAATTTTTAGAACATAGAATATCAGAACCTGAAAGGGATCTTAAAAAGACTGTCAGAGGAACTTGGAATGTCACATATGGAAGGGACTTTAGAATATGGAATGTCAAAATTGGAAGAGCCCTTGGAGATCATGTAGTCCAACCCTTTCACTTACAGATGGAAAAATTATGGCATGAGCAGGTCATAGAGAATCAGAGGAACGAAAGAGGATACCCAGACATCTCTTTTGGAAGCAATTCTGGTGCCTGTGTAATGTTCCAGCCTGTTTAGAGAACCTAGCATGACTCAGAGGACTCTCTCAGGCAAATGGTTTAGGTTAAATGATTCTGTTTCCAGAAATTTAGCATTCCTGGAACTAGCCTCTGAGTATGTGACTGCACCTGCCCTCTGAATATAGAATCTGGGTTTTTACTATCTGAGAGTTGTGGCCATATCTGGCTAAGTATTTGGGATGGAAGGAAATGATGAAGTTATAAGCTTTTGAAGCATCAATCAATCAACCAAAAAACATTGATTAAGTGCCTAGTAAAGCATTCTAATTGTTAAAGGTGTTGGGAAAAATCTGAAGTTTAAATAGGACCCAATTATACCCCTTCCCCTTAGAGTTTAGCTTCATAAGGGAATGAAACATAAACACATATTTAGAATACAAAAACAATTCCTGCTAAGTGCACAGGGAGGTATAAAGTATTCACCTGCAACAATTAGAATCTTGAGGTGGTCTGAGGAGCCTTTCCTGCTCCCAGGCCAGTTGTTAGTTCCTCTTCCTTCTGAAATCATCGTATATTAGTTTGTCTTGTTTCCACTTTGTATCCTGCAATAGAATTGAAACTCACGACAGGAAAGGCCTGATTTTTGTTTTTTCCTTTGTATGTCCAGTACCTAGCACAAAAGCCTTGCCCATAGTAGATGCTTAAAAAATGTTTGGTAACTTGAATCCCCAACAAGGCAGATCATAGAAGGCTTCACAGAGAAGGTGATATTTGAATTGCCCTCCAAATAGAGGTGTGTTAGAGCCAGTTCTAAATAGGGTTTTGAGAGGAGCAGATTGTTAAATTTTCAGTGGGAGCATTTACACCTCAGAAATTGGCAATTGGTACAAATTGATTTATTGCTTTGTTAATTTCTAAACTTAGTAAAATGCTAATAATGCAGATTAAACTTAAAGTGTATATGAATGTATCTTGTATCACCAGACTGGAGGCCTGGTGTCTACAGTTTAATAACAACAATAGTCACAAACATTTAAGTAGCTTTAAGTAACTTTTCAGTTTTGCAAAGTGTTTTAAATCCATTTTCTCACTTGAACCTCAAAACACTCCTGCCTCTAAAGTGGAGGTATCAAACATGTGGCCCACAACGCTTTTGAGGGATATCTAACCAAATTAAAATGTACATGGGAAATTTCAATTAAAACAAATAAAAATACAAGAGAACGGATAGTGTTAATAAGCGGTTTTCTAAGTCACTATTCTACCCACAGGGATCCTTATGTACAATTTAGTGACCTCTGTTTTTGAGTTTGACACCCCTGCCCTAAAGGACCAGTAGGACTTCAAGAAGTGACCAAAAGGGTGGTGCTGGTGTTCCAGACCTTGAGAACTGTGTGAGTCAAGGCAGGAAGGGAGGATGCTGCAGTTCTTCTTAAGGCAGCAGAGTACCTGATGAGAGAAGACTGCTGTGGAAGCTTGTTTTTAAAACAGAAACTACTGGAATCTTAGTCACAAAGGCCTTTAAAACACTTTTTTTTAAAATGCATGTAACTGATCTCTTTGTACTCAGGGACTCTCAAAGGTCCAGGGAACACTTGTATTTTTGTATTAGTGTATGTTTATAGTATTATGCATTTTGTACTTTGGTTCTGGTATGAATTAATTATTTAATTAAAATCACACACACACACACACACACACACACACACACACACACACACACACACACACACACACACACACACACCCTACTGCCTCAATGTTGATTTAGACATGCTTCTCTCCATTCATTCTAGTGTTTCCCCACATCCCTATCCCTCTTCCCTCCCTAACGACTGACAAAGGGTGGTCTGGGCAAAGTCTCACTAAAAATCAGAGTGATCTAGTTCCTAAAAAAGGAAAAGAAAATGACAACAGCATCCTATTAATGCAACTGAGAACAATATTAGTGTGCAAATGATGCCTACTGTGGTCTCCCTGGATCCTGTGCTCTTCAGACCCATCTGGGGTCTCTATTGTTACAGGTGTCACAGTGACAAACTGGCCCTTGTCCAGAGTGGGAGGCCCAGGATGAAGACCAGGCCTCAAAATCATGCTGTAGAAGAATGACTTGAAGGAAATGAGGATGTCTGACTTAGGAAAGAAATATGAAGCCGAGGTGTGACATAATTAATCTATTCAAATATCTGAAGGATTGTCATGGGGATGAGGGAAGATATTTAGTCCAAATGGCTCCAGAGAAAAACTACAAAGAGATAGATTTCAGGTTAACATAGATATTTTTAATAATCAAAGCTGTCTAATAGTGGAATGCTTTAAGTGGAGTAGGAGTTAGAAAACCTGATATTTCCAGTTTTTGTTCTGTAACTTAATGGTCATGTTATCCTTCACTTTAAGAATACACAAGTTAACAATCACCTCCTGAATGTTTTCACTTTAAGGGCCCCAAATTAAAACTATGGCAGGAGGGGCATTGTGGCACAGAGGAAAGCGACTGTCAGACCACTGATTCCTCTGTGAGGCCTGGTTTCTTCATCTGCAAAATAAGGGGAATCCTGCCCCATTTCTTTCATGGGGTTGTTGTGAAGGTTAAATGAAGGTGTGAAAGCTCATTGAAAACTGTAGATCTGTATAAAATGTGATATGTCACCATTTTTATTACTACTGACTCTAGTAACTCTTAGTGCCAATATAGGGAAAAGAATTTAGAAAATGGGTCCTTAGATTGCAAAGAGTCAGAGAGATCTAATCTTTCTTGTGCAGAATTTCCAGTGTATTCTACACTGTCAGGAGAACAGCAGTTTTGTTTTTTATTATATCTAGATGTTCACTTTCATATTTCTGCCCATGCCTATCTGCAAATGGTCAGTAACTTAGGTTTTTGAGATTTGTCTGCATCACCAAGAAACTAAGTGACTTGCCCATGGTCACATGGCAAGAATGTGTCAGAAACAAGATTGGAACCCTAGGGCTTCCTGACTCCAAGGCTGGCCTTCCATTATGCCATATTGCCTTTTCCACCCTTTTGGGGAGTTGAATGTGGGGTTGCCAACAGTTTGGTTTCTGTCTTCTTGTTAGACAGCTGAGTAAGAATATTTCATGGCAAATTGAAATCAGTCTTTTTCTCATCTGTGTTAATGCCATGTTCACCAATTTTATTGTCATAATGCATTTTTTTTAAAAGAACTACTGAGCCTTAGAGAATAACAAGGTTTGTGATGACTTGTAAATTATATCTCACAGAATGCTGTTAGAGCTAGAAAGGACTGTCCCTTTTTGCAGATGAGATTACTAAAGCCTAAAAAGGGGAAGGTACTTAGAAGAGGTCTAGTGGGTTTTTCCCATTGTACTACCCTACCTCTGATAGCATAAAAGCTTAAATTCTGAGTTTCCCAAAGTCAAAACATTCATAAAGTCCACCCCACCTTGTATTAGTTGAAAAATAATTAGATGCCCAGAGGAGAGGGAACTGTCAATATTCTTTGGCTGCCCTGCAATCCTGGAGCTACTTGGACGATATTTATAACGGTTAGTAAATCAAAGGACTCTAGAGTAATGGTTTCTTGCTAGGCAAAGTAGGAAGAAAGTCAATCTGTCCCAAGTAAAAGCCTTCCTCTCCCAGCTGCCCTGTCACCATCTCTCTTCTCCTGACCCTCCCTAGGTCCTGGCTTCTCACCTTACCCCCCAAGGCTGTTCATTAGGTTTTTATGGCAGGGGGGGGGGGGGGGGCTGTTGTTGCTGTTAATAATAGATGTGGCTTTCAGACTTGGGTTTTAGGCCGGTTTTAATGGGAGTTGGGGTGTCTTAGAGCTGTAAAAACAGGTAGACTTTGCTGAGTGCAGGAAAACTTGAGGTTTCTATTTAAATTTCCTTTTAGATGTTCTGGATGTTGGCTGACACCACAGAACCCGTAATCCAGCTGCCTTCATTTTACAAAAAGCCCTCTTTTGCTTTTGAAGGTACCTTGTATCCTTCCAATCAGACTGAATTTGCTGCTGGCTTCTCAGCTGACAACTTGTAATTGCATTAGAGGGCATTAGTCTGCCTTACCTTGAGGTGTTATGAATGATTATCTATTTGATTCTTTTTCATTGTAATAATGAGACTAATAGCCTAGGCCCGGAGGTAATGAACCTTCTCTATCCTGGCTTCTCTTTAAAAGCAAATGTCCCCAGGCCTTCTAGAGTGCCTTTTGACGTTCTGTCTGTGTTCTAAACTGAGCCAACCACTGAACTGGTGGTTTTCCGGTCCAAATTTCATATGTGTGTATCTGTATATAATATATGTGTGTATATTTGTTCTTATGTACAGAGAGGGAAAGAGGAGAGAGACAGAGAGACAGAGACAGAGAGATCGAGCTTTTTTAAAGTCAAAATAACAGCAGTGCAGAAGAACTTAATACGAAGCAAAGATGATGATAAGCAGGTCTCAATCTTCTCAGGAATATACCTTGATATAGCTTTCTCTCTGGTAAGCAAAGAATAACTGGCTGAACAATTACCTTGCTAACTGTGGTTCTGTCCCACACAGGAATCCTGTCTGAAGCATCTCTTTCTTGCTCTACTTGGCTGAGTGTTATTTTATTGAATCCTTCTCTAAATGTGTATACAGTATTGAAAAGATAGCTAAGTAAGTTGGCTCCTCTTGACTCAAGAGATGCATTAAATTCTTATGGGACATGACCTGTATGACAAAATCACAAACTCTTGTATCAACCAAAAATTTATTAAGAGTCAAGTGTAGGGCTAGGCACTGTGACTACAAAGTCAAAAGTGATATAGTCCCAGCCATCAAAGAGCTTATACCTCAAAGTCAGGAGGAGTTTGCTTTTTTTTTTTTCCAAAAAGGAAAGAAAAGAGTTCCATGATTATCTAGGAGTTAAATCTCAAAGGATCTTAGCTCTGGGAGCATGAGAAGTTATTGTTTTTTAATATTTAATAATAAATTCAGTACATTTTGTAGTCTATTCCCTATGCCCTCCCCAACCAAGGGGAAACAGCTTGGCAACTTTGAATAGCTTTGGGTAAATGAGTGCTTAAAAGTAGTCTCCCCTCCATTTTCCTCCCACTTTGACTTCTCAATATACTCCATAGCTTAGTATAGGAACTAGTACATAAATACATGAAATATCTGTGATTTTGTCTGCCCTGGAAACCCTTCCTATTGCACTAATACAGATGGCCACTCCTCTTTAACTTAATCAGCAAGTCTTATAGTGCTATTAAAGCATAAAAAGGTTGTGACTTTCTCTGGGTCACACAGTCAATAAGTGTCAGAAGTAACAGTTGAATCCACAGTTTTGTGACTAAGAGCAGAAGTACCTGTGAGACTTTGGGCAAATCATTTAACCTCTCAGTTCCTTCATCTGTAAAATGAAAGATTTGCAGTAAATGATCTCTGATGTCTCTTCCAACTTTAAACCTATTATGCTATGATAAGTTCTTTGCACTAATTAGAACGTTGTTTCTGTATCTATTCACATACACATACCTCAGGTTTACAGGTACAAAGTAAGTGCTCAATTAATGTTTGTTTTGCTTTATTGGATTGATGCCAATTGGGAGATACCCAAATTGAGCAAAAAGAATTAAGGCATTATGGTTCTATATCAAAAGAGTATAATGATGTCCAATCTGTGTTGGGAAAATTTGAAAATGTGGTGGCTGCCACAGGTCTTTGAAGCTACAGGTCAAGAGTGATTATCTGGGTCTAGATTCCTTTTTCTAGATCTCTTTAATGAAAGAAAAAGAGAGGATATCTCTGTTAGCTACCTCCCTTTAAAATCCCATAAAGTGTTTCTTTTTCTGATGAGCTGTTTGGTAACAATAAAGACTGTAATACCAATTTACACTGGAAGATGGCACCATTCCCCAACAAGTGAAATTAGGCTCCCAACCCTGAACATACTGTGCTTGCCAGGATCACATTCATAATTAAACAAGAAATTGCTTAGTTTTTGTTTATCTGAGTGGATAGTCTCCAGCCCCCTACCCGCATGCACACGCAGAGAATTGTGCCAATGTAATTTCAAAAATTTCATTAAAATCCCATTTATGTCAGAGTGCTGTCATCCAATTGTACTTGGCTTATTTGGCCATAAGTTTGGAAACGGTAATAGAAATCCCAAGGAGGATTATTCCTTTGCCTTAAATTCTTAAGAGCAGATGGAGCAACATGTTCCTAAGGGTCCATTGATTTCTCCAGAGCCAGACCATGGGATTTCTATATGTAGAGAGCATTAGCTACATTCAGCCACAGAATTAATCTTTAATCTCCCTTTCAGGCTTTGAGTATTTTAATGGTAACCTGAGTATAAAAGAAAGAGTAAACCAGGGAGGGTTATAAGGGTGTCGTCTCTACCAACATGATTGGAAAACCTTGATCTAAGAGCTTAGGGAGATCAGTTTTCAGCTCAGATTAGAGGTCATTTGCAAATTTGAAAATGCTGTTAATATGGGGATTTCTGAAGGTGTCAGTGTAACCAGTTCTGATGAATCAGTGGCAAATGCCTGGCCCATAGTAAGTTCAAGACACTGCAGATTGCCAGACAAGAGAAATTAATACACACACACACACACACACACCTATCTATCTATCATCTATGTATGTACATATGTATGTATTTATCATCTATGTATGGATGTCTGTCTGTCTATCTATCCCAGAGATCAGGAAAAGGAAAGAGCAGTTTTTGCAGCTCAGTGCCCCCCCCCTCCAACCTTCACAATATACCTTATACCCACTATCATGCAGATACTAGGAGGCATAACAAGACAGGACCAGGTTTTGTTGGGATGTTTGGGGTCCCTTGGATCCCCCAGTTTCTTTCCCTTTTAGAATCACACATTCCTTTGGTTCACTGGAGTTTCCCAACCATTCAAATGGCCAAACTACAGGAAGGAGGGCAGGGACTGAATCCCAGAATGTTACAGTTGGAAGAGATCTTAGAGATCATAAATTCCAACTCCCTCATTTTACAGATGTGGAAACTGAGGTCCAGAGAGCAGAAGTGACTTAAGTTCAAACCACAAATTGGTGGCAGAACCGGGACTGAAATCCAGATCTTTTGAGTCACTAATTACAAAGGTTCTTTTCTTTTTCTTTGCATTCAGCTGGACTCAGTCTAAATATATGGTGGCTTTAGTGAGCTGGGATAGGAAGGAGGGAGGTATAAATCCAAATTACACTCTTGAATTTGTCTTACAGGATTGATGGCAGGGTGTGATGTTAGAGCACAGGTTTCAAAACAATTTTTTTTTACATTGGCTGATAAAGAACTTCTGAGGGGAGAGAGGAGGCAACCTTTTCCACCACCCTGTCCTTGCAGTACGGAGTGGGACGAGGGAGAAGAAGGGAGAACAGGAAGCTAAACGAAGCCAAGGCATCTGGAGAGACTCAGCAGCCCCCGGAGCATTGCCTGACCTCGCTACATCTCTGACCACCCCTTTTCAATAGCCAGAAATGGAACTGGCCTTGTCCTAAGCTCCTTCCGCCCTTGGGGAGAAAATCTATTGAAAAGAAGGGCTGGATACCTTTTGGGGGGGGAGTCTTATGTTTAAGGAGCAGCTGGTGATTGGGCGATGTCAACTAGGGGTGACCGCAGTCAGCCGCCCATACTAAAATCAAGCCATGAGAAAGGTAGCCAAGAGAGACGAAGGAGAAAAGAAAAAAAATGGAGAGGGACGGAAGAACAGAGAGGAAGGAGAGATGGGGGTGGGGGAAGAGGAAGGAGACAATGAAAGATTTTTGAAGCAAGCCAGAGTAGTGACACTGGCCCAGATAAGCCTAGGTTGTAATTCCAACCAGTTTAGCAACAGAAACTTGTAGGTCTCTGTTTCAACCACCAGAGGGAAGCGGGGAGCAAGAACGAGAGGGAGAAAGGAGAGGAAAAATCCACCCATTTTGACATCAGATTGCGTTTTTCTACACCAATCCCCAGGTCTCCGCCTCTCTTTCCCTTCCATCCTCCCTCTACCCCTTCTCCTCCCCTATTCTGCCCGCCCCTTAGTCAGTTTCAGGCATGCCAGTTCTCAGCACCTGGGAGACGTCTGGGGGCCTAAGAGCGGGATCTTGAAAAAAAAAAAGGAGGGGGGGGGGGAACGAAATATTTCCAAACCCCCTCCTCTCTCTGACTCCCTCCAACCCCAGTCCTTTCCCCTGTCCTCACTCCAGGCTCCAGCTCCCGTGGCCGGCTCTTTAGCCGCACCCCGCCCTCCCTTGTCTTCCTCTCTCCCTCCCTCCCTCCCTGTTCACCGGCCCTAGTCAATCCCTGCCTTTTCCCCGTCGGTCTCCGCAGCCTGAGCGCCTCTCCCACCCGCAACCCCCCACCCGCAACTCCCCCCCCCCCAATCCCCCGCGCTGGCCAAAAGAAGGAGACCTCGCTCCACTTCTCTCCTTCCCGCGGTGCGGTGCCAGATCGGAGAGGCTCTTGGCTGAAAGGGGGGCAAAAGAGGGAGGGCAGGTGGGAGAGTGAGCCCGAGGGGTAGGAGCCGAGAGCAAAGGCAGCGCATCCTCTGAGCTGGGCACGATGTCCAAGGAGCGAGTGGCGTCGCTGGAGCGGAGGCAGGTAGAGGAGGTGCCGGAGCGCAGCGCGCTGCTCCAAGCTACTTCTTCAGAATGAAGGCTGGTTGGAGGAGGCGACTCGAGCCGCGATGTCGGTGCCGCTGCTCAAGATTGGGGTTGTGCTGAGCACCATGGCCATGATCACCAACTGGATGTCTCAGACACTGCCCTCGCTGGTGGGGCTCAACACCACCAAGTTGACCGCGGCCAGTGGGGGGACGCTGGATAGGAGCACCGGTGTAAGTGCCCCCCCAGCCCCCGACCCCCAAGGGGCCTCCTCTTCTGGCTAAAGGAACAAGCGGGCACGTTGCATGAGTTTTCCCCTTCCCTCAGACTGAACCCCTAGGCGGTGGGATGGGTATAAAATTACAGAGGAGAGCTGGGGGCAGGGGTAGAAGCAGAGCATTGGTGAAGAAAGGTTTTGGGGGGATTCAAGCATTTTGAGGGGGTGTGGAGACATTCCGAGGGAGTGTTATTTTCATTTCTCTTTGCCCTCTGTGCTTCCGATGCTTTTAATAGGTTGGCGCCTTTTTCGTTCCACAAAGCCTTTGCCTAGGGTCCTCAGTTGAGGCTGGGGGCTGCAGGGTGAAATCCCATCGACTTTGAGTTCTCATTAAAATAGATTGTTTTTGTGCGTCGAGCTGCAGTCTTGCCTTGCATAGAGGTCGGGGCCTGGGCAGGCGAAATTGGAAGGACAAGATAAGGGCAGGGGCTAGGGAGGGAATGGGGTTCAGGGAAGCTTGCGGTGGGGGGGAGGGAAGAAGGCTAGCAGAGGCAAGGGGATGGACACCCCGTGGTCTGACTGCTATTCACCCAGCTCTGTATTCGAGTCTAAAAGATGCCTTCTTCCTCTCAGCTCCAACGGGAGGGGGGGGGGGTCTATTTTTTTCCTGTTGCATAACAACACATTCTACACAAGTTGAAAAGCGGCTGTACTGGTGTCTTTCTAGGGGGCGAGTGGAGCCAAAGGGTTGGGGAACTGGACAATTCCTCAAAACTGGGGTGTGGAAGAGAGGAGCAGGAAAACAAACGTTTCCCCCCTCCACACACACACACATACCCCTACGGCCCACCCCTGCTTCTGAGAGCAGATGGTAAAGATGGAAATCCTTGGTTCTTTAATTAAAAGCAGGGTGCAGCTGTCCCTCTCCGGGGAGTAGTCCCTCAAATTCCCAGGATCGTGGCCAGAGTGAAAGACCCAGTTCCCCACAGTGGAAGAACTTATGAATATTAAATCATAACGTGAAGGTTTATTTTCCAGAGCTGAAAAGATTATTTGCACGTAGAAAATGTCACATCTGGAAGGGACCTTTAGAGGTCTTTCAGGGCAATTGTGGGGAGAAATAAAAAAGGATAATGGTGAAGTAAAACTGGAGGCAGATTTTTCTAGCACGTCTTGAACTACTGGAAAATGTGTATGCTTCAGGTAGTCCTGCTCTTCACTTTCTCTTTATAAGAAACCACCCCCATTTATCTGAAAGGAGAGGCTGAAGGGCACCCTTCTCCATTGCTTAGTGTTTCCGTGTTGAAGAGTTAATAGCCTTGGCTTGGAGCTTAGTGTTTTGCCTCCTCTAAGAAAGATGCTACATTTAAGTATCTTGCTTCAAGAAGAATCACATTGTTTCCTTTAAAGACTGCCTTATCACCTTAGTTTTTATAGCTGCTGGAGTTAAGAATGACTGGTGGTGCAGATTTCAGAGAGAAAAACTGCAATTTAATCCTCAGATGACCTGAAACTAATGGAAATCCATCCACATGCATGCCCCCATATCAGTAGAGTAAAATCCTGGGCAAGCTGTAATCACTTGGCCTGATTGCTGCAAGGTGTGATCTAAGAACTGTTTAGGGTTCCAGCTTAAACAGCCTGTCTCCTTCCCTTACGGGGAAAAAGTGCCCGAATCTGAAAGGTTGTCTCTGTCATTAATTCCTGTGGGCTTCCAGGTTGCTAGCTGGCAGTCACTGTGGTATGGTTTGGGAGAGCACTGTGAAAAATTCTGTCCAATTTGTTAAAAACCCACAAAACAATTTGCAGGTTGTGGGGGGGAGAGAGAGAGAGAAAGAGAGAGACAGAGAGAGAGAGAGAGAGAGAGAGAGAGAGAGAGAGAGAGAGAGAGAGAGAGAGAGGAAGGAAGGAATAGGGGGAAAAAAGTCAAATGCTAAGTGTTTTCTCCAAAGCAGTAATTACCTTTCTTCAGGACCTTGGAAGAGCACTAAGGCTCTCATTGATTACAGTTCAACTAATGGGATGCTCCGTACTCTGCTATTACTGCAATTGCACTCCATCCATTTAAGTGTCCAGGAGAAATGGAGCCAGTGTCCCTAATAACCAGGTATCCCCTCTAGCCTTTGCAGGGGGAGGGGACAGAAGTTCTGATTTCTGAGTGCCTACAGAATGTGAACCATACATTCCATTTTCTTTGCTCCCCATCTCTGTGCTGTGATTCCCTCCCCCCAACACAAATAACACACACACACACACACACACACACACACACACACACTATTCTTGCCCTCTTGACATAACAGATTAGGTAGAAAATTTTACATTTTCTAAAAACCTGTCAGCTACACTCTTCTTTTTAAAAAATGAAATTTTGCTTTGCTATGTTTCTTGGGATCCAGTATAGAGTTTAGAATTTGTATTGTTATCTCTTTGTTTTCATTCTTTTGGAACAGAGTCTGGGGTAATATTCAGGAACGGGGGAGTGTTCTTTTATTTTCATTTAGGTTGAATGGATACATTCCCCTTGTAGTTCACTACTCATTGGTTGTCTGCCTTAGATTTTTCTCTTCTTTTTTCCTCCTTTCTATCCTTGCTCCATGTCCTGACATGCTGGTGCCCAGGTGTTGCCTACCAACCCGGAGGAAAGCTGGCAAGTGTACAGCTCAGCTCAGGACAGTGAGGGACGGTGTATATGTACAGTGGTGGCCCCCCAGCAGACTATGTGCTCCCGTGATGCCAGGACAAAACAGCTGAGGCAGCTATTAGAAAAGGTAAGCTGTGGGTGGGTGTGGGAATGCATGATTGTGTGCATCTGTGTTAGAGTGCAGCATTCAGGGAGGGATTAGTTCTGGATGCAAAGCTTCTGTGGCACACTCATTTTCATTCTCATAGCTATCTGTTGATTGATTGAATGAATGAATGAACAAATAACATGATGTGATGTGATGTTATGAGTTTTCATCGGACTTGTGTTTGTCAATTTCAAGTGGGTAACCTTGAAACAGAAAGATGGGCATTGTCATCAAGCCCAGTCCCTTCGTTTTCTTCAAGTATGGTCACTATCAAGATGACTGAGTAAAGTATCCCAACCCAGCAGGGTGGGGAAGCTGGAATTCGTGGTTTTTCTCTTTCTCACTGATATCCATTCAATTGGTTTTTCATAATCTACAATCTAAGAAGATCAAAAAATTCTCATTAAAATACATAACTGTGAGATCTAGCAGAGGCAAAGGGAAACCATTTCATTGAAGAAATCTTGTTTTCTCTGAATATGCTGACATTCTGATTTAACCTAATTGGGATCTTTAGGATATGTAATTTCCCTTGCTCTGAAAAGGCTGGGCCTCAATGATGGACTAGGCTGAATGTCTGCCATTGATTATGTCTTCCTGGTAAAGCAGAGTATTAAGTCATCCCAGTAAAACTCTGGGTCTTAGGAATCACTTAGTCTGTGGTTATTAATACATCACTCTGAAGGATTGAAATTGGACTCATTACTAGTAGCCTAAAGAATGGCAGCATGATCTTTCACAGTGACCCTGAAGTGACCATTCAAAGACCCTTGATCTTTTGACTTGTGGGATGATTTGGTCTCACCATGATCACCACGAACCCATTGTCCCAAGGAAAAAGGGATATTTGGGATATTTGATATAACACCTTTCAGGATGAAAAGCTTCTTGCTTGAGCCGAGTGTTTCTCTGCATCCTCTCAATGTCATGTCAAGACACAAGTGAATTCAATCTGTATAAACCAATACATTTCAAAGATGGTCCAGGCTGTTTACTTGGAGAATAGACTCACATTTTTCAAAATGGGCCTTCCTTCACACATCCAAAATGGGTTAAAGATTTTTCCTAAATATGAAGGAGGTTCCAGCTAGTAGGATAAAAAAGGGAGTTTCCTATATGATAAGCTTTAAGAGGTTTCATAAAGTTCTCTTTCTTGCCCAAAAATACGCTATTCTATATTGAATATGAAATAGAGATCCCTTTAGATTCATGAGCCTTGGATTTGAAATGGATAAATACACTGGGCAGAGTTAGGCGATAATAGTTGCTCATACCTAAATGTTGGTCATTTTAATACAGCTGATATCTGCTTGGAATAGAAATTTTGAGAAAGAAATATGGTGGCATGGGAGAAGTAACTAGGAGAAGAGTAAAGGAAAGGAGGTTTCATCTACAATTTCACCTACAATTCTTGAGGAGCACAGAATTTAGAATTGGAAGGACCTCAAAGATCACCTACTTCAACCTTCTCAATTTAAAATTTATACAAAGTGAACTAAGGCCCAGAGTAGTTAACATATTTGCCCATGGTAACACAAACCCAGAAGGGATTCACAACTAATTCACAACAATTCCAAATCCAGTGCCCTTTCCACTGTAACATAGATGTTCTTTTACTTTTGACAGACTCACATCATTTTTAGAACTGGAGAAATCTCAGAGATGATCTAGTCTAACTTATTCATTTTAGGCAAATCCTCCCAGTGGGTGAATAATGATGTTAGGCAAATAAGAATCAGTAGGACCGAAGTGTGAATTTAATTCCATTCTATTTCATTCATTTAAATTCAATAGGCATTTATTATGTGCAAGACACTATGCTAGTTGAAATACAAAAATTAAAAAAAAACACCCATCTCACCACTCAAGGAACTGGGAGTTCTGAGTTAACATTATTTGATGAATTACTTGATTAATATGAAATGTTGAAAAAGACTTAGCTAATGACTCTCTCATGATCTTTCTGGGTCTTAGTTTCCTTCACCGTAAAATGGGGGGGTGTAGAACTAGAAGAGCTCTGAAATCCCTTCTAGTTCTAATAGAGAGTGATTCTATTAACTACTTTAGCTTCCTGCCTCTCAAATGGGCAGAGTAAACTTTTATACTGAGTTGTCAGAGAGTAGCCTATTTGGGTTAATAGATGCTATACTTGGTGGCACAGTGGACAAATTGCTGGGCCTGGAATCAGGAAGGTATGAGTTCAAATCTAGCTTCAGACACTTAACTGAGTTACCCTAAGCAAGTCACTTAATCTCTGTTCATCTTGGTTTCCTCATCTGTAAAATGGGGATAATAATTGTGCAGTGCTTAGCATGGTGTTTGGCACATAGTAAGTACTATATAAGTGGCAGGTATTAATTTCATTATTTATTATACTTCAGTAAAGCAATTACTTTTTTTAAAAAAATTATAATAAAGTAAAATGTACTTTGCACTAAAATGGGATTATCAGTGAAGTTTTCTTCATCTCTTTGGAAGGGATGTCTGGACTATGGGTGATCATTCTGAACATGACAACACTGTACTATGTGTGCAGTTGCCAGTGAATAGAGTTTTGGTTTAGAGAATGTGGAATATGAGATAATTAAAATCCTGGGCACCTGACAAGTTTTAAATGAAGGAGGAAATCAGAATCTAGCTGGTTTTCTCGTTGGCAAAAGCATGCCATTAAGGATCCCAAGGTCATGGTTTGATCCCTAGTTAGCTTTGACTGCTGCAAAGTCAAATTCTTTATGCCAACCACCAGCTATCTTATAGCTATGTCTTTTGTCACAAGGGATGCTAAGAGAGAGAGTGTGGATGACTTAATGAAATCTATTCATCTTGCTAGATTGGTAACAACTCCAATTCAATTCAGTCTAACAAACCTTTATGAAGTGTCTCCTGCATGTAAGGCATTATGCTAGGTGCTGGAGATACAAAGACAACAATGAAATGGTTTCTGGCCTCAAGGAGCTTAAGTTGTCTGGGGGATGGGCGGGGAATCAGTACATATATATATATATATATATATATATATATATATATATATATATATATATATATATATATATATATATATGTATATATGTGCCTTTATCTAGCATAGACTTTACTGATCAATGTTTGTACTAACAGCCCAGTATTCAGAGACTAGCTTGGTCTATTAAGAGAACCTGGTGAAAACATGAGTTATGATTGTAGGAGTGAGGAAGAATGACATAGGGAAAAAGAGATTCCTATAATGTGGTGTTTGGGAGAGTGGACAGAGGAAATTGGGTCACAAAAAGTGAAATGATTTTTATTTGCAGAAGACATTGAACCTTTCAAAAACCTCTTTATTCTTCTTGTGCAAATCTATCCAATTAGGCAGCATCTTAGTCAGGTCCATCATATTTTTGTCAGACTTTAAGGTACTTAGAAGGTCTTTGGGCCTAAGTTCCTGCCTATCATCTATGAGTTTGATGCCTGCAAACCAGGGTTTGTAAATTGACTGAGAGTTTAATCTTTTCTCGCACTCCCTCCACTTTTTATAAGCATCTTTTATTCTAGAGAAATGGTATCATCTTTGACTAAAATCATCAACAATAAACAAACAGGCACATCTATTGAGTGCCTCCTGTGTATGACGCTTTATATCACAGAGGAAGCATGTCAGGTCTGGAGCCTAACTCAGTCAACAAGCAGTGAATCAAAAAGTTGCTTGTTTTTAATACCTACAATGTGCCAGGTCCTGTATTAGGTAGCTGGGAAATAAAGGGAAAAAATGGAATAGTTCCTGCCCTCAGAGAGCTTCAATTGTATGGAAAGGCAGAGAATATTCACTATGTATATCCACAAATACATTTAGGATAAACACAAGTTATGTTTAGTATATTTAAAATGTACTATACTCTAAAATATTTAAAATATACTATACTATAAAAATAGATAGAAGATAGTTTGGGGAGGCAGGGCACTAGCAGCTTGAGACATCATGAAAAACTTCATGTAGAATGTGGGGCTTAACATGAATCTTGAAGAAGGTAAGTGATTTTACCATTTCTTTCCAAGCAAGGGGAACAGCCAGTGCAATGGCATGGAGGTGGGAGATGATGTGTCCAATAAGGAATGAGAAAAAAGTTAGTTTGGATGGACTATAAAATGGAAGAAGATTCATGCATAATGACTGGGGGAAAAATAAATTGGAGTCAGATTGTGAAAGGCTTTAAAAACTAAAGAACTTTCTGTTTTATTCAAGAGGCAATAGGAAACCACTGGCATTTGAATTAGGGGAACAGTATGATCAGATCTGTCTTTAAAGGAAATAACTTTGAGAGCAGTGTGGAGGGTGGATTGGAGTCTGGAATAACCTGAAGCAGGAAAACCAATTAGGAGGGTAATGCAATACTATTGGAAATAGGTGATGAGTATCTAAATTAAGGTGGTGGCTGTGTCAGTAGAGAAAGGGGGGACATATATGAGAAAAGGACCCTCTAGTTGAAGGCAAATCTCTTTACCCCCCTCAATATCTCAAGGGGCTCATATTCATTGTGTACATGAATATTTGATGAGATGATTCCATAGGGTTTTTGTGAGGGCAGATGAGATCTCTATGTCAGTACTGTAGTAGCTAATAATGGGACTACTTGGTCCCAGGAGAGTTTAACCCTAGAGAGGAATGGGTAATGAGGGAGAACTTTGCTTCCGCAGTCCATGTTTCTGGAGGAACAAGTTTCATTTGATTGAAAGCTGGAAGGAACCCTACAGATCAGCTTGCCCAGCCCCTCATTTTACAGTGGAGAATACAGCTGCCCATTACTCCCTCCACCTGCTTGTGTCTTCCATTCAAAAGTTACTTTAGAGCTCTCCTCTCTCTGAATATATATTTTGTTTTGTGTATTTGTGTACACATTGTCTCTTTCTTTAGAATGTAAGCTCTTTGGGGCTAGGCACTCTTTTCACTTATTTCTTTGTATCCCTAGTGCTTAGCACCATAGGAAGAGCTTAATAAATACTTGTGTTGATTGATTATCCAGTGTCACCCAAATAATAACTAGCAGAGCTGAGATTTGAACTTATGTCATCAGATTCAAAATTCCATGTTCTTTTTTTCTGTAAAATAGTTAGAAACATCTGAAGACAATAAATTCCCAAGACCTTGAGGTATGGGGATGAGCTTTGGATCTTGGCAAGATGTTGGAGGCTAGGTTTTAATGAGGCTGATTAGAAGCCTGCAACTTGTAATCCTCTTGTCTCCTGAGCCTCCCCACATCAAGGAACAGATTTGGAGCAGGAAAAGAAGCTAGAGGCTATTTAGTTCAACCTTCTTATTTTACAAATGAGGAAATGAAGAGCTTGCTAAGGGTCACAAGGCTAGTAAATGTCTGAGATGGGGTTTGAACACAGGTCTTCCTGACTCCTAATCTAGCACTCTATCTAGTATTCCAATTCCCTTTCTGACTAAACTTACATCAGCGTAATTTTGAAAAGGAAAATCAATGCTACTTTTTCTTCCAGTGTACTCTTTATTTTTAAGGGATAGAACTTGTTCCTTTTGGGTTTTGTTCTTCGAGATTTTTCCTTTCTCAAAATGAGTATATATTTTTTCTTGTGAGTATTTACAGCTAGCAGCAAACAAAGAGCTTTATCTGGACTCCCCTCTTTCTCACTGGTATTTTACCCATCTCTACATTTTCTTCTCTTTCTGTGGAGAAAGCTGCAGAAGGACAGAGGGAACAGGTGGATGCTCTTTCTCAGCTGAAGTTGGTACACTTGTTGGGGGTGGGTGGGGGTGGGTGTACAACCTTTCTGCCCTTGGCTTCCCTATCTTTAATTGACTTCTGGAAATATTAAAGGCCAACAGTCAGCTGTCGTCTCAGTGAAGATGTTCTGAGCACATGTTTGATCCAAGACCCTGATAACCTCTGTGACCCAATCAGCTTGCTTCCCCTCCAAATAGCATGTGAGCTAAATCTGATAAGAAAGACTAGGGATGAGGGAAAGGAAAGTTTCAGTGCAGAAGTGGTACCCAGCCTCTGAATGACGTACAGCATGCTACCACTCCCTAAATTAACACGTTACCAAGATAGAGAGATAGAGTGGTAGCAAATGTACTGGAGCAGAATCAGGAGGCCTTGGGTTTTCAGCCCACCAGTGCCATTAATGGAGGTAAGTCCTTTAACTCTCTGAATTTCTGTTTTCCCAGCTGTCAAACAGATACAAAGATGATTAGCTTGCCCAGTTTTCTGGGTCATTGTGGGAATCAGATGACACAATGGAGGATGAAAGTGCTTTGGACGTTTTAAAGCATTATGCAAACAGGAGGGATTGTTGTAAGCTTTATTAGGGCTCAATAGCGTTGTTGTTGCACATTTGTGAATCCTCTGCTAAGCCATTGGCATGGTGCTCAGTGATGTGGGAGATGCCAACATAAAACGCTGTTCTTATATCCCCACCTTCAAGGAGTTCACAGTCTAGTTGGTTTTGATAAAGAAAACAACTAGCATTTATATAGGGCTTAAAGCTATACAAGAAGCTTTACTCATACTATCTCTTTTCTTCTTCTCAACACTCTGTAAGGTAGGTACTGTTGTCAGCCCTGTTTTACAGAAGAGAAAACTAAGGGTGAGTGAGCTTAAGTGGTTTGCCCAGAGCAAAAAGCCTAGTCAGTGTCCAAGGCAGAATTTGAACACAGATATTCCTGACTGCCAAGTCCATCACTCTACCCACTTTATTGCCAGTAAGTTTAGTCTGAATGGGCAGTTCATCAGTATGGTAGGAATTCCAAAGGGGCAGAAAGATTCCAAGGTATAATTATATACCTTTATAATTTAAGAGTCAGTGCGGTACAATGGATAGCGTGATACGTTCAAATCCCACCTGATAATTAGATATATAACCAGGGGTAAGTTGTGTAATCCCCAGGTGCTTTAGATCCCTAGGAGTCATCCCCTAAATCATAGATCAGTTGCTTTTTATATGTGTGGAGAGCTGCCACACTGGGCATTTCTCAAGCTGATGACACAGATATCCTTCATATATATTCTTAGGAATATGCTTCAAATTGGCTAAATTTGGAAATTGGAAATTGAAAATTTCCAAATTGGAAAGTCTTGAGGGTTTCACGGAGGACAGGAAAAATTTCAGTGAAATAGTTATCCTGCCTTAATGCAATTGAGCTACTGGCAATTTTAAGAAACAAAGACTCTCTTCCCTAGTGAGAGTAAAACCCCATTTCTTCTTTGTAGTGTCCTGACAGAAATCTTAAATGATGAGGCAGGTTTGCACTTATGATTTGCCAATCAGCTTTGCCAGCAACAAGTCCACTCCCAAATCCAGGCTTTTTAGCCACTGTACTTGGATGCCTGAGACCAAGGTTGTATTATCCAATGATGAGTTTTGTTTTGATATACCATTTTTATTTATTTTCTCCAGGATGAGGAAGAGAGGGAAATTTCCCCCCAAGGTGATCATTAACTTTCATTCTAGGGCTCCATTCATCCATCTAACAAACATTTCTGGGACACCTATTATGTGCAAACTATTTTGCAAAATCCCTGGTAGACACCATTCTAGTCCACAAGGGACTTAATTTAATAGAAAGAAGGCACAAATAATTGTAATATACCGTGGTATGAAATGAGCACTATATGAGAGGCAAAACATTCTATAAGAGCTCAAAGGAAGGAGTGATCCTTCCTAGGTGAGGGAAATCAAGGATGGCTTATTTATTCTTAAGGCAACGTTCAAATTGGGCTTTGAAGAATGTGTTAGAGGTTCACTCAGAGTAATAGAATGCTAGAGCTTAAAGGGAATCTTAGAAATCATCCAGATGAACTGCCTCACTTTATAGATCAGCAAAGCGAAGTTAAAAGAATATGTCATTTGCCTATAATCAAACATTCAAAGGAAGATTAAGAATTTAATCCTAGGTATTTTGACACTAAGTTTTTCATATGCCATGTTACCTCTAGGGCAGTTTTTCTCGGTGGAGATGCTGGGATAATTCATAGTCCTTAATGAGTTGAAAAAAGGACATGCAACTTATTGGTCAACAAAGCAAAAATATGCCTACTTTGGGAAAACTGGGAGAAAGTTGCTTTGGAGAAAAAAAAATGGGAAGAAATCTTCATAACTCCTATGGTCCTTCCAAAGTAACACAAACAAAATTTGGTTAAAAAGAGTCAAGTTTGTAAGACAGATTCTCTTGTCCAGAAAAAAAACTCATGCAGTTGCCATTGACCTGGAGATATTTGCCTGCTTTCTTTCAGTCAAGAGCTTGTTTGTTTTTCATGTGCTGAGGCAAAGATCAGAAGATGGGGAAAAGAAGCCATAAGCACTGTCATTGGCCACATGCAAGAGGGCCAAAGCAGAAAGAATTTTGGCACCTAAAAGGGTTGCATCTTTAAGCTCAGTGCAGATTGTAAACGAGCATTTGGCAAATGACTTGCCATTATGAAAACATCTTTCTTAGTAATTGGATGAGATTCTGGCAGAATGACCCAACCGCTGGTTTAGCAATCTCAGACTTAGTTCTGATTCCACACAGCCTGGAAGAGAATCTCACACATGTGCCAGTTTCCTGAAAATAAATGTGTTAGCAAGTGACTGCAGGAAAACTGTTTTTCTTTTAAGCTCTCTGGAATCCTGTTTAATATTAAAATTCCATCTTGAGGCTAGGCTAGATTTGGATCTGCCTATAAAGGTATAATACAGCAATTCCTCATTTGCCGGGGTGATGGATTCTTGACTTTATGTTGCAAATGTGCATATTTGCAGAGTAGTCATGTGCCTATCATACTGTGTTCCATGATAGATGCTGCGCAGGATGTTTGGTAGGGGCGGGGAGGAGAAATGGGTGGTGGTGGTGAAGAATCCTGATACATAGACAGTGAAGACATCTTTTTTTTTTTTTTTTTTTGCTTCTTCATCCTGCACTTAAGCAACCATGTCTGCAGTGAAATACTCAGTGTACATTAAAAGATAAACAAGATTTGTACATGGAGAAAACACACCCCACAACACTATTCATCTTTGTAATATATTTATGTTTGCCAAACTGGATTCTCCTCTACAGAATAAATAAATAAATAAGCAAACACAAATCTGTTGCATGCAGTGGACTAATCAAAGGGGAAATGGAGGCTTATGTATTTTACACTTGACTATTAGGTCTATTTGCATCCCTGATTGTCAGATTATTTTCCCAAGCATGACAGACAAAAATGTTTACAAAACCAATTTACAGTGTTTTCCAGTTGCTGGTCATAACAATATCAGATGTGTGTGATTAACTAGTAAATAATGCATGTACTGCTTATGCTCTTAGTTTGTTGACTGAATGGAAAAGGTCATTGTCATATTATAAAGCCAGTGATACTTTCTGGCCACCATTACAGCTCTTTTCTTGGACCTTTTGCCTTTTTGACAGGTGCAAAACATGTCTCAATCAATAGAGGTATTGGACAGGCGAACTCAAAGAGATTTACAATATGTGGAGAAGATGGAAAACCAGATGAAAGGGTTGGAGTCCAAATTCAAGCAAGTGGAAGAAAGCCACAAGCAACATCTTGCTAGGCAGTTTAAGGTGCGTGCTCCCATCTCTTTCTCCCAGAGCTCTGCTTGTTCTTTCTGTCTTGCTTTTTCCTCTTCTCTGTAGAAATAGGGAATGGTTGTGGGGAGAAAGGGATGAGAGAAAGCGACCCAGAAAAGAGCCTTCCAAACCACATGAGTGTTAAAGTAGAGAAGGTTCAGGTTTTGACCTTCTCCTCCCTGGTCCACATGGGGAAATAATGGAAAGGTCAATGTTGACCAGAAGCCCTTGATACATATTCACTGAACCATCACCTGAATCAAATCCAGTCTGGAATCACAAGATCCTTGTGACTGAGCTGTTCCACTTATGGGGGTATTGCAGCTCAGTGAAAGAACTTTCGTTATCATTCCTATTTAGGTGACTCACTTTCATAAAGAGGGGAGCTGAAGGGGTTATTTTAATTGATGCTCCCAGTCAGGAATGGCTATAATATAGCATGGATTTTAATGCCTGACCTAATTTAGGCTTGACAGGGTATATTGTAGCTTTGCAGAGAGCAGAGAGAAATTATTATCCTACAGGGTAATCAGGAAAGCTCTTTCCTCTTTTCATAGGTAAGTGATAACTTGTCATCTGATAGCTCAGGATTGGGAGTTGGTTTCCAGCCCTTCCTAGCTATACAACTTTCAATGTCATTTAAAATGGGAAATACATATATATCTCAAGTAAGGTATATATGTACCTGAATTTAAATTAGAGTCCCCATTTAAAGAAATCTCTTTCTTTGGGCAGTCATTCTCAATTGAAAATTGCTTGTGTGTCCTGTTTGTCTTTCCCCTTTTCCCTCCGTGTCGCTGTTGTTCGTAGACATCTTTTTCTTTCCGCAATCCCTGCATGAAGCAAGAAATAACTCTCTAAAAAGCTGCATGTTAAATAGATGGAATGACAGAGAAATAAACCCATGAAGCAAAACAATATTGGGCCTGATCCTGCTGAGAAATGAGTAAGTTCTTTTTGGAGGTGAATGAACTTTTTTGAGGTCTCTGGTATGTTATTGATTTAGACTGGAAGAAAGATGGAACTCTATTGACCTGATTGACCAGTGAGAGTTTATGCACCTGCCAAAAAAGAAGAGTACTTTCTTCTTAGGTATAGGATCAGGCTCATTAAATGCATGTGTATTTACAGCAAATATGGTCAGAGAAAACAATCTTTCACTTAGCTGCTGTCTCAGAACATGATTTTTTTTTTTTTACTCTAAACTCTTGGGGCCACAAGACTATCGTGATGGTGGGTCTTGGGGAGGAGATATAACTACAACTGCCTTTTGAGCATGCATAAATAACTTGTAAAAATCTGAGCCTAAATGTTGTGAGGACATTCTAAATAACTGTGACAGCAGGTTGTTTCTGCTAACTCCAGCATTTAAATGTGAGTTTCTTCTATTATTACCATAAGAATATTTGTTTATTAATGGCTATCTGTGTAAGAAAGGCAGGCTAGTGGGCTAGCTCCTCAACAGTATTTCATTTTCTTGCTTACAGGGCTAACTTAAAAGAGTTTTTTCAATGCCGCAGTGACTGAAGAAGCAGTTCACTCCCATGTAACCATGAAAGAGAGCCAGAGAGCTTTTTGCACCATGCATTTTATTATTATTTTCAAATAATTAGCACCATATCATTAAGGAATCTTGAATCCAACTGAGATCTTCCTTTTGCATGTGACTGTAGATGCATTTCATGAATAGTTTGAACCCTTGTCAATGCATTTTTTTGAAAAAGAAAACAAGAACTTTGTGTATGTGATCTAAAGCATGTAACCCTAAGATGTTGCATTCAAAACTGACAATAAAGACCTTTCCCAAATATGTTGGTGTTCTGTAGACTGTTTTAATATGCTCTTTCTAATTCATCATTTGGACCAAAAATGAAAATAAAATAAAATGGGGAATATTCACATTTGCACTCACATAGGGAGAAGCCAGGACGAGTCAGGGTGTTACAAATTTTTGCACGCATCGCACTGAACCAAGCTTATTTTGACCTTGCAGGCAATAAAAACGAAAATGGATGAACTTAGGCCTTTGATACCAGTGTTGGAAGAGTACAAAGCCGATGCCAAATTGGTATTGCAGTTTAAAGAGGAGGTCCAGAATCTGACGTCAGTGCTTAACGAGCTGCAAGAGGAGATTGGCGCCTATGACTACGATGAACTTCAGAGCAGAGTGTCAAATCTTGAAGAAAGGCTCCGTGCATGCATGCAAAAATTAGGTAGGCTCAGAACCCTGTGGTGGGACAGGCTCACCCCCCACCCATGTATAGTGTATTGCACAGATAGAGATAGTAGTGCTGAAGTGGATAGTTCCCTTCTGGCTTTAGCAAAGCCATTCTGTATTCCTACCATTATGCAAACCCAGGTGTCTTTCAAAGGCCATCTTCCCCAGAGAGAGAAATATGGTAACCACTCACTGAGTTTTGGTTTCCAAATATTATGCCAAGCCTAGTGCAGAGTCTTTAGTTGCTTATACATCTTTTAGAAAGAAGAATAAGGGCATAAATTACATGCTGCATGTTATTTGAACAGTCTATGAATACAGAAGATGGACCTATCAAATTAACACAAAGGAAGAGAGGCAAACCACTTAACTAATTCTAGTTTTCCCAATTCGAGAACCAATTTTAGTAATCTTTCTGAAGGAGAATGAACTAAGCATCATTTGTTATGAAGAATAACAGGGAACATTCAATTTTATTTTAGAAAAATAGGAAGTTTCTCTCACTTGCAGGAAATGAACCATCTAAGGAATTTTCAAGGAAAAAAGGTCTTCCATTCCTTTCTGTTGTTTCCAAGAAGCATCCCCAAAATTAGTGGACTGAATTTCATTCTTCCTTCTGATTGAACACCCACTTGCATTATTGACTTTCCAGTTGAGTGCTTTAATACCATCTTGGCAAGTTAACTGCTGAAATCACTTTTAAGTAGCACATATAAAATTCCAATGGATTTCTTAGTGAAATCTTAGTCTTAGTAAAGATTAGATATGTCCTACTTACGAGATCATCTTGATGAGGTATTAGTTCATTTTAATTTCCCTATATGTTGAGGGGGGTGTCACCCTTTGTAATGAAGCTTCTTTCAGGATTTTAACTGCTTTCTTAGTCTTCTAATACCATCAGTTACCCTACTCTCACCCAAATGCCCTACCTAGTAGCCAAATATATCCGGAGGAAACATTTAATTTTAGAATATTTCTGGACACTTCTCATGGTACTAGTTAACTGAAAGACAGCATACACACAACAGTAAAGAAAATAGAGTTGAAGAAAATATTGTTTCATGAGTAGGCACTTGTATTTAATATCCCTTTTGTTTATTCATTTTTATAGGCCTAAATGCTCAAGACTTAAGATACTTTTGATAGAAAAGTCACAATATTTTCAGTTCACTAGTATAAGATATGTATAAGATCATAAGATATGTAGTTTTTTCCTTTAAAATTAGCTTTAGCTTTTATCATCTGCAGAACATCATCTCATCTCTGACAAAAATCAGTGAATTCATATAAAAGAGTTTTAGCAAATGTCTTTGGTGTAGTGGGGAAAAAAGAAGTCAGGAGACTTGGTTTCTATTTCCAATTCTATTTCCAATGTACTATTAAATAACTGGGTAACTTTGAACAAGTGACTCTCTGGACAGTACACTTTCTCCATTAGTAAAATAAAGGGGTTGAACTAAGTGACTTCAGAGATCAAGTCTAAGGTCCTATAGGCATGTTTAAAGTAGGGAATTATAGATTATACCTGAAGTATAATCTTTGGACTTCCACTGGAGAAAGAAATTACTACTGTGACCACATCCCCATGTGAAATGCATTTTATTAACCTCCTTAAAGATTAATCTTTGTAGAAATCATTCTTTAGGCTTGCAATTCTCCTGTCTCTTAGCCCTTGAGAAATAAGGATTGAATTATTTTCTTTCACAAGTGAGTGGTTTTTGACCTTTTTGCCATCTTAACTGTGGAGTGGGCAAATATAGAGAATACTGAACCCCGAAATGACCCAGAATCGCAATGACCAACACAAATAGACAAGAGCAGAATAAAAGTTGCAGATGGTGAAAATGTAAGGACTTTTCCAAGTTGGGAAAATGTCCCTCTCAGGATGATGCATGCCTGTTCCATCTGTGCTGGGACCTATTTTTAGACATTGGTGTGAATATATTTTGTAGTTTAAGATCTTGGGACTCCCACGTGCTTACCCATGGATTGCTGAAAGGATTGGTTTGGGGAAAAAAGAGAGAATAAAATGGCCCCTATGGTTTTTTAACCCTTCAGGCTATAGCAATATACATGAATATCTACATTTAAAAATCTCAGTCTAAAATCTTTCCTAGAACTTCATATTAATTATTAAGTGCTGCTGAAAATCATATACTGTATAGACATGTGACCTATGCAGTTCTAGGAGATCTGATGAAACATGCATGAAGCAGTAGAAAGAGCAATGGATTTGGAGGGTGAAGAACTAGTTCCAAATTCTAGTTCTGCTAGCATGGGCAAGTTGCTTGACTTCTCTAGACCTCAGTTTACTCATCTTTAAAATGGGATGAGTGGGACTAAGTGACCTTTGAGGTCCTTTCCAGTTCTAAACATAGAATCCTGTGTCAACTTTTGAATGGTTAAGTTAGAGAACAGCTTTAAAATGGCGGCCTTTAAAATGATGGAAGAAGGAAGCAAATGCTTTTGTCTGATATTTTCTCATCACAGAATAACAATCCCTTGAACTTCATACAACAAGAACATTTAATCCTAAGTAGAGTTGCAATTATAACTTCTCTTTGAAAGAAGGGACGTCTGAAGCTAAAAGAGATGAAATAATTCATTTAAGGACACATACGCAGTTAGAAACAGCACTAGGAACTCAGAGATGAATCAGATAGAACACCTAGAACTGAAAATTGGTCAATGGTACTGGTCACCCATTTTCTGGGACTGGGAGGATTTTGCTCACTTTTCTTCCTCTTGAGTCCCATTTTTATAGTTCATTGGCCTCAGAACCCAAGTATCAAACAAATTCCAAATGATAGTAATATGAGATATTCATTTTAGCTTTGCAAATAACTGTGGGACATCTTTCTAGCTAGGATTCCTCACTGGCAAGTGTACCAGGGGTGCATGACAAAGGAAATGAGTGTTATAAGTGGCCCAGCATTATAGCCTTGCTTAGTGAATAGGTTATTTTTAGAGCTATTTGTTGCCACCTCCTTAGCACTCTTGACTCATTCAAGTACCTCCAGAATTAGCTGAAGCATAGTCTGACTGTAGATTTCTTAGTCTTGGAGCATTGCTGCTCCCTTCTCTGGTGTAACATCATCAAGAAAGGGATTCACTGCAGTGAACCAACTTATTTTTAACTAGGTCTCTTTTGGATTTCTTTTTTTTCTTCAGCTTCTCTTAAGGTCGATATTGCTGACACTTCTTGACCCTGCTACATACACATATATGAAAAAAATCAATAGTAGCTGGTTGAATTAGTTTTTCTGTTTCCATTTTTAAAAATGACCCTCTGTCCAGGGATTTTAGGCTTCATCTAATAAGCTGAACCAAAGACTCAAGTTGGAAACTGTCATTTGCAATAGCCTTGGAAACAAGAGGTCAAACTTAATTTCTCTTGAATTTATTTTCTGAAAAGAATCTGTTTTCTTGTGTTTTTCCTATTATTACTCAGATTTCTTAAGCATGTTGAACAGAAATGGAAAATATGTTTGCTCAAGGATTTCGTACCTTTGAACCTGGAGTATTAGTTGCAACATCTCACCATAGATAGAGGGCACTCTCAAAGTCTAATAAAGACTCACAAGTGTTAGTAGCTCTTTAATCTGTTAACCAGTGGGTTCTTTGCTAACCAGGTTAAGATCAGAGAGGGGGTTGTTCTCTGAGATCCAATGTTCTTGAAATAGTGAAAGGTGGATCCCTATAATGGATAGAAGAAAAAATCAACAATGCAGGACTTCAGGTCTTGTGATAAAGGTTAGTAGTGGATTTCTTTATATCAGCAATCAGATTTCTTAGCCAAAAACTTCAGGTCTAAATTCAGGGAATTTCTTGACTACAAAGTATTTGCTAATTTGGGAGCTGCTTAAGGGCCTTTTGATTCATCAGTCCTTCAATTTGATGAAAGTGGCATCTTTCCTAACCATATAATAAGAGCAAAATATACTTTGCCATGACATCATCTCCAGCATTCACTCTCATGGGAGGGGTCATCTGAAACTAGTTTCTTAGGTCTCTAAGTGGAAAGGTGAATGAGAGCTGCAAAGGAAGAAAGATTACCTCTTGGGTATTGTTGGAATGAGGCACATAGATGGTTGGACTGGATATTTCATTTGAATCATAGGTTTTACACTAGGAAGGACTTCAGAGTATTGAATTCAGGCCACTCATTTTACAACAACATAACAAAAAGACATCACATAACAAAACAACAACAATGAAGTGTCTGGCCTTATATACTTACTAGCAGTGTGATCCTGGGCAAGTCACTTAGCCTCAATTTGCCTCAGTTTCCTCAACTGTAAAATGAGGATAATAACAGCATGTACCTCTCAGATCAATGTAAGGATTAAATGAGGTAATGTTTGCAAAGCACTTAGCACAGTGCCTGGCACATAGATGTCATTCTTTACTTCTTTCTTTCCTATATTTATAGCTTGCAGTTGTTGCACATAGATTATCTCATTTGATTAGGGCCAAAGGAGGCCTTGCTTCAATTCACACAGGCAGTAAGTCACAGAACTGGAGTACCCTGATTGCAGATCTAGACCCCTTTTAATATACTGCATTGCCCTCCAAGTAAACAGGAAGGAGCTTCTATTCTTCAGCCCCATTGGAGCTAGTGAGTCAACAGTAAAAAGGCCTCTGAGGAAGTCTAATCCAGTTCATTTGGATCTGACTGGTTATCCACATGGGATAAAGAAAAGATCAGGGTGTACCTGGTTTCAGAATCTACCCCTCCAAATCCTAAGTGCTAACCCTCGCCCTTTATCAGATTCCTAGCAAGCCATATTTCTGCCTATTTGTTCTGTGAAGTTCTGTATAATAAGAGGTTAAGTTCTACAATCTTGTGGCTAGAGTACAGGATTTGGAATCAGAAAATGGAGATTTGAAACCTAGTCTACTGCTTACCAATTGTGAGACCTTGGAAAAGTAACTCAGTCTCTCCGGAGCTCAGATTTTTTTCATCTGTAAAACAAAGGGAGGAATTGGACCAAATCACCTCTAAGGTCTCTTTGACTCTAAATCCTATAATGATCTTCTTCAGTCCTGAACATTTCTTACCCTACTGAAGACATAGGATCATAAAGGATCGTGAGATTTAGAGCTAGAAGAGGACTCAAAAATCCTTAAGTCTATGAATTTAAGATGACCTCCTTCTTAACCCTTCTGTACAACAATATCCCTCAAACTCAACAGGAATACAAAAGGCTGAATGGAAAGTCCAGGTAGTTATTGACTACTTTTCCTAAGGATCTGGATTCTAGTAAGATTGTCCTATGACCTAGGTGATCTGGGATTATTGATCATCAGACTTCCTTTGGGGAAATGGAGTACATCTTTAGGTATGCCTCTGTGTCTAGCCCATTGATTTAGACCTCAGGCGTGTTCTTTCTGGTCTTTTGTATTCAAACAATTCTATTTCACCTCAGCTGCCTTGGATTCCTTTTCAAAAGTATCTGGATTGTGGTTAAAATCAACTCCCAATCTTCCTTGAGGGGCCACTACACAAATTTACTAATTTCAGTGTATTTCTTTTCCTCCCTGATTTGTACTATCCCTGTTGTGAATAACTATTACAGCCATTGATATGTAAGGGTTATAGTAGGGTTGAATCTTCATTCTAGAATACTAGAACCTTAGAAAAGGATCATTTAATTTAGCTTCACATTTAGTATAAGAATTTTCCATGTAGACTCCTAACGAGTGGTCACCCATCTTCTGCCCTGTGAAGGACAATTGAATAAAGATACCTTTTCGTCGATGCTCAATTTCGTGGGAGAAAAATATACTAGGAATAGCTTTGGATTTGGAGTCATGAGGCCTAGATCTGAACCCTGTCTTTGCAACTTACATCCTATGTGGCAATTCACTTCAACCTCTTTGGGCTTCAGTTACTCTCTGTGTAAATGAGGAAATTGGATTGTATCTCTAAGGTCTGTTCCAGCTCTAAATGTATTATGTGATAACGAAAAACTAACTCACATCTCTCTCTTTTTTGGTCTGGACTAATCAGGACAACAGAGGGACGCTTTCTGAACTAAATATGCCAAGTTTGTCTTTGCTTCTCTGTTGGGAGATTTTAAAAAACAACCTTTTTGCTTGTTCTAGAAGACTTTTGGCTGAAACCAGGTTGGATTGACATCCAAAAATAAGTACCCAGTTCAGCACTGGCAGCCTTTTGTCTGTGGACAACAATGTAATAGGAGAACGAAACAGAACATGTGAAGTTTACCTTTATTCCTGAATCGGTGGTACCCAGGAAAATACAAGTGACCCAAGGAAGTTGTCCAGTATAAAGGCTAATGGAGCACAATGGGCCCAGGGCAAAATTGGGGAATGGGGAATTTTGTATTGTACATCTCATCCTCCACTTACATTGTCTACCTTCTTCCTCATCTGTCTTCCTACATGTTTCCCACCTTCAAATGTTTTTCTACTATCATAAGCTCTCCTGGAGACTGTGTAAAACTTATTTACACTGACATATTCATTACTTTGTGTGACTAATCCCCCCCAATTTTTTTTTGAGAGATGAGTTTGGAAAAGGACAGTGGTAGAGCCCAGTGTGCTTAAATGGAGGATTCTCCAAGGTCCCTGGGTGACTTTCTACTCAGGCTCTATTGAGGCTATCTCACTTTACAGCCATCCAAATGCTATGCTTGAGAAAGGCTCTTTACAAAGACCTTCCAATCTCTGGCAGCCAGGATGTTGTTGACTTTGTTTCTGTTGCCTTGGGCTGCCTCTTTCTCTTCATCTATTGGAGTGAGTTCAGAAGTGGGCAGTTAAGGGAAGTAGCAAAGGACAAAATATAATGATTGCAAGAAGCTCCCTTTCATCTGAAATGGGGCTTTTGTGTCTGAGATTGGAGTCTTATGTCTCCCTTTCTCAGACTGACTCTGACCCTTCTTTACGCCTCTCATTTTCTTTTTTCCTCCTTCATTGCTATGGTGTAGGTTCTCTCTCTCTCTCTCTCTCTCTCTCTCTCTCTCTCTCTCTCTCTCACACACACACACACACACACACACACACACACACACACACACACTTTGACATAAGAGACCAGGAACATATAAGGAGGTAAAAGAATTATGAAAACATTGAAATACAATATTGCTAATATGCTGACTTTTTAAAACTATAATACATTTTCCTTTGTAGTGGGGAAGATTTCCATTACTCAGCAAATATTTATTGAGCAGCTATTATAGTCAAGGCATTATGCTAGATGGTGTAGAAAATATGGAGATAAATGCAAATTATAGTTTATGTCCTCAAGGAACCTGATATCTTATGGTATATGACATCTCCAAGAACATGCATATGATAAACACACAGATCAGTATGTGATCATTGCCATGAGTCCTAGTGCTATGAGAGTTTAGTTGAAATGATGATTTCTGGCTAAAAGGATCAACAAGACATTGTGTAAGAGGTCTTATTTGAGCAACACATGAAGGATATGTAGATTTCAGCTGAAAGAAGTAAAGCAAGAAGGCATTTTAGACTTACAGAACAACATGAACAAAGGTAGGAGACAGGAAAAAGGTTATTCTGGAGGTCAATTGGCTAATCTGCTTTTTTTTCCTTTCACTTTGGGGAACCGTGGAATAAGAAAATACCAGCAGTAGTCTGACCCCTTATGCTGTTGAATGATCAGACATCAAGAATGTTTCTTACCACTTGTGAAGTGTGTGTGCTTGTGTGTCTGTATGTTTGAGAAAGAGACAGACAGATAGAGACAGAAAGACAGTCAAAAAATGGGGGGTGGGGAGACTGATTCTTCATTGATAGGTTCTATTTGCTGTGGGGATTAAGAAAATTGAGATGGCTGGAAGTTCATACAGTTGTGTTTAATGGGAAAAAGTATTATCCTCAGGATGAGAATGTAGTGCAGAAGCAGGTGTTTTTCCTGAGGATATCAAATCACTGAACCCTTTGGAGGTTCCTGATTAGATTTATTTCCAGAGCAACACATAGAGAGAATTTACATCTAACCAATAAAGGAAAGTTTCTTTGAAAGGGAAATAGTTAAGGATTTAAATATTTTTAGGTCAATGTTGACATCTCCCTGAGTAGTCCCTCCCTAAGCAAAGTTTATATAAACTGATCCTGTGAGTTTGTAGTGGAGTTTGTAGCTCCATATTCCTATTGTTGATATGAATGCCCTTTTTCTGTTTGTTTTTACTCAGCAGATGCTAGCTTGCCCATATGGCCTTGGGATCTTCCCAAGGTTACTAGAACTGAGAGGAAATGACTCACATAGACAGAATGTAGTGTTTGACTCCTGTGATTTCCAAAATATTTGTCCTCCTCCTTTCTTAAAATACTCAATGTGGCTCTATCACCTCTGACAATTCATTGGAAAAAGAAAAAATCTGAGATGGTCCTGAAACCAGACCCTCTCCTGAGATATCCAGTCCTTTATTAGTTATACCCAAATTCAAATTATCACTTGTATTTATTTAGATAATCCTCCCTTTTCCACCTCACTCCAAATACTTACCCCTTTTACAGATATCTTACTATGAAAATGTGGAAGAAACTGCACAGGTAAATTGGTGTCAATTTTTGTGAGCAGACATGAGCCTCAGAACCAAATGAGATTATAATCTCGGCTGGGTCTCTCACATCTTGTCCAAAAATATTGGAGAGATCAGTGACCAGACATCTGATTTGGTTAAACAGGTTAATTTATAACTCTTAACAATCCTTAAGCAATGGTTCTTGAATTTGATTAAAATGACATTAGAGTAGATTGAGAGAGGGTCATTTTTAAAAGAATGTGTTTATTTTTCAAAATGAAGATTGGGCATGGGAAGAAATATATGAATCAATCATGGATCAAGTTGGATTTCAAGTTGGAAGGAAAATACACACACATACACACTTTGCACTTTAGGGAAGGATGGAATAAGGCAAAACTATCAGTGGTCTAACCCCCGAGCACACTATCAAGTAACCAGGTACCAAGGACAATTCCCAATATAGCATTAGGGTCTATATCTTTGAACATTTCCCACTGACTTTTGTGGTGGGTGGGTGGGTGTGTGTGTGTGTGTGTGTGTGTGTGTGTGTGTGTGTGTGTGTGTGTGTGTGAGAGAGAGAGAGAGAGAGACAGAGACAGAGACAGAGAGAGACACAGAGAGAGACAGAGAGACAGAGACAGAGACAGAGATACTGTTTTATAGATGAGGAAGCTCAAGTCCAGAGAAGTTGAGTACTTTGTCTAAGGTTATCAAGAGAATAACCAGCAGCACTAACATTTGAAACCATGTTCTGAAGCCAATACAATGTTCTTTCCATTACACCACATCAGAAGGCAATTTTATTTATTTCTTGACTCTCTAGCCATGGGACAACAGCTTGGAGAGATGACTCATTTTTTTCTCAACTTGAAAAGAAAAGACTTGGTTTGCATTTGGGTTCAAAGGCTGATTCTGATTGTGCTCTTAATTAACTTTTTTCTAGATGCTATTTCATCAACATCCTTATGTTGGGCAAATCTGTTGCTATAACTTAAAATACAAGAAATAGTTGTAGCAGGTCTTGGTTTAGGGCCCTGAGCTTCAAGCCATTGCTAAGTTTCATAAGAAGTTATTTAATAGAGATATCCCCTTCTCTTTCTAGTGGGGGTGGGAGGGAAGCTGTAGCAGAAATCTGGTTCTGAGCAAGGTGAGAAATGGAGTGTTTTATACCCTTCCTCTCTGTCAGTGGTTGGAGCTTTACAGGTGGGAGGGGCTTTAAAGGGATTGTATAGACTGAATGGCAGTTGGGTGAGGTGTAATTTCCAGTTCTCCCACAGATCCTTGATCTTTTCTGAACTTTATATACTATTTGATTTTGACCATTTGTATTCAGGTTTAGACTGAAGGCTAAAGACAGAAAAACAGCCTAAGGGAGGCAAAAAAAGAAGCAAGAGTGGGTTTTTTCCAGGAGAAAAACTTCCGTAGCAGGTCCCTTTCTTATGGTCTTAGTTCTTAGTGAGTGACTCATTTTGGTACAATGGGAAGAGAAGAGCTCTGCCTTTGAATCAGAGGGCTTGGGTTCAAATCTTCCTTTGTTATTTACCCATGTGACCTTTTGCAAACTGGATAACCTCTCTAGACTTTAGTATTTTCTCATCTGCAAAATGAAGGGACTGGCCTTGGATAAGGTTCTTACTAAGATTTCTTCAATCTCTAAATTCTGTATTGTATGTTCAATTCATATTTTTTCTTTCCCTGCCCATCCTTCATTAAAAATAGTATCATACACTTTTTCAAAAATCCAAAGTAATCTCCCACTATACTCTAAGACCATTTGTGTCAACAGTAACAATTTAAAGATTGGTGAGAACATCCAGAGACTTCTGAATTAACTTGTTTATTCAAAGTAAGATGTTTGTAAGGAGGGCAGGGTTAGAATAGACTCTGATGTTTCTTCCAACTCTAAATCTAGTGCCCCAGGACTTTGGAAAACAGAGGAGACTCTCCAGGAGCAGCCTATTAAACCTATACCCCTTTGTTCTCCAGATCACTTTGCATTTGAGAGCACATGGCTGAAGAGAATTTTATTGCAGAATAGTGTCATATGACCCCCTAATAGGTCTGTGACCTAGTGACAGAAAAAGCAAAGCCATGTTAAACAACAGAAGGTATTTATTTGTGTATTTAACATACATTTATTGAGCGCCTACAGAGTACAGAGGCTTGTACTAGGCACTGGGGATGATGCAAGATCCAACTAAATAATTACAGCTGACCTGTATGGCACTTTGACAGTAAAGTAGAAAGAGTGCTGGGCCTGGAGTCTGAGAGATCTGAATTCAAATCCAGTATTAGAAACTTGGACAAGGAATTTAACTTTCAGTCTGCCTCAGTTTCCTCCATAGTTGTGAGAATCAAATGAGATGCTATTTCTAAAGCACTTAGTACATGTCTATATTTCTAAAGCACTTAGTACATGTCTAGGACATAGTGAGTGCTTCACAAATGCTCATTTCCTTTCTTCCTTTGAGAATATCTTATTTGATCCTTCCCAAAACCCTATGAGGTAGGGACTTCAGATTTTCTTATCTTTCTTTTGCAGAGGAGGGAGTTGAGACTTAGAGAGATGAAACTGATTGTGCCCATGCCCTGTTAGGAGCAGCATTTGAACCCAGGCATTCTCTTGTTCCAAGCCTAGCATTCTTTCCTCCATATCATGCTGTTTCCCTGAATGAAGCTCCAGCTACTAGAGGTAAACAGCACCAACACAGATATCAAGTGATATTGTACTTCATACCTAAGTGCATCAGAGATCCCCCAAACAAAGTGCTTTCTATATGAGGTCCAAGAAGGGGAGGTCATTTCCAATAAGAGATATTTCCATGGGATCCTCCCATGCAAAAGTTGACATCTGAAGAGAACTCTATAAGGTAGGAAGTATGATTGTGTTAAATATATAGAGGCCATGACTTTCGTGGTGAGGGTCCTGGCTACTAGCCTTAGTTTGCAAGTAATCTGCTAAGTGATCTTGGAAAGCCATTTCCCTCCTCTGAGCCTCCATTTCCCTATCTGTTAAATTATGGGACTAGACTAGGTGCTCTCTAAGGTGCTTTCTACTTCTAAACTCAGTGTCTTGAAATTTCTACATTGTAACATCCTACCAGTTCTGCCATTCTGTATTCTAATGTCCTTTCTGACTCTGTAAGTCAAGGTGGAATTTTCTTGTTTATTATTATGGTTGCTATTGTTTAACTTTACTGAATGTGGAATTAAAAGAATAGCTGGTTTTCAATCTGTGCTGGCAGCCCCAGCTGCCTTTGTCCATGGTGCCATGGTGGCATGGACAAGGTAAGTTTATTCTTTCTCTCTACCTCACTTCCTTATACTATCTTAGTACTGCAAGCAGAAAGGTTTGTGGGTCCAATCTTGTAAAATTTGTGATTTGATTTTTTGGAACTGATGAAATTCTCTCACCCACCTAAGCTCCAAATCCTTGTATCTTGAGGCTAGCTATTGTGTCCACTTTTGAAAACAGGTTTAATTTGATGAGAATGCAATAAATAGCTCCATGGGCCCTTTGGGCATCAATGGCACCTTTGTCCCATTTTTTTCTTCCTAGCTGGGTTTCATGATCCCAGGAATGCTACTACACCCTTAACTTGGAGGTTAAATGGGGTATAGCAGAGTTTGAGTGAGCACTCTGAGGTCCCACAGCACAGTCTGGAATAGACACAGCAGTACTCCAGACTCCAGTCTTAGGTTTCAGACAGTGCCTTCTCTCTTTCCCTCCCCTTCCCCCACTCAGTGCTAGGAATAGCATTGCAGGTATGTCCATGAATCCATGAGATTCCACCTTCTCAGAAGGTGATTTTAATCAGTAAGGATATTTAAAGAGTAATGTGTCCTAACTACTTAATGAAACAGTTGGTATGTGTGTGTGTGTGTGTGTGTGTGTGTGTGTGTGTGTGTGTGTATGTAAGGGAATCATTGTTCTTTGGTGGGGAACATTTGCTTCTTTATCCTTTGTTTTAAGCCTGAATGGTATTGAAATGGGCATCCCAACCCTCCCACTTCTACGTAAAGTAGTTGGCATGGATTCAGTAGGGTTTCAGAAGACTGATATGCAGCTGCCTCTTTTCTGTACCAAGCTGACTGCCCCTGAGCAGCATCTGGCTTCATTTACTATTCTACTGGTAATGCAGCACTTCTGGTTTGGGGAGGGTATGGTTTCTCTGGGCCACTATGATAAGGGATGTTGCCATTAAAAACAAGGGCATGAACAAATGTTCAGCAGCCATTCACAGATTAATGGCAGGGAATGAAAGTAGAGCTTCCTTCTCCCACCTCTAAGAGAAAAATGTTATTTCCACCACCTCCCACCTTTGACAGTACATGCTATTATGGGAACATCCCCATTTTTAAATTGACTTTGAGTGAGGCCATTTGCCACCCCGCCCCCCCCAGTTGCTAACTCACCTTGTTGTTCCTCTGCATTATACTATTTTGCAGCTTGTGGCAAGTTAACAGGAATCAGTGACCCAGTGACCATAAAAACCTCTGGATCAAGGTTTGGATCCTGGATGACAGACCCACTTGCACCAGAAGGTGATAACAGGGTAAGTTTATTCTCTCTCCCCACCTCACTTCATTATCCCATTTTGAAGCTATGAAAACAGAGCTAACTAAGGTTTATAGGTATGATCTTGTACAATTTGTGATCTTTGAAACTGATAAAACTCTCCCTCAAGCTCCAAATTCCTAGCACTTGAGTCTAGTTATTATGTCTACTTTAAAAGCAAATTCAATTTAATGAGACTTCAATAAGTAGCCTCATGGGGGCCTCTCAAAAGAGTAGTCCTGTATGGTCATGGAAAGGACACTTACTATGAACTAAAATGTTGTTCTGGGTCACTTTAATGGAAATGATAGTCATTCCTCCTAGTGTGGGTCTCTAATGGTCAGCCAGAGAAAGCTATGTGCCAAGATGACTTGGGTAGGAATCAGCTAAGGAGGAATGATGTTTAGAACAGCTGACTAGCTAAGAAAAAAGACTCACAGTCATAGGATCGAGTAGAATTTGTAATTTCCTTATCTCAGGCCACTTTTAAGGAAAAGGTAGTTAACTGTAATAGCTTAAACTAAGTATAACCTAGAGATAGAAGAAGGATTGGATTAGCATTTCTGGAGCTGTATGTTGGTAGGAAAATGCCAGTATGGTTGTAAAGATGGGAACCATCTAGCTGGGGGATGATTCCATAAACGAGCTATCAACATGGCCCCTCCTTTCTTCCTAGACACTTTTAGCTCCCCATAAACACCTTGTCCTCCCTCTCATCATTTTCTTTTTCCTCTATCCAGCTGTCCCAGCTTTAGACACATAAATAGGATAGAATACTCATGTTCATTTCTGAGGTGAAGGAAACAGACATATGTTACTAATACTCTTTTAGAAAGCAAGAAATTTTCCCAAACTTGGAGATTTTGTCAGAGAATGATGGTGGGAGGGAGTGAAAAGGTTATGAGGGAATACGAGTGAATGGGTGAATCATAAGACGGTTATGGGGTAAGAGAATTTGAAGAATATTGAGTTAAATGGTCTTTCAAAGTCTTGTCCATTCTGAACATTCTAAACTTAAGTGATCAGCTCAAAGAGAGTAGACCAAAAGAGATCTCTCAGGCTGTTTCCAACAACTCCTCAGAGATAGGAGTTAGTTTAGACCCTATGGAGAGACTGAAGAAGCCTGGTTCTTATGTAACAAAGAGGTGAGCCTGTCATAAATAAAAGAACACATTCTACAAAGTCATCCCGGAATGGACTTTGCTTCCTGTAGCTTCCTTCTCCTGACATGGTTCTGTCTTAGTGAGTTCACCTTTAGGGCCCTTCTGTTCTAAGTCAAAATCTACCCCCTGCTAAGACCTTTTCATTCTATTTTTAACTTCAGGGGAAAAGATCCATTAGACTTTTCTGTTTTAATGACATCTCATTTGTCCTTCATTTGCTATTCCTCTCATGGTTAGATGGAAACTCATGTTCCTTTTTACTTAGAAAAGATATTGCTCTTTTCTATATAGCTTTTTCCCCTAGAGAAAACTCAGAAAAGGGGAATAGACAAGTCCCATGTTTGTCTTGATTGGCTGGCCCCTTGCTTATTTGTTTGAGACTCCTTTGGGAATTGATGAGATGAAGGATTGTTGACTAAGAATGGATGATGAATAGTGTATTTCACCAACTAGCCCACATAATAGCGATGGTGAACATTTTACAAACATCTTTTTTATAGTCTTTCCCTTGGCCATTTTCCTCCATGTTTTTTACCTGTCTACAGTTACTTCTTTTATGATCTTTTAGAGTGCCATTTTTCTGCTATCACCCTCTGGAATGCATGTGCAGTCATTATCATTTAAAACAAAAACTTCTTAGATAACAAGTTTAATGCCTACAGCTCTCTGTGGATTTCATAAACTATTTGGGATATGAAACATGGCCATGTCTCTAACTACTCTCCCTTATTGAATTAACTCCAATGGGTTAATTCAATAAGCAAAAACAATTCACCAGACTGGTGAAATTCCTTAACCAGTCTATCTTTTCTCTGGGGGGCTCATAAAGAAATTTGAGAGAAGTGGACAACTCATATCATTATTACACTTAAATGAGTGGACAAGGAGCTACTTGCATTTCTGGATAGACTAGGGACTCTCTGGAAGACCTCTTAGAGGATACAAATGGGTCCTAGCATCCCATCTTGCTATGCCCATGATATACTATTGCTCTGCCTTACCCCATCATTCATGGTTTTCATTATTTAGAGTTGGTGACATAAGAAATGATGTGATAATGTTCTGGCAGTGTCTCCTTTATGGAAGACGATGGATGAGGGAATAATAGTTAAAATGTTTCCCTAGAAGTATGTCGCATTTCTCTTGATTTCATAACTTCCATAAAATAAGAATAGCTTCAGTGATCTTAACTGTACACAAAAAAGGGAATATCCTATTTATGCAAATAGGTGATTTTCCTAAATGTTCACTACACTGTCATGAAAAACATGGTAAAGCATTTTAAAGTCTCTTGCTGTGGGCCAGGCATTGTGCTAGGTGCTGGGGATACAGAGACAAAAATGAAAGAGTCCCTGCCTTCCTGGAGTGTACATCCTTCATGGAAAACCATGACATTTGTCTCTCCAGAAAGAAATATTTGTATTCAGTTATTTTGGAGGCATAATTAAATTGGCCCTCCCATTTTGTAGCCTTTTCTTTTTTAATTATTTTCATCTAACATGTTCTTATATTGTAAATTATTACTAATAGATTGGGTCTCTTGCATAGTACAGTGGAAAAAATAGTGAATTTGGAGTCAGAAGACCTTTGTGCTACTTACTACCTTTGTGACCTTGGGAAAGGTCATTTAACCTTTTGGGGCCTCAATTTCTTTATCTTTAAAATAAAGTTTGAGATCTCTCAGTTTTTTTTGGCTATAAATCAATGATTCCATTGTCTCTGGATAGCTATTAGACCCCACCAATGTCTAAGTTATTAGCAGTGTGGAGGAGCATGATGTTTAATAGGTTGAGTCAACAAGTGTCGAGGATAGGGGCATCTCTACTGAGAGCTCAGATCTTCAGGGATGGAATGAAAAATAACCAAAAGAGGAGATTCATTCTGATAAATAGAAGTCAATTTAGCAAAAGAAAAGATGAGCTGATGTCTGAAATTATGTATGGATTGACTGATCGTAGCTCTTATTAAAAGTACACCTCAGGTTTTTGGCTGCTACCTATTTCAAATTCTTTGTATATTTTTGCATATTCCATCAGCGTGAGAACACTAATCAGATTCTTAGTTCCTCATCTGTGTGTGAGGAAGCTACTAAAAGTCACAGACCTTTGCTTAGAACCAAAAATGTAAAGTCTTACAAAATAAATCTGTCAAGATAATGAATTCATTTGAGAATTAGATATTGAATATCCACATGATGACTTCATAGCCATCGCAGACAAGAGAAGATTGAAATATCCCCTGCAAAAGTAGAGGAAGTTGGCTGAATGCCTTCACCTAGTTCTTGGAACCACTTAAAAACCATGAGTAACCATTAATATTTGGCTTGAGATATTAGTGAATTAACTATCCCCCACTGCCTTACTTTTTGTTGAATAAGAGATAGTACTGAGTTTGGGGTAATTGTTCTTGATTGGCCCAGCAGCCACATGCATATCTCCTATTCTGTCATTTGACAGAATCAACAGGCCCCCTCTATCGATCTGGAACAATTACATACTGCCTAGAGAGACAAGTTTGTTCATGTTATGTTTTCCTTTAATCTTTCCGGTTTTCCCTATCCAATTTTGATCATGAAGATGCAGGAGGCCAATAACTAGCTGAAAATCAATCTATGTTCTGGGGTGTGATGGAATGGAATGCAACTTCAGACATCTGCTGAGACTTTGTCAGAAACAAGCAGATTAAAGGGGGGGACTGACTAAGCGGAACCAGCTGATGATTTACTAAGGCTTTTGTTCAAGGAGAGGAGGGAACTGAGTAAAATGGTTTGCGTGCAAAGATTGAATACATCTAGCCTCCAGAGGAACTTGTTTATTTCCTACCTCTGATATGGCCTTGTGGTGGTAAAATCTTGAAACTAGAAGTGTTTGAATCCTAAATGCATTTCTAAACTCCGCTAGCTTCTACACCTTCATAATGTTGCTTTAGTATTTAGCCATTAAAACAAGTTGTTTTTATGCTAGAGTCCTTTAGACACTAGATCATAGAATCTCATAGTAGGAAGGAACCTTAGAGGTCATCCTGTCCAACTTTCTATCCCAGAGCAAGGATCCCCACTCACTTGGAGCATCTTTGATAGACTTTATTCAACCTCTTCTTGAATACTTCCAATAATAGGGAGTTCCTGACTTATTAAGGTAAATCTGTTTGATTGTGGAGCAGATGTAATTTTTTGGAAATTCTTCCCCTTGTTGAGACTAAATCTTCCTCCCTGCTGTTTCTCCCCATTTCCCCAGTTCTTCTCCATAGTTTGTCTTTCTTCCATTTTCTGATGTGACTCAAGTACTCTCAGTACTGATGATAGCATCCTCAGTACTCATCATAGATGAGTTAGTCTTCCTCCTCTCTTCCTCCCACCCCCCCCCCCGACTCCTGCCACCAGACACTGGAGTTCAGAACTCTTATTACCTGTAGGAAGTGTTGAAACCAGGATGTTTATTTTTGAAGAGTGGGGTGGGATTACTAGAAAAGGTATAACACTTTGCAGTAAATAAGGGACAGAATTTCCCAAATTCTCCTAAGGCTTGTCTGGATTATCTTAACTTTAAAAGGATCATGTAACAATGACATCTTTCTCTAATAGGCTATTCCCTTACAATCTCAATCTGTGATTAAAGAGATCTTCTTGTGCCATATTTTTCTCCCCTTCCTTTAACAAGCAGTTTAATGAGACTATTGGACTATAGACTTTCCCAACCTAACCTGTGGAGAAGACTGTGAGAATTTTGGTTTCTTTCTCAGTCTATTCAATTGAAGTCTTTCTCATGATGCCATGGAAGAAGCCCCGAACTTGAAGTCAAAGGACCATAGTTAAAAATACCAATTCTGCTACTTCCGACTTAGGTAAAGCACTTAACTTCTCTGGACCTCAGTTTCCTCACTTACAAAATGAGTGGGTTGGATGAAATGACCTCTAAGATCACTTCTAGTTCTAAATCTATGATCCTGCTATCAAGATGCATTTTCCAAACAGTGAAGCTTTCTTGATGTTAAGTATTGAACCACAAGGACAAGTTATGACAGGAGTTTGCTTAATCAAAAGTGAGGTCAAACCCTATCCTTTGGTTATCTAGGAAAGCTTCTTAACTAGCTTCTTTCTCTGCATCTCATATGAACTTCATTAAATGTGGCTTTATCTGGTGATGCCAGAATCAAGCAGCTTCAGATGCCTATAGCTCTTCTTTCTGACCATAGCTTTAAGACGCTCCTTTCTAATTGAAAAGCAGATGAAGATAATAGTGACAATTAGAAGAAAAATTGAAGAAAAAACCCATGTTCTCAGTCAGCCAGACCATATGGAACTTTAGTACAATTTGAGATAAATAAAGATTAGTTTTCTATGTGGAGAGAAGGTGACCTTTGACTTTAATGGAGACTTTATTGAGTCTTCATTTGGAATAATGAAATGAAAAAGAGGAAATTCTTAGGTGAATGGTGGGAGTATGGATTTCCTTCTCTTTTGACTTCCTGTTTTGACCTGAGTGATAGAATATCCTTCTATCATTGGCAAATCAAAGGAAAATGATATGGTTGTGAATGAATGAATAAATGAAGGCATCTATTAAGCTCTTACTAGGTGCTAGGTATTGTGCTAAGGGCTGCAGATACAAATGCACAAAGCAATCATATTCTGGTGGGGGGGTGGAGACAACAGGTTTAGGGAAGTGGTACCCATGCAGGGATGTTTTGGTCAAGGAAGTCATAAGAATGGTGAATATTTTCATAAAACAATTGATTGACATGGGGCTACCTGAAATTGTAATTAAGTGTGCTTGGATAGTACCCTTTAGCCTTAGTGTAGCATCCCATCTGGACGTAGAGGGAAGTATCAAGTCAGACCACAAAGCAATTAGGGAGTAGAATTGTTGCTACCATGGCCTTCAAGGGATGTCTGAGAAGGTCTTTATTCTGGGGTTGATATTTTGGGGGGTTTTGTTTTTGGCTAAAACTGGATGTAGATTCATTGAACTATTTGACTAGCGAACATCTTAGGCTCATAGAAAGAAACAAGTAGCCTCTGCACCATTGTTACCATTGCCATTCTGGGAATGGGGATGAAAGCGTCTGCTAAAAATCCTTGGTTGTCCATGTAAATGACATGGGTTGTCATGCTTGTTCTATGTCACAAGAGTGACAGTGAAGATGAGAATAAACTTTATTTGGTATGATGCACCTGAATGATCTGTGGGATAGTGAAAAGAATACCTAATGTGGAGGGGAAAGAGCCGGCTACCAGTGCTAAAGTTGTCACTAACTCACCGGATGACCTTGGGTAAGTCACTTACTCTCTTAGAGCATTGGTTTCTATGCCAGTCAAATGGAGGGGTTGAAGTGAATGACCACCAAGTCCTTTCTGGTTCATACTCCGTGAACCCTGTGTGACCCTTCTGTCCTGAACCCTGGGTGTGCTTTGCAAGGCTGTTACTGTCATAGATTTAGCTACCTCTTGATCTGACTTCTTGATCAATCTTGTGGCCTTACTTGGAAACCTGACAATTAATGAAAAGAGCTAATATTTATATAACACTCTAATGTTTGCAAAATATTTTATGAATATCATTGTTTTATCCTTATAACAAGGGGTAGATTTGGTTATTATTCCTTCCTATTTTACATATGAGGAGGATGAGATAAACAGAAGTTGAGGTGACTTGTCCAGAGTCACGCAACTAGTAAGTATCTGAGGCCAGATCTGAACTCAGGTCTTCCTGACTTCAGGTCCAACACTCAATTATTTCATGTATAATAGTAGTTAGCATTTGTATATCATTTTAAAATTTGTAAAATTCTTTACATGTGAGATCTAATTTAATCTTTATAAGGACCCTGTACAACAGGTGCTATTATTTTCTCATTTTACAGATGAGGAAACTGGGACTGAGAGAGATTAGGTAACTAACTCAGGGTCACACAACTAGCTAGTGTCTGAATCTGGATTCAAACTCAGGTCTTCCTGATTCCAAGTGTGGCATTCTGTCCACTATGCCATCTAGTTGTCATTCCCTGGGAATGATGAGATGGGTCCTTTCAAATCTGAGAAGCATTTAAGGGCCTCTTGGAACCACTAAGGCTGTTTACTAGTTCTCACTTGAACAAAACATAATAAATATCCTTCCTCACTCAAGCCACACTCTTCTCCAACTAACTGATTTCAAGGCCTTTCTCTGCCTTTTTGGGTCATCTAAGCAAGGTTCTCCATGAATGATGGTTCATAATAGTTTCATTATTTTGTTTGTTCCATTTACTGCAACTCAGTTTGACACTTGAACTACTAGTTGTCCTCTTTCAAATGTTTTTTACACTCTTTGACTCTCTAATGGTTCTCCTGAGTTTAGGGAGGGACCATCTTGCCCAACTTAAGCAGGCATGCCTTTGTGAGGATTAGCACGTTCCTGTATTTGGGCCAGCTTCTGCACATGACTTCAAGCACAAAGATAATAGCTTTCCTTGGGATTTTTGGACCAAGAAGGTCAAGCCTGCTCTTCCTTCCAAATTCTGGCTTGGCTTTAAAAAAAAAGAAACAAAATCCATCACTGTTTTGTGTAATGATGACTAATTCGAGGTTTGAGTCATTTTATGCATATTCAGTGCAGCTGTGTTCTGATGAATATGACTATGAATATACTATCCATATGCCTGATATTCACGAACAAAATGCCTTGTTTACATCCCCCCCCCCCCCCCACAACATTACACTGCCTTCTGTACTTTTTGAGAGTATAAGTGAGTAAAGGAGGGCAATTCTAACCAGGGCATCTAACCAGGCCAGATTTAGTCTCTCCATCATCCAAGGAGTCATATAAACCCATGAGGATGTTACTCTTCTTGGCTTCAGATATAGCATTTAAAGAGGTTTTAGATCATTTCGGGGCCAAGTCTGAGCAAGTGACATTCGCTTCTTGAATGGTATCTACATATCTATGTGATGGTAATTGGGTGTTTAGCCAGGAGCCTAGGGATGAATATCAGACCACTGGATTTAAGTCCCATTTTACCTGTTAACTGAGTGACCTTGGGTAGGTCACTTGATTTTGGAAAGAATTACCACTTTCCACTCCATTGAGAAGGTCGGAGGATTAATGAGACCTACTATATAGAAGGGATTAGTATCCTTGGCTCTGTGAGGCTCCAGGAGTATGACTATTCAGTGAATTTCAATCACCCAGCTGTGATGGAAAAACATGTTAAATTGAAACCATTCTCTAACGCATTGTGATTCCTCTGAGCTTATCACAAGAACATTAGCTTTCCGCATACTCTGATCACATCTTGTATTATCTCAGCTGTTCCCTGGCATTTGTCCTCTCCGGTCATTGCAATGGTAAAACTACATTCTTCATACCAGCCTAGATATACTGTGGAGTTGACACCTGACTTTCAATCCCTAAGTTCTCACTAATGCACTGGATGACCTTGGGTAAGCCCCTTACCCTATTCATGCCTTATTTTCCAAATATATTAAATACAGGGGTTTCTAAAGACCTTCATGGCTTCCATTCCATGAACCCTATGGCATCCCTCTATCCTGAACTATAAGCATGCTTTACAAAGATGTCACTGTCAGATCTACTTATGTATAAGAAGGGGTAAAGGGAACAAGCATCCATTAAGTACCTACTATATGCCAGGCATTGTTCTCATTTTATCTCATGGATTTACAAATATTATCTCATTTTATCCTTATAACACCCTGTAAGAGAAGTGCTATTATGATCTCCATTTTATAGTTAAGAAAACTAAGGAAGGCAGAAATGAGAGTCACAGTTTAGTAAGTATCTGAGGCTGGATTTGAACTCAGGACTTCCTCACTTCAAGCCTAGCGCTTTATTTATTGTGCCATCCAGCTGGCCCTATGGAAATTCAAAGTAGATTCATCATCCCCTTGACTTTGGGGCCTATACTGCAGTTCTCCCTGCAGTTTAAGTAAATAATTTAAATAAAATAATTCAGTGTTTTACTGAACCCCTTCTATGTGCTTAGCCCTGTGTGGGGTCTGTGTGGAAGACTGAAATAGTAGAATGGTTTTTGGTAAGACTGTAAATTCTTTGTGAATATTAAAAAAAAAAACCACCCCAACATACCTTAAAACTGAAAACCTGTGAACAGCCGTCTATTTTGGCAGATATCTCCTGGAACGACTTCTCTGGTTTGGCTGGTGTTTCATACAGAGAGAGTGCCAGCAGAACCCAAGCTGTACAACATGAAATGACAATGAACAACACAAAGGAATCTATAATGACATACCATGCAGTGCTTGCAGTGTAAACTGCATGTACTATAGGAACTCGGGGCTCAATAAGGTCTGAAGGAACATAAGCTCCTTGAGGGCAGGGCCTTTTGCACTTAGATATCTGTATCCTCAAGGCCACCAAAGATGCTGCCATGTAGTAGGTCCTTAATACATGATTGTTGATGGATTAATCAAAGCCTCCATGAAGAAAGTAGGATTTGAGCTGAGCCTTGAAGAATGAACTGAATTTATACACACACACGTACACATGTATACACATACATACATATATTGAGGGAGGACAGTGTACCCAGGGTGAAGGCAGAGACCAGAATAAGCATATCTGTATAGATGAGACTGCCTTAGAGCCAGATTTGGACTATTCACTTTGGGTGAGATTCAAAAAAACCCCATACTGAAACTCTACACTGAATTACACTATATGGCAGATACTGTGGGGAAGTTCAAATGTATTTTATTTTCCTTGTGTTGTTACCAGAGTTTGGTGGGTAATAGGTGGGCCAGATGGGTCCTGATGAAACCTGAGAAACTAGACAAATTTATCTGGGCATGGCCCATGATCTAGGCAGATACCAGAAAGGGGCTCTAGTAGTAAGTCAGAGGAATCTAGTGGTAAGCAATAGAGGCATGCATTAGCTCCAGGGCCCAGGGTGGGACTTAACTCTACAGGCATGGGTCAAGTGGTATAAGCAAGATAAATGCCAGGACTCAGAGCCGTTTTCACATCTTGTCACATTTTTCAAGGTCACAAGGGACAAAAATGAAATTTGTGCTTTGCAGATTTTGCCTAATACAGTCTTCAGTGCGTTACCCATTATAGCAAATGCTAAAGGGGCCACAGATTGGTCTTTGTTACAGTGGTGATCAAAGTAGTTGACTCTAACCCAGGAAAAAGGTTGATTAGAAAAAAAAATTTTAAGCACTTCTGTCTATAAGCACCTGAAAGAATGTCCTTAGTACAAGGTTAGGAGTTGTTGAGGTAGCTCTTTTTAAAATAGTTAACATATATACAGTGCTGAACTTGAAAGTTGCTGCATTCCTAATCTCTCCTGCAGCTAACGTAGCTCCTAATGGATAAAGCAGCTGTCTTATTGCGAGACAGATGCATGCAGAATGCCATTAGCCTGGCAGATTTTTCTCCCTCTAACTGCATTGCTTTGTAATTTGCTCCCATATTGGTTGAAAATGACTTAAGCATTTTGTAAAAAGTCTAGACACTTTCCCAGTCAACTTGTATTAAAGCCATAATCTGAACTCTCTTCCACAACAATCCAAATGAAAGCAGGAATTGTGTCATCCTGGTCAGCTCCCATCAGCTTGAAAGCTTTTGAAGAAGCTTTAGTTTTCTTTCGATGTGAACTTTCCCATGGATTGGGTGTGACAATGAATGATTGCATTCATATAATACTAAATGCCAAATTAATGAAGTTCCCCACAGCAGACAGCATAATTTAATAAAAGCTGCTGTGATGGGGCTGGCGGTAAGCAGAGGACACCACACAAAAAGCCCAGTTGGAACAAGGGCAGAATTGTCCTTCCCAATGACATTGATAACAGGTTACCACATAACTATGCAGCTGCCAGGAAGTGATTAGCCTGAGCCTGGGCTGTGTTTTTAATTTTCTTCATTGTCAAATGGGTTTTAGGTTTCAGATCCCAAATGTACTGAATCATTGCCTACCAGTGGTATATATGAATATGTTACAAATGCATGTGTATATGTATACATACATATATATATGAAATTTCATAAATCTGCTTTGAATTTCTTTTTCATTCCTTGCCTGTGTGAGTTACATAGGTTATCTATACGACCATGCACCAAAGGCTTTTCTAAGCCTGAAGGTTCACTTTGAATTACCTTAGGAGGATTGAGTTCCACTCAGTTATTCACCATGTGCAAGACAAAGTATTAGGCTCTGAGGATGTCAGAATGAAATAGTCCCTGCCTTTGAAGGGGCTGATACTCTACTGGGGTTGACTGGGAGTGGGGAGGTAGAACCTATGTCGATAAAAATAAATACAACGTTCATACCGAGTTACATAAGGTGATTTCAAGAAGAGCACACTAACAAGAGGTTAGGGGATCTAGAAGAACCTTATATAGAAGGGGGTACCTGAGCTGTGGTTTGAAGGAAGCTAGGGATTCTGGGAGGTGGGGATGAGAACGGAGGACATCTCCTAGACTTGGAGAGCCACAACAAGACAAACAAGGCAAAGAAACAAAAGATGGAATGTGACAGATGGGGAACAGCTAGCAGACCAATTTGATCAGAACAGAGGGGATATGGAAGGGAATACAATGAAATTAACCCAGAAAGCTCTTTGGGTACCACATCATGGAGGGATGTAGGTTTTCACTCTTATTTCATCTAGGAAGACTGACATGAGATTGAAGAAGTACGAGCAAGTCATTTAGGCTCAATTATACTCTTCCTGTTCCATTTCCTGGTAATATTTGGTTGTCTAATTTTTAAATCAATTTCTCAAGCTCCTGCTTGGGGAGGAAATCTATTCTCAGTGTTTGTGTTCGTGTGTCCTCTTTGTCTGTTGTCATGCTAATGGTGTCTATTATTCACCCAGGTTTGGTACATGGATGGCTATCACAACAATCGGTTTGTCCGAGAGTACAAATCCATGATTGATTTTATGAATACAGACAATTTCACCTCCCACCGCCTCCCTCACCCTTGGTCAGGGACAGGGCAGGTGGTCTACAATGGGTCTATTTATTTCAATAAATTCCAAAGTCACATCATCATCAGGTTTGACCTGAAAACAGAATTAATCCTCAAGACCCGAAGCCTGGATTATGCTGGCTACAACAATATGTACCATTATGCCTGGGGAGGACATTCAGATATTGATCTCATGGTGGACGAGAATGGACTATGGGCAGTCTATGCCACCAACCAGAACGCGGGGAACATAGTGATCAGCAAGTTGGACCCCAACACCCTGCAGATCCTCCAGACATGGAATACCAGCTACCCAAAACGCAGTGCTGGCGAGGCCTTCATTATCTGTGGCACCCTCTACGTCACCAATGGCTACTCAGGAGGCACCAAGGTCCACTATGCATACCAGACCAATGCCTCAACCTATGAATATATTGACATCCCATTCCAGAACAAATACTCACATATTTCCATGTTGGATTACAACCCAAAAGACAGGGCCCTTTATGCCTGGAACAACGGGCATCAGACCCTTTACAATGTCACCCTTTTCCATGTCATCCGGTCTGATGAGTTGTAGGGCCCTCAGATCATTAGTTTCAGGGCAAAGTCCTAACCCAAAAGAAAATTCCTATCAAACAACTGCCAAAATAATTATAACTAATAAGTAATAATAATTTTAAAGAATCATCAGCAATGTGGATTAATATGACGTTAGAGTGGTGAACATTACCTCTGTGTTTCTAGAATATGGGCCCGCCACAGACTTCAGAAGAAAACCACACATTTGCAGCTGGAACTGCGGTCAAAATGTTTCCCCGTCTCCCCTGTGCTCTTCTAGCCAACTCTTATACTGTTGGAAGGCAATGACTGTTGGATAACTCTCTTTGGAGAACAGTCCCTCTGTCTGGATTGCATGGACTTTTTCTTAGATCATGGTCAACTTTGATGGATGTGATTTTTGTGTCTAAGTGAGAGAGAAGCCCAGGGGCCAAACTAGGTGTCTGGTGAGACTAACACTGGTTAGTTTTTCTTGCATTCCATTGCAGCTACTGTCTCTCGACTGTGTTTTTGTCTCTTAGATTAACTGTGCTGAGACCCAAGGTAGCTCCTGGATCTTTGTCTTAGTACTTATTAAACCCAATGGTTGGAGTATGTATTCTGAACAGTTGTTGTACCCATATTGTTTGAAAATATGTATTCAGCAAATATATTGTATAATGTATGTCCGTTATTTACCAGAGGTGGCAACTTTGTCTGTTCAGTTTATGCAATGAATGTTGTAAATGCAATGCTGTAGTTTGGGTTAATAAATGATGGTTTTGTTTCTAAAAAGAAAAAAAAAATCAGTGTTTACCCTTATACACAATTAACTGAGTTCATGTTGATAATAATGGAAAGAAATTATCCTCTCCTTGTTACAGTATCTGAAAAGCATAGCCATTGATGAGAGAGGCTTTTGGGAACCTGGAGTTTCTAAGATGAAGTTTTGAGAGTGCAACAGTGCGAAGGAAGCTACATTTTTTCTAAAAGAGGAAAGCTTTGTACTACCCATAGTTAACTAAGAAACAATAAAATATTAGGAGATGTTTTGGTTTTCCTTGTTGTAATTCCTGAGGGGAGGGATTTGAAAGTGAGCCATCCTTCAGAATCGTTATGAAACTGGTCGCCATTGTTTTCCTGCCAATGTGGGGCTCTGGGAAAAGTTGACCCCAGCCCCAGGGAAGGAGACTAGACTAGCTATCCACCAACAGTCTACCTAGCAACACTGAATCCTGAGCCTTTCATTCTCTCTGCTCAGGGGAGAGTACGAGGGCTCCAACCACTGTCTGAGCTTCAAGTCAGAAGCCATAAGTTCAAATCTTGTTTTGTCATTTGCTTGCTATGTTACCATGAGCAAATTACTTGGGCTCTCTGAGCCTCAGCTTCATCTCTAAAATGAGGGCACTAATACTTGAACTGTACGACCTTCATCCCCCCCTCGACTTATTGTTAGAAAACTATTTTGTTAACCTTGAAGCATTATAAAGGTGAGTTTCGATCGTCACTATCGTTGGTCTTCCCTGCCCTTCTTGGGGAAAAAATGTGAATAACCCTCCATTCAATCAATCAACAAGCATTTATTATTCTTTCCAGGCCACTGAGAAAAGATCCCTTTGGAAACCTCTCCCTTGTTACTATTTAGGTTATTTGAGGATCACTTAACAGCTTTTCATCAAGCCCAGTACATTCATGCCAGTTCCTACCAAATGTCATGGCTCTATTATGTGGGCTACAGTAGGGATCCAGACTTGATGACATCACTCAAATTGTGTGATCCTATGAAAGATAATTGACTCTCTGTCTCTTTCCACCCCCACCCCCACCACTTCTACCACCACCCCCACCTTCTCACGTCTGTACTCACTGAAGCTGAGCTGTGTGTGGCTTTCTCCTCTTTTGATTCTGCAGGGACTATTAAGGCATCTCTTGGTCCCTTACTTTTTAAACATAATCACTGATCTGCCAGATGGTAGTCTTATCTACACTTTCTCTAGTCAACCACTTAGAAAAGCATGGCTCAGCAGCTATAAAGCATCAGAAGACTTGACAGAAGCTCCATATTGCCTGCCCAGTGGCTCCTGAATCCCTCGTTCCCAGAAGGCTGTTCCAATGTCACCCTGAGCAATTTATACTCCTCTCCCATTATCCGCAATCAGAGACTCTAGGGACTCTCCAAGATCATACAGGCCAACCAAAACCACAAATCACATGTAGACCATCTGGGGTAAGTGTTCCTCCTCCAACTTCCAATAACGTTACTCCAAAGGGAGAGAACTCACCCACCCATTGCATTTGTGGACAGTTCTCATTTGGAAGTTTTTCCTTACATTGAACTGAAATCTATTTCACTAAAACTTTCACTAATTCCTAATTTCTCTGTTCCTTTTCATCACCATAATCACCACTTCAGCTTAGATTGTTACCACTGCTCACTGGTACATGTTGTAACTGCTTTTCCTGCCTCCAGTTTATCAGCTCTCCAAACCCATCCTTTACACCAATGATATCAAATTCAAACAGAAATGGGGACCACAGTCATACATAAGGATCCCTGCAATCTGTATATTTACTTAATTTTAAATGTGATGTTATCTGTTTTATTTTATTTTAATTTATTTTGTTACTTATTTCCCAGTTGCATTTTAACCTGGTTTGGGCCACGCTTAGAAGCATTGTGAGCCACATGTGGCCTGTGTTTGACTTCACACAGTTGCCTGATTCCACTAATTTCTAATTCTGTCCTCCAGTGCCAAAAACAACTAGGCTAACCTGTCTCCAGGTTAGTTAGGTTCATTGTCTGGTCACCCCTGTCTGATAGAGTTTATTAAAGTAACAAAAGGTCTGTAGTAAATGAATTACAACCCAAATTCAATCCCACAAACATTTATTAAGCATGTATGAGGACTTGTGCTAGGTGTTTCAGATAAAAATATAAATACACACAGACCTTGCTCTCAGGGAGCTTGAAATCTAACTTGAAAGAAAATACATGTAGATGGACACACATAATACAAGTCAAAACATGGTATGTGCAAAGGATATGTTAAGACAAAGTAATATGAAAAAAATAGAAGATTAAGCCACTTACAGAGGGAAGAGGAAGTCGTAGAAGGTTTTATAAATGAGGTAGGTCTGGAGCTAGGTCTTAAAGGAAGAAAGGAATCCAATAGGAGGGGTTGGGTGGCAAGGAGTCCATCCCAGGCATAGGAAAAAATGTGAGCCAAGACAATGAAAGGAAGGTCAAAAAGGTGGGGGACAAAGCATAGAGGGTTGGATCATGCAATACATGAAGGGGAAACGTGGGAAGGCTGATGAGGTAGGTTGGAATGAAATCCTTGTGTCTTGAATTCAAGTATCAGGAGTTTATATGTTATTTCATAGACAGTGGGATGCCACTACGGGGTTTTAACTGGAAGAGTGATGAGATTAGGCATTGTGTAAAGTAGAGGGGTCTAAAAAGCTACAGGTCACATGTGGTCTACAACACTCCTGAGTGTGGCCCAAACCAGGGAGGAATGCAATTGGGAAGTGATGAAATAAGATAAAATAAATAACATTACATTTTAAATAATATTACATTTTAATGGATAATATTACATTTTAAAACTAAGTCAATGTACAGATTGCAAGGATCCTTATGTCTTGTCCAATTTCTATTTGAATTTGGCACCACTGGTGTAAAGGATGGATTGAAGAGTTGATAAATTGGAGTCAGGGAACCCAGTTAACAACATATAGTGGTGAACAGTGGAAAGAACCTAAGCTGAAGTGGTGGTCATGGGGATGGGAGCAGAGAAACTAGAGAGACTGGTTTGATTCCAATTGATTCCACTTAGGTAAAATCAGTTCTGAGGATTCTTAGCTCTGGAAACATGATTTGCTGCTGCTAAATATCCAAACCAATCAGGAGTAGGAATCACTGAGAACAGATATATTGCCTCATCTGGTTCCATGGCAGAGACTCCCATAATGGGTTTGAGAGCTTCTATAGAGAAGGAAAGCATGAGCTAGCTGCTCATCCGGTGGAAAATATGAAGGAAAGAGTTGGAACTAAGCAGAAACCTACGATTATGGAAGAGAATCCTTGAGATGTGGTTTGGACATAATGGCTGAGCAATCCTTTCCTAAGAGCCTGGCGAAAAGAAGGGTGATTCACAGAGAGAAACAGTTAGTCTTTCTGCTAAGAATTACTTGGAATCCTTGAGAATAAGGACTGTTTCATTCATTGTATTTGTATCCCTGATACCCAACGTAGTACAAATTTAACAAAGTTTGCTGGTTAATTAATTGACTCATGGCTATTCTATCTGTCTGAATAGCCTCTTGGGAAGGAGAGGGAAAAGAAATTTGTGTTAACTGAAGAAGTTAAATTAAAAAAACAATTAACTAAAAAGAAAATGCCCCCGTCCAAAAACTTCCCTTGAAAGTCATGAAACTCTTACATCACTGTTTCTCTATACCCGAACCACTTCCTCAGACTTGCTGCCTGTCTGAACTGTTTTTTCTCTTTTATTTGTTTTTCAGTCTCTCTCTTTTTTTGTACCTTCTTTCCAAGCCTCCTTTCTCAAATGCTTATTTCCATGTCATTCTCTTGCTTTCACCTTTGTGTTTTTCTTGGTAGCACAAAATGGATGCCCATCCAAGCTCATTAGACAAGAGCTTCAAAGATGCCTTGCAGTTCCTAGCTTGACCTACATTAATGCTTCCAGCAGTGAACTCAGAAGAGTCTAAAGCAGATGATATTAAGAGGAGGAGGGGGAAGAGGGGGAACCAAAAGGAAAAAGACTCCTAACCCCTTAATTAGTGCCTCATTAGTGAAAAGCTCCACATTAGAGAATAACAATGCTGCTGAACTATGTGCTGAAGCTCCAATTAAAACTTTGGTCCTCCATGGACATGTCTATATGTTTCTGTTTGCAAATTATTTCAAAAGGAGACCAGCATATAAGTTTTCTTCACCAGGGAGAATTGCTGCGGATTCTGGTTATTAAAATCAAATTCTGAGTTTTAAAAAGTCATAAGGCATGTCTCTGAGGCCTCTCATTTGGGGCCTAGCGTGATAGGAATCAGTCTGAGGAGGCAGGCATTCTATGTGAGTAATTATGTGCTGATTCTGAAACAATTTTCCCCTTTACACAGTCAAAACCAATATACAAATAACTGTTTAACTGAATAGACTAATGCCTGATGAGTGCAGGATGGATTCACAACATTTATGTAAGGATTTTCTAGGGGCAAAAAATCCACTATGATGCTGAACACACACACACACACACACACACACACACACACACACACACACACACACACACACACATACACACTGCAGAAATTTCATGAAGAAACTTGCCTACTCCTGTATCTCCAAGTTTCCCATAAGCCAATAGACCAGCTGATGATAGAAAGGCTATGAGTCAATTTTCTCGATTAAAAGTTTTTTCCAGAATCAAAGTTCAACTGTTTTCTAGACTGTCTAAAGCTAGAGTTTTAAGTCTAGAACACACATTGAGAGCCTCTGTTTGGATTCTATCTGTCTGAATAAGACTGGTGAAAATGTTCCTCTTGGGATCTTATTTGGATTTGGGGAAGGTTTTTCCTCTACTGAGGATACTATCTCAGTGCAAATATCTCTGTGTAAAGACGATGCAGGAGATAACACAGGGCAGTTATTTAAAGCAACCGTATAAAATGGCATCGTCAACTTGCATCAATAGGATGCAATGAAACTGGAGATGCTCCAGAGAAAAGACAAATGCAAGGATGATCAAAGGACAGAGGGGGTTAGCACAGTGCCTGATGCATACATGCTTAATAAATGTTTGTTGACTGACTGATTTCCATGTGAGTAGAAGGACTCTTTAGTCCGGAAAGACTATCAAGAGACAAATGTGTGATAATGTGAAGACAAATTTATTCACCAAATCTTTGAGAATTAGAACAAAGAGGAAACTTTTTTTAAAGTGGTGACTTTCTGTGCCTCATCTTCCTCTTCTGAAAAATCAACGTAGAACAAAAGATTTTGCCTAAACCAGAATAAACCTCTCTTCTAATGCCTAATATTTATTTTTTCCTCTGTCGTATATGGAATACCAGTGAGGAAAACTCCCTGTTCCCATATGCAAATCAGAAAATGTTCTGCAACTTAGTCTCAATGAATTGCTTCTGCCTCTGAGAGTCTAAGCGTTGGCCCAGAGTGACCCAGTCGGTAGATGTCAGAAGGGAGATGAATTGCAACACTTCCTGATTCCACAGCATCTCTCTCCGTTCATTTCATTGTGCTGTGGATGGAGTGCTGGACCTACAGTTATGACTTTAAATCCAACTTTAAATCCAGTCGTGACTTTAAATCAGACACTATTGAAGTAGCCTTTACCAAGTCACTAACCTATCTGCCTTAGTTTCCTCATCTGTAAAGTAGGGGTGATAATAATAGCACCCACCTCCCAGGGTTCATGTGAGGATAAAATAATAATTATAAAGTACTTTCCAAACCTTAAAGTGTTATATAAATGTTCGCTTTTATTATTATTGCTTCTAATTTTTAAATTAGGTATCTATACTTTTTTTTTTTAAAGAGACACAGCTCCAATCATCTTCTGCCTCTAGCTCACAAATGAGGTCAAAGGGATAAAAGGTATTATGTAAAGTGACCTCTGCCTTTCCTGTTCTGTGAATTGTAGAGTCCTGGATTGAAGTGTGTCCTTTATATTTCTGTGGACAGAGTAGTGAATCACCTGCCTTTTCTTTTCCAGATGAGCAAAGAGAACAGGGCCATGAGAATAGTATGTCAGAGCTGCTGTGTCAAGGGTTGTTCTTCCAACAATGAGGATATTTTCTCCACATACTGATGAGTCAGGGCTGCTGAAGCCCTGGGTCATAACTTGCTGGGTGGGAAATGTGTCTTTCCCAAGTGCCTCAGAGCCTTTTCATTATCAGGAAACCACGCCATAGCAAGTGGATTATGAAACTAATACTAATTTAGTATGGAATAATAATTCCCTTCTCTCTAGTACATCCAGACTTACAAAGCATTTCCTTCTAGGCAACCTTGTGAGGTTGGCTGTGAAGACACTGTTATGCCCATTTCACAGATAGTGAGACTGAGCCCTAAAGAGGTTAAGTAGCTTAACCAAGAAAGAGCCCACAGCTGGTATGTGTTGAAGCTAATAATCAGAGCAGCATTATATTGTCTTTTAAAGTTTGCAGAGCTCTTTTTAAACCCAGTTCACTTGTCTCCATACTCTTACCAGTACAATATCCTGACCTAAGATTATCTTATGAAGCCTCTGGGAGCAATAGCGCAGAAAAATGAGTCTGATGTGAGAAATTAATTCTAGAGCTTGAGGTGGGAGAAAGGGAACTAACATGATTCCCTTTGATCCTTACTATTTTTATTGTTTAGTTGTTTTGCAGCTGTGTCTGACTCTGTGACCCCATTTGGGGTTTTCTTAGCAGAGATACTGGAGTGGTTTGCCATTTCCTTCTCCAACTTACTTTACAGATAAGGAAACTGAGGCAATCTCAGTTAAGTGATTTGTCCAAGGTCATACTGCTAGTGTCTGAGGCTAGATTTAAACTCAGATCATCCTGATTCCAGGCTCTATCCACTGTGCCACCTCGCTGCCCCAATCCCCATAACAGACTTTATATATAGCTCTTTCCTCTTACTCTGTGCTTGAACCTTACCCGTAAGCCTAGTAAGAAAAAATACCCCCAACACAGACCAAGACCACTCAGACTTTACAACAAATCCTGATGAAGAGAATTGCAATCCTGATCCCACTAAAACTCAACCTTTGCCAAAACACTCCGCAATTCTGAACACCAACACCTTACCCTAACAAAAGTTTTCCTGTCCCACTCATTAATACCTTTAACTGCCAACTAAGACCTCTCTAGCCTAGACCATAAACACCTTTTCTACCTTGATAATCCAATTGCTTAATGTTCTTTGACCAACTCAAATTAATTCATACATGCCTTTATTTCCTTATCTGTGTCCATATTGTATCACTTGTGCCCAATAGAAAGCAATTTCATCAAGGACAGGAACTACTTTTTTGTCTTTGTATTTTCAGCACCTGCAACAATATGTTGTACATAGTAGGTACTTAATAAATGATTGTGTAATTTAATTGACCAAGAACTCCTCCAATCCTGATGATAAAAACAGCTCCCAGTCCTGACCAAGGACCCTTTCCAATCATGATCATAACTCTGACTACAAATAGGTGAGTCTTTACCAAGATCTTCCTCATTTTTGACCATAAGATCTTCCCAAACCTGACCAAGACCCTTTTATTTCTGGCCACAGACAATCACCAACCCTGACTTCCAATCCCAACTACAATCTCGCATCCATGTTTCACTTTGGTAAAGGAAGAGGCAGGCTGGTGAAGTGGATAAACCCCTGGATATGGAGTCAGAGGGCATGGGTTCATATCCTGCCTCTGCTAATTACTACCTATGTAATTATGTGAGATTCCCACAGCAAGCATCCCGTTGTAATGATAGAGGGTTCCAACTTCAGAGTCAATTTGAGCCTGTGTTTCAATGGCCCCTACATCACTACATTGCACCATGGCATCAGATGGGTGCAGATGGCACCTCTCCCTGAATCCATGGTACTCTGAATCCTGGCCCAGTGCCACAGGTGAGCTATGTTTCCTCTGTAAATCCTGCTGCAGCTCACTATCCCTTCCAAGTACATAAGGAGCAGTGGAGAGCAGGGCACCCCCACTGCTGTTTTGCTGACTCTTTGGTCCTTTAGCTCACATTTCCTTGATTTGTGGGAAACATTTGAATAAGGATTGGTTACTTCTCTTGCTTTCAGATGGTTTTCCTTTGGATTCGTGTTAGTAGTTACAGAAAGATTAAGATATATTAAAGAGTACTGTCTATAGGGAGTTGAGGTTTGACTCCATGCTAAACCCCCATCATCATGTTCAGCTGTCTGCTCATCACCTGCCTTGAGGCCCTTTGGCATTAGTTGATTAACCTGCTAATGTGTTCAGAGAGCCGTTGGGTCCCACCAGGTATTTCCTTGATCTGAAACATCCGTTGGGTCTTTTTCAGTCCAGTAGAACTGGACAAAAATCTCATTCTGAGCTCTTGTCGAAAAACCACTCCAGTTAACTCACTTGTCATTCTGTGGTGGCATGACCCTGGGGTCCATGAGTCTTAGGTTTTCCTCACATCCCACTTGCCCAAAAGAGCAGTTGTTACCTCTTGCAATGTTAAAAGTGTTGCTTATTTTTTTGATTGAATTGTGTTGATTTGGGATGCTAATTTGGGGAAGGCTTGCAGTATTCCTCTTGAGGAGCAGCAGAACAGATCCACTTGTTTGTTTTCTCAGGTGCCTTAAAATCTTCCCTTCTGAAGACAGAGTCAATTTGTGTTGCGTTGTCCAGACTATTATCCTTGCCAAGAAAACCCTAAGGTCCATGGTGTCATGAAAAGTCAGACACAACTGAATGACTAACCAACAACAAACCCCCAAAGATACACGAATGAGAAAGATCTGTCATTGTGGATCTGAAAATAAAATTGAAATAAAAAAAAGGCAAGACACTTCCTCTCTCTGGGTCTCAATTGCCCCATCTATAAAATGAAGAGACTGGATAGAATTATCCATAAAGTCCCTTCTACCTTTAATTTCTATTTAAAAACTCCTAGAGTAGGAATGAAAATGAAGTTTAAAACTTTCTGGAGAATATCCCCATATAATTCCACATCTCACCATCTCCTTTCTCACTGGGGAGGGAGATTGAATATGACAAAAGCATAATGTACCCTCCCCACACACACAAGATTGTTCACAGTTTCTCTTGATCACAACCCTAAGTTAGGTCCTACCTTAAAAAGCATCATTGCTTCACAAAGCCTGAAAGCATTCGTAGCATAGCAAAATTCTTAGGATGGCTTTTAGAACCTCAGGATAAAATCTGCTATTTAATAATTTCTCTCCAACAAGCATACAGTTTTTAATTCCAAAGTGTAGATGGAGGCTTTTTTAAAGTAGTAGTATACTGATCTAGAAAAGAAAGGGGACATTTAAGTTTTTAAAATCTTATTTTTACTGATATCTCCATATATTTTTATGTACTTTATGTATCATCCTCATTTCTGAACATACTCCTTACCTTCAACCAAAGAAACATCAACTGTAAAGACTTAAAAAAGAAAGAGAAAGAAGCATTTCAGTAAAATCTATCAGCCATGGCTCATAGCATATGCAGTATGTCACAGCTTTCTTTACAAAAAAGAGAGGCAAGTTAAGTTTCTCAATTTTTCTCTGGGGTCACATTTGGTCATAATAATTGCATAGTATTAGTTTTTGCTTTTTCTTTACAATACCAATGTTATAATCATTGCTTATATTATTTTTCCTGCTTATTCTTACTTTACTCTGCATCAGCTGATATGTCTTCCCATGCTTTTCTGAATTCTTCATATTCATTATTTCTTATAGTTCAGTAATACCTCCGTTACCTTCTCACACTACACTTTGCTTAGTGATTCCTCAATTGATGAGCATCTGTTTTATTTCCAGTTGTTTGCTAAAATGATCCAAAAAAAATGCTAGCATTGTATATTTTTGTACATAGTAGCGTATGTTCTTTTTTTCAAGCATTATCAGTTTTTAATTTTAATTTTATTTTTTAAATATATAATTCATTTATTTTCAGTTCTCAACATTCACTTCCACAAGAATTTGAATTCAGAATTTTTTCCCCATGTCTCCCCACCCTCCACCCCAGGACAGCATGCACCCCATCCACTCCTTCCTCCAATCTGTCCTCCCTTCTGTTACCCACTCTTCCTCCATCCCTCTTCCCCTCAGTTTTCCAGTAGGGAAAAAGAGATTTCTATACTCCATTGCCTGTATATCTTAATTTCCAATTGCATGCTAAAACAATTTTTAACATTTATTATTAAAGCTTTAAGTTCCATATTCTCTCCCTCTCTCCCCACACACCCTCAATGAGAAAACAAGCCATTCAATATAGGTCATACATGTGTAACAATGCAAAGCACTTTCTTAATATTTATGTTGTAAAAGACTAATCACATTTCTGTCTGTCCTATCCTGTCCTCAGTTTATTCCATTCTCTCCCTTGACCTGTCCTCTCACAATAGCGTTTGTTTCTGATTATCCCTTTCCCCAATTTTCTGTCCCTTCTATTATCTTTCCTCTCCTATCCCTTTCCCCCTTGCCTTCCTGCAGGGTAAAATTGATTTCAGTATCCAATTGAGTGTGTGTTATTCCTCCTTAAGCCAAATCCCATGAGTAAGGCTCATTTATTTCCTTTCATCTCCCCCCTCTTCCCCTCCATTGTAAAAGTTCCTTCTTCCTTCTTTTATGTGTGATGATTTGCTACATTCTACCTCTCCCTTTCTCTTACTCCTAGTACATTCCATTCAACAGTAAATTTTATTTTTTTAGGTATTCTCCCTTCATATTCAGCTCACCCTGTGCCCTCTGTGTGTGTTTATGTATACACACACACACACACACACACACACACACACACACACACACATATATATATACTCACACACCCATGTACATATACATACCTACACATATAGAATATACACAACAGTTCAACTTTAATGAGTTCCTTATGGCTTCTCTTTCCTGTTTATCGTGTTTCTCTTGATTCTTGTATTTGAAAGTCAAATTTTCTATTCATTTCTGGTCTTTTCAAAAAGAGTACTTGAAAGTCCTCTATTCCATTAAAATTCCATTTTTTCCCCTGAGGTATTATACTCAGTTTTGCTGGGTAGGTGATTCTGCTTTTAATCCTAGCTCTTTTGACCTCTGGAATATCATATTCCAAGCCCTTTGACCCCTTAGTGTAGAAGCTGCTAAATTCTGTGTTATCCTGATTGTATTTCCACAATACTTGAATTGCTTTTTTTCTAGCTGCTTGTAATATTTTCTCTTTGACCTAGGAACTCTGAAATTTGGCTACAATATTCCTAGGAGTTTTCCTATTGGGATGTCTTTCAGGAGGTGATTAGTGAATTCTTTCCATTTCTATTTTACCCTCTGGTTCTAGAATATCAGGGCAGTTTTCCTTGATAATTTCTTGGAAGATGATGTCTAGACTCTCTTTTTGATCATGGTTTTCAGGTAGACCAATAATTTTTAAATTATCTCTCCTGGATCTATTTTCCAGTTCAGTTGTTTATCCAGTGAGGTATTTCATATTGTCTTCTATTTTTTATTCTTTTGCTTTTGTTTTATAATTTCTTGGTTTCTCATAAAGTCCTTACCTTCCATCTGCTCCATTCTAATTTTTAAAGAACTATTTTCTTCAGTGAGCTTTTGAACCTCCTTTTCCATTTGGTCAATTCTGCTTTTTAAAGCACCCTCATTGACTTTTTGGACTTTTTTTGCCATTTGAGTTAGTCTATTTTTGAAGGTGTTATTTTCTTCAGCATTTCTTTGGGTCTCCTTTAGCAAGCTGTTGACTCACTTTTCATGATTTTACAGCATCACTCTCATTTTTCTTCCCAATTTTTCCTCTACCTCTCTTGATTTTCAAAATCCTTTTTGAACTCTTCCATGGCCTGAGACCATTGTGTATTTTTTGGAGGTTTTGGATGTAGAAACCTTGACTTCGATGCCTTCCTCTGATGGTATGCGTTGTTCTTCCTCATCCAAAAGGATGGAAGAAATGCTTTTCACCCAGAAAGTAACCTTCTGTAGTCTTATTTTTTCCCTTTTTTGGGCACTTTCCCAACCAATTATTTGACTTTTGAGTTCTTAGTCAAATGGAGGGTATACTACCTTAGGCTTCAGAGGTTTTGTGCAGCTGTTCTCTGAGATATCTCTAGAGACCTGTAAGTTCTCAGTTCCTCCAAGGTGGCACAATAAAGGGAAAGGAGTTAACTCCTCTCCTGGCCTGTGCTTTGGTCTGTGAGCACTCTTTTCTGCCATGGAACTGTGAGTAGGATTTTCTCTCTGCAGCCACCACCAGCTCCACCATGCCAGCACTCCTCCTCACCCCAGGTATGCCACTTAGGACTGTGAACCAGATAATCTGCTTGATTCCCCCACGGTCTTTAGGCCAAGGGTTCCAAAAATCACCACTGCTGCCACAGTGACTGCCGCCACACTGGTGCCAAAGCTGGGGCCTGACCATGGTCCCCTCTCACCCAGGTGAAAGAGCTTTTTTACTGACCTTTGAAGTTGTCTTTGGTGTTGGTGAGTTGAGAAAACTGGGAACATATTTCTGTTAGCAGCAATTAGTTGTGATTCCATACCCTGAAGCCTGCTGCAGTCATGTCTGTTCAGTGTGGCCCAGGGTGAGCTGCACTCCACTCAACCCAGTGCAAGAGACCTTTCCAGTCAGCCTTCCATGCTGTCTTGGGCTGGAAATCTGTTTCACTCCATCATTTTGTGACTTCTACAGCTCTAGAATTTGTTTAGAGTCATTTTTAAGAGTATTTTATGGGTTATGGGGGGAGAACTAGAGCAGGTTCATTCTTCTATTCCACAATCTTGGCTCTGCCCTCCCATAGCAGTGTTCTGTTTTTAATTTCCTTCCAGTGTATTCCTAGCAATGGAATCTCTAGGTCACTTTGATCCAGAGGCAGATATTTTTGTCACTTTTTAAAAGCAAAATTCCAAATTTAAAAAAAGTTCATTTCATAGTGTTCATTTTTTGCATTTTGTGGGTATTATAATGGTAATGATTCTATACTTCAGTTGCTCTGTGATCTCATTGGTATGAGTATTTCTGCCACTGGTGCAGAAGACAAGCAGCCCATCCATTCCATCTTCTATACCACTATTGTCCATATCTTTTCCTAAATACTCTATATAGAATCCATCCAATGTACTAGAGGCCTTCTTCTGAGATTTTGTATTTTGTTAATTCGAGTGCAAAACTCTATTAGTCCCCCTATTATCACTCATGCTTGACTGGATCACCTCTTTATCTGGTCATACACATATTTAATGAGTTCTTTCATGACACTTCCTGTACCTGTCATTGCTGGTAATCTGCTTCATCCTGCTTATACCCACTATGCAGATAACATTTCATTGCCTTTTCTGTTATTCTCCTGAGATTGTGATGTTCCCTGATTTGTGGTAAAATAGTACAATGGGAAGAGTACTTATATTAAAAAGCTGAGCTTTGGCAACCCAAAGTAGCTTGGGATCACTGAGAATACTGCGCAATTTCCCCCAAACAATTCAGATTGTCTCTACTTCCTATTCAATTCATTGTCTGCCATGCTTGTCCAAGATAGGTGGAGTGATGGATTAATTCAACGTCCTGCCAATACAGCTGCCTGTCACAGCCTAGACAATATTTATTCTTCATTGACTTGTTTGTTCCTGTGTAGATTACTAGGCTGATGTTTTCTTAATGGCTATAGATCTCACTGTGGAGGGTCTGTAATGTTCCAGGGTCATTCCTGAAGTTCCATTCCTCTTTACCCTTTCATGTCTGTTCGGTTGTCAAGTAATTTTGATACTGCCTCTACTCCTTTTTCTTTACCCATATGATCACCTCATCCCCTCCAGTTAGATCTTTTAACAACCTTCCATTTGGACTTATCACTTCTAGTTTCTCCCTTTCCTAATCCATCTTCCATATAGCCACCAAAATATTTTCCTAAAGCACAGGTCTGACCATGTAATTCCCCAGACAACTTTCAACATTTCCTCATTGCTTCTAGGATAAAATATACATTCCTCATCTTCAAAGACCTATATGATTTAACTTCAATCTACCTTAGCAGACCTATTTCATATTATTTTGTATTTAAGCCAAATTGGCCTATTTGCTGAACTCCATGCTGTATCTCCATCCTCTTTGCTTTAACATAGGCTATCCCTTATGCCTGAAATGTACTTCCTCCTTGCCTTTAACTATTAGCCCCCCTAGCAATCTTCAAGACTCAGTTCATATGTCATCTCCTCCATGAAGCCTTTCTTGTTTCCATTCATTGCTAGCATTTACTGCCTCCTCAATTTTTCTTGTAAAAAAAAAAAAAGATATAAAGGAAGTATAGAGAAGTCTTTCCCTTTCTTTGCTTTTTGAAAGGTATGAAGAAGTTCCTCAATCAAACCTAATGGAATTATGGAACAGATAGCCATTGACTGGCTAAAGGATGAGCCACAGCCCTGATGGCTTTTAAAAAGCAATCTTGTCTGTTCTGGAAAAAGCAAAGACAAGAGTTGCTTGGTGGAACATTGGAAAAGGGAATCACTTTCTATTTTTTCCCTTGAGCTTCTTTGAGATTCTGAAGAATAGGGAGAAAGTGAGGGATTTCCCTAACCTTTGTTCTCATCAACAATGATGTTTTTGGGGGGAGCAACTCACCTGTGAAATATTATGCCCAATATAGAGTAGGTCTAGAGGGTCAAATTGCAGTATCAAATTGAGACTTGAAGAGGAGCCCCAGAAACTCAGTAGAGTGATCTGCCAAACAGATAATGCTGCATCCAGGGAGCATAGCATGAGGACAACATAAAAAAGGGGAAGAAAACCAGGGACCTACAGAGCAAATGGTGTTCTCTACTAGTCTCTCCCTTCCTGTATATGCTATTTGTGTGCTCACTCTTTTCATGGGTGCTGTGTTTATTTGTGGGAGAGTGTACTTAGAGTTTATAAGTTTATGACATTTTAAAAAATGCATTTGCCTTGAGTTGTGTCAATCAGCTGAGTGTTTAAAGGTAAACACGCTGATGGGGACTTGAGTTATAGTTTTAGTACCATGGACCCAGAGAGTACCTTGGACCCCAGGTAATTGTGCCCCAGGAGAACCACCCTGTGAGTTTGAGTTAGGGGTGGGATATGCTGAGAAAGGGTGTTATATTTACTTCTCTGTTTAATTATTTGCACCCATCAGGAGGAAATACATCTCTTGATGGAAGGGAACATTTTTAATTTTTGTCATTGTATATGGTAGGCACTTAATAAATGCCTGTTGAATTAAATAGGGTTTTCTTTCAGCTGATTCTCAGACTAGCCATACAATTTAAATAGGAGAGGAATTATTGTCATCTTTTGACAAAGGAAGAAATTGGAGCCCTTTGAAGTAACGCATCTTGTTTGAGGTCATAGCAAATAGACTGTAAATTCCATGCAGGTAGGGACCATTTCTTATTCATCTTGGCATCTATCTTGTCCAAAGGTTCAGAACAGAGCAGACGTTTATAAATGTCTGTTGAACAGAATTGGCTTGGAAGAACTAAGACCCAAACCCAGATCTCCTAACCTTTATTTGGTCTTTATTTGGTCCCTCTTTCTCAAGGAGAGACAGGTATTTGGCCAGTATAATATGTAGGATAGTGGGGAAAGAGCTGCATTTGAAATCAGAAGGAAAGGGGTTTATATTTCAATTCTTCTTTTGTTTATTTTACCTCATCACGAGAGACAAATTGCTTCCCCCTCTCTAGGCCCTTCAATTTTCCCCTCTCTAAAATGAAGGCGATGGACTACATGGTCTCCCTCCTAGGTCCCTTTCAGCTGAAAATTTTATGATTCTCTAAAAAGTCTTCTGTGAGGTATCTCAGCAACTTCTCCAATGGTTCCCACAAAGAGCCAGGAGGCCCAAAGTTTCCTCCCTCCTGGGACCTTTTCCTTCCTTCCTATGCCAGACCTCAAGGGAGAGGTCCACAGCAACAGCTGCTAGCTACTGATGCTATGAAAAGAAATAGCAATTTCCTTATTGATCGCTTTCTTCCTACTAACAGCTTGAAAATAAGAATGATATTGTGGCTGTATGTGGCTCAGTGCTCCAATTTTCTTCATTGAATTCATGGGTTATTTCTCCTTTCCTTTTGTTTCTATCTCTTTTTCTCCAGGGTCCCCTTACGTCAAGGACATTAGTGTTCAGTATCAAGATAGACTAAAAACAATTTTCTTTTGTTCTCTGCCCAAATCTGTGTTTGTAGACCTTACGACTACCCCCCAGACAAAAGAGAAACTACAAAAAGGGGGCTGTCTATCTGCCAATTTCTGAAATTTACCATTTACCAGTTACCTTTTTACTCAGGCACTGTCTCCTTTAATTAAACGTTAAAGGCTTTCTTATCAGCATGGGAGCCCATTTCCCTCACTTAGAGCCATCTCCTTTTCCCCCTAAATTGACTGTGGCATGCCGTAATAAAAGAGAAAAACTATGGCCTCATCGGGTCATTCGGAGGAACTGACATTAACTCGGGAAGGTCCTCTCTGGAAGGAGGCATTCAATTAAACTTTATTGCAGCTCAGCAACTTGAGGCCATGCGTGTGAATCTCAATAGCTGGGCTGAGGTTTTAAAATTGCAGCGGAACTCATCATTTTTGCAGGGTTCTTACTCTGGAGAAGGGGTTCTGTCTGTGCTTATTCTGGGAAGCCTGGTTTCCAAAAATACATTTGTTAGAGGATTCCAGATGAGGTTTTAAAAATACAAATTCAAGATGTCAGCATAGGATAAAGGAAAGAGCACTATATACATGCAGTCGGGAGAAGTGCATCCAAAGCCTGGTTTCCCTGTTTACTATGGGTGTGTTCTTGGGCAAATAATTCCCCTGCTATGACCAGCAGTTTCCTTCTCTGTAAAATGAGTTAAACCAAAATGGGATCAAACCAAATAATCTATAAGGTTTCTTCCAGCTTCACATCCTGTGAAACCTATGTGCTACCAAAATCAGGGAGCTAGGGCAAGGACAGGAAAACAAAGTGCCTTGCTAATAACTTAATGAGTATCTTTAGATTATCTCTACCTATAGGTAACAAATAAAAGTAGGGAAAGCCTAGGCTTCTGGTTTGATATTTAGAATGACCCACTCTTTGGCCATAGAATCTAAGCTGTTCCTTGGAATTCTAGTACCTAGGTCATATTTATTTAGCAAGGGCACGGGGAGAAATAGATAGATAGTCTGCAAGTTCCATTACCAGGGCTGCTGCCTGGGGTCATCTAGGAGATAAACCACCCCTTTTACCTGGATTTAATATGGTGTAGAGAAGCATATTGTGTGTACTCTGCTTGTAGAGTCTCTGAGCCCTGACATTCCTCCTGTCTTCAAGCTGAACATACAGAGAGGTCCTTGAAGGTCTTCCTCTCAGAGAAAGCTCCTTTACCTGTGAAAGCTTTTCCTCTCACAGAGTAACTTTATTTTCTATCACTGGAGGGCTGTGAAATACTCATACTCTTCCAGAGTGGATTTTTTTGTGGTATCCCTGAAATTCTCCTTCTTACAACTAAAATAAGATCCAGAGGAGAACATTCCCTCCACAGAGAAGTGAATCTACAAAGGTCTATATCTGTCTGGGTAAAAAATTGTCAGGTATACCATGCCCACTCATCTTAGAGCTACCTAATTCAATACAATGCAAAAAATAAAAAAAAGAAACACTTATGAAGTGCCTACTAGCTGTCAGGCACTATGGTAGGCATTGAAGATACGAAAACAAAATAGATTCTGCCCTTAAGGAGCTTATATATTACTGAGGAAAACCTACACATATACAGAAGAGAAAATACAAAATGTATTTACAAGAAAAACACAGTAACTGAGGGGAGTGAAGAGGGGAGGCCCTAACAACCAGGGGAATCAAGAAAGGCATCTTGTATGAGGTGGCCCTAAAATTGAGCTGTTAGGTGTTCCAAGACACAGAGTGAGCCAATTTGACCTGGGTCAATGAGAAGTAATAGAAAATTAAACCAGAAAATTAGGTTGGAGCCAGATTGTGAAGACCCTTAAATACCAAATTGGGAGGGGGGGGCATTGTATTTTATCTCAGATTCAATATGGAGCCACTGAAGCTTCCTGAACAAGGAGACAATATGGTCGCACCAGTGCTTTGGGAATATCACTTTTGCACCTTTGTGGAGGGGAAGTTGATGAGGAGAGGAAGTTGATGAGGAGAGGTACTGGAAGCAGGGAAGCCAATTAGGAGAGTCTTGTAATGTTTCAGGTAATGGTAATAAGAAAGAAGGGAAGGAAGGAAAGAAGGAAAGAAGGAAGGAAGGATGAAAGAAAGAAGGAAGGAAAGAAATAAAGGAGAAAAAGATGGATAGATAAACCAATAAATAAACCCATGTAAATTGATGAAATCACTAAGAAAATGTAGAGAAGAAAGAGAAGAGGGTACAAGAATGAAACCTGGGAGAACCCCACAAATAGAATAAGTAAGGTATAGCTGATAACTCTACAAAGAAAACTAAGAAGGATCATTCCAATAGGTAGCAAGAGAACAAGCAGACAGAAATGTCAGGAAAACCTGGTTAGGAGAGTGTTCAAAAAGAGTGTCAAATGCTCCACAAAAGTCAAGAAAAATGAGGACTCAGAAAAGGCTATTAGATTCAGCAACTAGGAGATCATTGGTGACATTGCAAAAGGCCATTTCTGTCAAGTGATAGAGTCAGAAGCCAGATATGCAAAGGGTTCAGAAGTGAAGTGAACAGTGAGGAAATAGAGGCATCATACAGAGAGAGCTTTGTTTTTGTTTATTTGAATTTTTTTTAAATTAGAGTTTGACTCTAAAGAAGGAGTTTCAAGGTGATAAGATAAAACACAGGTATTTTACATCTAACCCTGGGGTAGTGTTGGTAGTTACTCAGTAGGGAGCCCCATACACCTTTGCAGCTTGCCTATGTCCCACTGGCAGAAGTGCTAAGAGTCATATTCTCGAAGTCTCTCAGTCTAGGTCCTCCTGGGCTCCTCACTATCTCTCACTTCCCCCTTATCCAGTCTGTTGCCAAAGCCTGTCAATTTCACCTTTACAACATCTCTCATGCACCCTCCATTGTCTACTGCCATTACCCTGGTGCAATCCCTCATCACCTCACACCTGGATTATCAAGCTAGTCTACTGGTGGGTCTGCCTGCTTCAAGTGTCTCGCCACTTCAGTCAATGCTCCATTCAGTGTCCTAAGTGATCTTCCTAAAGCAGAAGTTGGCATCCCTATAATCAGTCAACTACAAGGGCTCTCTCTCACCTCTAGGTTCAAATACAAAATGCTTGGAGTGGTATTCAAACTTCTTCACAACTGAGTGGAGCCCCTACCTACCTTTCTAGTCTTCCTACACTCTATACTTTCTGCCTCTACATGTTGTTTGATCCAATAACATTGATCTTGCTGTTGCTCAAACAAAATACTCTGTTTCTCAGCTCTGGGCATTTTCTCTAGATGTCACCCACACCTGGAATGCTTTTCCTTTTCATCGCCTCCCTGACTTCCTTAGCTTTCTTCAAGTCTCAGCTTAAATCCTACCTTTGACAGGAAGCTTTTTGCAATCTTTCATAATTCCAGTGCCTTCTCTCTGTTGATTATTTCCTGTTTATTTTGTATATAGATTGTACATGTATGTTCTTTCCATGCTCTTTCCCCTAGTAGATTGTGAACTGCTCATGGGTAAGGAATGACTTGCTTTTTTAAATATCTTCAGTACAGTGCCTATACTTAGTAGGTTCTTAATATATATTTACTGACTGACTGACTGGTTTCAGAGAGTGAGTAAATTTATAGCTTATTTCTGACTGTTTCTATAGACTCCTTGTCAAGGACAATGGATTTATGAATCTATCAAATTGGACATAGGGATTATCTCTTATTCACTGATGAAGTCTTGCCTTCTTCCTTGAACTTACTCTGTTTCATTGGGTAATAGTCATACAGCCTTGGAGTCATGGAATTGACTTCACAGAAACAGAGAAGCAGGTATAGATATGCATAGTGATACAAGGGGTGAGATTTGGAAAGGGATAAGGGAGGGGAAAACAAGAAGACGAGGGTCTCAAGACTGTAGGGTGATATGAAATTGAACTGGTTAACTAAAGAACCAAGATTGAAAATAGGAAGAAAGTGAGATCAGAGTCAGGTAGATGGCCTGGGAAAACAAGGAGTGAAAGAGTGACTGGAGGTCATGGGTTTAGGAAGTGGGCTGAGGCATAGGTAAAACTGAAAGAACAGGAATTTATGGCCTGATAGAAAGATTCCAGAGCTGTGGATCATGGAAACAGAACTCTTATGGGGGGATGAAGAGATAAAGGGTATGAGCACCCCTCTATGTGACTGAGGTGGAGGAAAGAAGCAGAGATCCTAAGAAATGAGGAGGTGGGGAAACCAAGAAATAAGAGTGTTGGAGAGGACAACAGTATTTAAGCTGAAGTCCCCAAGTATGAGACTCCTCAAATGACAAGGAGACAAGGCCCTTCTCCATCTAGTTACCCTTTCCAGCTTATCCACACCCTTGTCAAACTATGGTGCCCAGACCTGGAGAGAAGATTCTAGAAGTGAAGTTGCCAGAGCACAGAAGCACAGAGTGACTACAGTATTATTTCCTTATTCCTGAAAACTGTGCCTCTCAGTTCAGCCCCGAACCCCATTAGTTCTAGTTGCCACAGCACACTGCCGAGTCATAGTATGTTTGCAGTGCCCTAAAAACCTCAGGTCTTTTTTCAGGTAAAATTGTGTCTAACCATGGCTTTCCCACCTCTTCCTTGTGACATTGATTTTTTTTAACCAAAGTATAATACTTTAACTATATTCCCCACTGAACTTCATCTTAGTAGAGTCACCCTAATTCTCTTGTCTGTCAGGACTTTTTGCATCCTGAGTCTGAAGATTATAAAATTGAAACAACATGAGTCTGGAAGGGATATCAAGTAGGGGCTTTTAACTTTGTTTGTGTCCTAGACACAGCCTGGTGTGACTGGTGAAGTCCGTGGACTTCTCAGAGTATTTCCTGGAATAATATTCTCAGAATCATATTTTAAAATGTACTGAAAACACAGAGGACTCAAAGGAAACCAATTATATGGAAATAGAATTACCAAAAATATTTTTTAAAAGTTTATGGACCCATTTACCCTTTGATCTAAATAGATGAGTGGATCCTCACAGGAGGAGAGTTTACATGGTGATAGCAGCAGAGGAACAGCCTAGAAATGTTAGTGGAGATAAAATATTCCAGCTTCTTCTCCTGGTCCTGTGTGTTGAGGGAGATGCATAAAGGTGAAAACAACAATGGAAAAGGTGCTTTCTAGAGAAAGCAAGGATTCTGTGAATGCAAGATGGAAGATGTGAGAGAAGAAATACAGGATGAAAGAATGTCTGTTAACAATAAAGGTAGGGTTCCAGAAAGCCTGATAAAAAGAGTGGGCAGAAAACGAAAGGGATTGTTGTAGTGGAAGATTGAATTGATGAGGGCAGAGATCAGGGAGAGGTAATGGGGGAAAAGGATGAGTTTTTTCCTTTTTTATATTTTTGTGTATATGTGTATGTCTTTTGCTTCACAAGGCTGATTCACAGGGACAGAGACTGGGAGACACAAATCTGCTTAACTACGAGATTGTGGATGTATTAGCTGATTGGGGCATTCACTCTCAACTTCAGTTGAGTGGAAGTTCAGGTTGGAAGATCAAGTCTTCAGTAACTCACGGATGGTACCAGTTCTGTTGCTACTGAGCTGTTAGTCAATCCAACAAACATGTATTAAGCTGTTACTTTGTGCCAAGTACTGTGGCATGGGTTGGGGATACAAAGAAAGGCAAAACCACTCCTTGCTCTTAATGAGTGTACATTCTGATGGGGGAGACAACATGCAAATAATTATCCATGTACAATATATACATCATTTTTATTGTTTGGTCTTTTCAGTCATGTCCAACTCTTTGTGACCCCATTTGGGGTTTTCTTAGCAAAGATACTGGAGTGGTTTGCCATGTCCTTCTCTAGCTCATTTTAAAGATGAGGAAACTAAGACAAACAGGCTTAGGTGACTTGCCAGGGTCACCTAGCTAGTAAGTGTCTGAGGCCAAATTTACACTCAGGTCTTCCTGACTTCAAGCCTGGCACTCTACCCACTATGTGTGCCCCATATACAGCATTGATGGGAGGTACTCTCAGAGGGAAGGCACTAGCAGCAGTAGGCAAGGCAGATTTTCTGGACTTATTCCTGCTCAGTCTTTTGGTGGGCACTGTGGTTAAGAGCTTAGGTACCTTAAAGGTACTTAGGTACTTTAAAACACAGCCTGATACACAGTTCTGTGCTAGGGATACGTGCAAGACACAGGATCGCAAATAGAACCACTGGAAAGTCCCATCTGACTAAGCAGTCCCCAGACTCTTCCATGACAATTTCCTATGGCCCTTGGGCTCTCTTTCCTGCCTCCCTCACACTCAATTTTACAATTACAGTATAAACATCACTGTAGGAGCACTAGCCCCAAGCTCTGTTCTGCTCTCTGCTTTCATCTCTTGATATTAGGCTGCCTAGGAGCCAGAGAATTACTGGTGTGGCAACCTTGCCTCCTTCATCCCAAAGCTCCATGGCCCTGCCTCCTCATTGTGATAACAGTTTGTTATTATCTGTCACTCCTGTAGCTCTGACTATATCATGTATTTGGTCCTTTGCACATAATCCATGGAGGCAGCTTAATAGATATTGAATGCCTAGTATGGTTAGTTATCTTTTCAAGCCTGTGTGTCCAGTCTGCTCAGTTAAAATGTCAGCTCCCTGAGGGCAGGGGCTGTATCTGCTTCATGTCCCTATCTCCTTTGACACCCAGGAAGGGGTCTTCCATCTAGTATGAGGAATTGTAAATGTTTGTGGACTGATAAGTTGAGGAGAAGGCAATACCATAAGTCCTTGTCAACAAGCCCAGGGGTCTAGCCTCTTGCCCATCTGACTTTGAGCTGGCATCCAGATCTCAAGGCATTCCTACTTAAGTATAGGTTGGACTGTATGACCTCTGAGGTTGCTTCTAATTCTGAAATTCCTTGTATGTATGTGAATTAATCAGGTACTTATTAAGCACCTACTGTGTACTCTTGCTGGGGACACAACAGTCCCTCCTCTCAAAGAACTAACATCTTACAGGGGAAGACAACATGTCCACATGTCCATATATACCAAAGACATATGTATATGTGTGTAAAACATATAAAGTAGATATGAGGAGAAGGTACTACCAGCTGGGAGGACCAAGAAAAGAGGCCCTTAAGAATCATAAAGGAAAGCAGAAATTCTAAGAGGTGGGGACAAGGAAGAAAAGAATGTGAGGCATGGAGTCTGTGAGTATGTTTTGGTACCACAAGAGTTCCCGTTGTGGTAGCTAAGGACTGGGCATTCTCATGTTCATTCATCAGTCAAAGTGAGCTAATTTAGGTATAAGTAAATTCAGAATTCACTTTGATTCTCTGTATGGGTCATTAGATTAGTCCCTTGAGGACACTTTTATAGTCTTAGTTGTAAGCATAATACCTAGCAAGGAGTAGGGACTTGGAGGGGGAGGTAAAGGCATTAGTGAAGAAGACTGCAAAGCTAATGAAATAATTTCCAAATTAATCAAAATCTCCCTTTGATTTTGTGTTACTTGAACTAAGACTTGGTCAAAATACCATTTGCACAAATTCTGCTAAATCTGGATGAGACTGAAAACAAAAGAATGTTTCTACTTCCTTTCAATACTTCCATGTTTTCTACCACTAGCGCTAACTCCCTTGCTGCTCTTTGGCTAAGCTTTTTAATTTTTTTTCTGATGGATTTAATCTCCACACATTTCTCTGTTCCCAATCCATATATATGGAGTGTCCCCCTGAGTCAATGTAAAAATCATCTCTTTGCTGCTGAAATTAAATAAGGCTAAATTAACAGGCCGTGTTTGGGGACTATCTGTCCAGGGTGAGGAACTGAAACATGGCTTAGAGCTGAATGCATTATTAACAAGGAGGGCAAGAGGCCATGCAGCTGCTGGGTGAAGGTCAGTGGTGACATCTATAGCTATGGTGATTGCTGGAGCCCAGAGCCCAAGCTCCAGGGAGCAGGGCTGCTGGAAAGAAATGATTGCTTCTTATGCCTTTTAAATCCTGGGTTCTCCATACTTGAGAATAATAATGAGGTTCTTCTATTGGCAACACACATTCTCTAGTTGTACAATGGAAACAAAGCTTGACTCCTCTACTGAGAGTCAAAAACCTATACGTAATTTGTGAAATGGTGGAATGGGGATAAAAATTATCCAACCTATGATAAGAGAAACTGAGTCAGAAGTCTTCACCAATGGCACTTTATTGAAGGTTCCATGGTCCCCTCTAACAAAGTGTACCTCAGATCTTCCTCACAATCTGAGATGCCCCCTCCTTCCAGGGCCCCATTTTTGTAAGATATTATATATAAATATTCAAGAATGGCTATGCCAGATATAGAAAATTTTCATTGGTTTTGACATATGACAGATAGAATAAAATAAGCAAAACAACATATCAACAGAATCCCAAGTTGGGCAAAGAAAGGAATATCTCCACTGACTGGGTGGTCATAAGATGATCACAAAAGGAGCACTTGCTCATGTTGGACAAGAGAGAATGATCTGGAGGCAGAAAAATAATTTTGAAGGACTTTCCATGTAGCTGAGTTACCTCCATTGTATTGAACTTAGCCACTCTGATAAGGAAAAACAAGGGTGGAGGGCCTTCATCCAGCTTCCCATGATTACCTAAGTGATATTACGATATGCAGCTCACAGATCTGGGGCCAAATATACAGAATGTATAATTGTATCAACTTGATTTATATTGATTGGAATAGAGTAGGAGTCTTCAATTAATCAACTTCCTCACTGGACAAATCTCTAGGCTTCATTCTTTAATCTGGAGAATGTGGGACTTCTTTTATTATTTTCTTTTATTTTAATATTTTTTTAATGTTTATTTATTTATTTTTAGTTTTCACCATTCATTTCCACAGAATTTTGAGTTCCAAATTTTCTCTCCATCTCTCCCCTCCCCTCACCCCATAACACTTTGCATTTTGATTACCCCTTCCCTCTATATTCCCTCCCTTCCATCACACCCCTCCCTTCCCTTATCCCCATCTTGTCTCTCTTCTTATAGGGCATACCTGTATTTCTTATTTCCCAGTTGTATGCAAAAACAATTCTCAACATTCATTCCTAAAACTCTGAGTTCCAACTTCTCTCCCTTCCTCCCTCCCCACCCATCCCCACCGAGAAGGCAAGCACTTCAGTATAGTCTATATATGTGTCATTTTGCAAAAGACTTCCATAATAGCCATATTGTGTAAGACTAACTATATTTCCCTCCATCATATCCTGCCCCTCATTTATTGTATCCTCTCTTTTGACCTTGTCCATCCCCAAAAGTATTTACTTCTAATTACTTCCTCCTCCCATTTGCCCTCCCTTCTATCATCCCCCCACCCCACTTGTCCCCTTCTCCCCTACTGTCCTGTACTGAAAGATAGATTTTCATACCCAATTGATTGAGCATGTTATTCCCTCCTTAAGCCAAAAATGAAAAGAGTAAGCTTACTTTTTCCCTCTCACCTCCTCCCTTTTCTCCTCCATTGAAAAAGTTTTTTTGTCTCTTTTATGAGAGATAATTTGCCCCATTTCATTTCTCCCTTTTACTTCCCAATATATTCCTCTCTCACACCTTAATTTTATTTTTGTAGATATCATCCCTTCTTAGTCAACTCACCCTGTACTCTGTCTATATATGTGTATGTGTATATAATCCCTCCAACTACCCAAATATTGAGAAAAGTCTCAAGAGTTAAAAATATTATCTTTCCATGTAGGAATGTAAACAGTTCAACTTTAGAAAGTCCCTTATGATTTCTCTTTCCTGTTTACCTTTTCATGTTCCTCTTGATTCTTGTATTTGAAAGTCAGATTTTTCTATTCAGTTCTGGTCTTTTCATCAAGAATGCTTGAAAGTCCTCTATTTCATTGAATGACCATTTTTCTCCTGAAGTATTATTCTCAGTTTGGCTGGGTAGGTGATTCTTGGTTTCAATCCTAGTTCCTTTGACTTCTGTAATATCGTATTCCAATCCCTTAAGTCCGTTAATGTAGAAGCTACTAGATCTTGTGTTATCCTGATTGTATTTCCACAATACTCAAATTGTTTCTTTCTATCTGCTTCCAATATTTTCTCCTTGGCCTGGGAACTCTGGAATTTGCCTACAATATTCCTAAGAGTTTCTCTTTTAGGGTATCTTTCAGGAGGTGATCAATGGACTCTTTCAATATTTATTTTGCCCTCTGGTTCTAGAATATCAGAGCAGTTTTCCTTGATAATTTCATGAAAGATGATGTCTGGGCTCTTTTTTTGATCATGGTTTCAGAAAGTCCTATAATTTTTAAATTGTCTCTCCTGGATCTATTTTCTAGGTCATTTTTTCAATGAGGTATTTCACATTGCGTTCCATTTTTTCATTCTTTTGGTTTTGTTTTGTAATTTCTTGGTTTCTCATAAAGTCATTAGCTTCCATCTGTTCCATTCTAATTTTTAAAGAAATGCTTTTTTCAGTGAGCTTTTGAACCTCCTTTTCCATTTAGCTAATTCTGCTTTTAAAGCATTCTTCTCATTGGCTTTTTGGACCTCTTTTGTCAATTGAGTTAGCCTATTTTTAAAGGTGTTATTTTCCTCAGGATTTTTTTGGCTGTCCTTTAGCAAGCTGTTGACTCATTTTTCATGATTTTCTTGCATTGTTCTCATTTCCTTTCTCAATTTTTTCCTCCACCTCTCTTACTTGATTTTCAAGATCCTTTTTGAGCTCTTCCATGGCATGAGACCATTGCATATTTATTTTGGAGGTATTGGATGCAGAAGCCTTGACTTCCTCTAACAGTATGCATTGTTCTTCCTCATCAGAAAGCATGGAAGAAAATATCTGTTCACCAAGAAGGTAACCTTTTATAGTCTTATTTTTATCCCTTTTTTGGGCATTTTCCCAGCCCAAATGACTGGGATTTTTGAGTCCTTTCTCAAAAGGAGGGTATACTCTGGGGACCTGTAGGTTCTCAGTTCATCCAAGGTGACACAATCAAGACACAAAAGGGGTTTACCTCTGGCCTGTTCACTGGGCTGGGACCAATCAAAAACTTTTCTGCCCAGATTAGTGATTAGTAGAGTTCCCTCTCCACAGCCACCTTGAGCTCTGCCAGAGCTCCCCCTCCTCACCTTAGGGCCAGGTTCAGAGCTGAGATTCCAATCAGCTCCTCAGTTCCCCCAAAGGCTTTAGGCCCAAAACTCCAAAAATAGAAGCTCAGGGCCAGACCACCTTCCCCTCTGACCCAGAAGAATAAGCTTTCTCACTGACCTTTGAAGCTTTCCTTGGTGTTTGTGAGTTGAGAGATCTGAGAACAGCTACTGCTGCTGGGGATCCCACCCCCGAGGTCTGTTCTGATGCTATTCCTGCTGGTGCCATGAGGCCAGAGCTGGGCTGGGCTCCATGGGCTGTACTCTGCTCCATGCCCCATGCAATAGACTTTTCCTGTCAGCCTTCCAGGCTACCTTGGTCTGGAAATCTCTTTCACTCTGTCATTTTGTGGCTTCTGCTGCTCTGGAATTTGTTTAGAGTCATTTTTACAGGTATTTTATGGGCTGTGGGGGAAGAGCTAGAGTATGTGTGTCTTTCTACTCTGCCATCTTGGCTCCCTTCTTTCATTCTTTTCAAAGAGAAGTATTGATTAAATATCTGCTGAGTGCAAGATGCTATGGTGAAGATTGGGTTAACTCACCTTCAAGTTGAAATCAATGAAGTGAATGTGGAAAGGCACTAGGATTGGTGTTAGCAGCCCTGTGGTAAGATGCTGGGGTCTCATGACACAAACATGTCATGGAGAACAGGCTGTGACTCAGAATGTGTCATCAAGGATAAAACTATCTCTAACCACAGGATGGAATCATCATCATCTGATCTTTTGCTTAAAGTGCTATATAAATTCTAATTATTATTTCCTCTCATATACTGCACATTTCAGCCAAACTATTTCTCATACACTACACTTCATTTCCTGCCTCCATGTTTTTGCTTTCACTGCCCCTCCCCATGTCTGGAATGTTTCTTCACTTCCCTTTATTTGATAGTTTTTAGGAGTAAGGAGATAATAGTCCCTCTGTACTTCTGTGCCCTGGTCACATCACATCTAGAGTATTCTCTTCTAGGTACCACTGTTTAAAAAAGTGCATGGATAAGCTAGAAAGAACAGCTAGGATGGGGAAGGGTCTTTTTCCTTTGTCATTTGAGGAGCCTCATACTTGGGGACTTCAACTTGCATACTTTCAAAGTCCTCTCAAATTCTCTGGTTTCTCTGTTTACTCACCTCCTCATCTCCAAGAATCTGTGCTCCTTCCCTCCACCTCAGTCACATACAGGGATGGTCATACCCTTGATCTGGTCATACCCTTGATCTCTTCATCTGCCACAAGAGTTCTACCTTCATGACCCACCGCTCTGAAATCTCTCTATCTGGCCATAACCAATTTTGCCTGTGCCTCAACCCATTTTCCAAATCCATGGTTCCTTATCACCCAAACCTCTGGTTAATCCTTCCCTTGCTATTTTCCCAAGCCATCTCCTTGGCTCTGATCTCACATTTTTCTCCTTTACAATCTTGACCCTTTAGTTAACCAGTTCAGCTTTACATCATTCTGTACCCTTGAAGCTCTGGTCTCCTTGTCTTCTCCTCACTTATTCCTTTCCATACCTCACTATCTGCCTTATTTTCAGCTTATGTTGCTGAATGCTACGGGAGGAAATCACACACCTGTGCTGATTGGGCCAACCATAGCTTCATATTATCTAGGCCCAACTGAGCCTTCTCTCCTGCCCACTAATCTTCTCACTTTTCTCTGATAATTTTCTCTGTCACACTTTCCACAGTCACTGTTCCAAACCTTCTTCTCTCAAGCCACCAATACCAATTCCCTCCCTTCGTCTTCTCAACAGAGGATGTTACCTCATGCTTCACTGAAAACCCTGAGACTATGTGCCATGAGCTTTCTCCCCTCAATTCTGTTTCACAGAACCTCAGCATCAACCCCCTCATCTTCACTTAGGTTCATAGATTTAGAACTGGAAGAGAACTTAGAAGTCACAGAGGCTCGTCTCATTTTACAGATGAGGAAACTGAGGTTTAGAGTTAGAACTTACCCTTCTAGAACCTTCTAAACTTAGTAGCTACTTGCCCAGTGGTAAGTAATGGTAATAGCTGGTAAGTGTCAGAGGTAGAATGAATGGATGGGTGAAAAAATATTAAGTGCTTACTATATATTTAGCACTTGCTATATACTGTGTAAACCTTAGGGACAAAAATATAAGCATACAATATAGTTCCTTTTCAAATAAAGGAAGATAATGTGTATAAGAGAGTGGTTAGAGAAGAATGTTTTAGACTAGGAAATCAGAGGAATGGTGAATAAGGTTGTAAGTTAATTACTTAATTTTTCCTTTCTGGATATGGTAGAGTTGATGTGGTTACCATTCTCAGAGCTAGAGTTGGAGGGGGAGGAGTTAAGGGGACAGGACATGGATATTAACATAGCATGGAGGTGGGCAGGAAGCAGTATGATCAAATTTGGAGAATGCTCAGCAGTCAGAACCAAGGGGCTGAGGGAGAAGATCTTGAATTGTGGTAGTAAGAGAAAGCTTGAGATGAAGGTGGCATGGAGATTGTCTAGAAATGTCTATTCTACTTGGCATCATCAACCCCTGTACTTCTGCCCTTGATCCCATCCCCTCATGCCTTCCCCAGAAGTCTGCTCATTGATTATTCCCTCATTCTTTTATCTTCAGTCTCTTGTCATCCATTACCACTTTCCCTAACATCTAAAAAACTCCCAGCTTACTCCATCCTAACAGAATTCTCATTTGAACCTGCCATCCCCTCAAGCAATTATCCTATATCTCGCCTCTCTTTCACAATCTCCTAGAAGGAATCATCTCTACCCACTGCCCCCAATTTCTCACCACCCACTCTTCAACTACTTGCAATCTGTTTTATAACTTCATTGCTTGACTAAAACTGCTCTCTCCAAGAAATTCAGTGTTCTTTGATTAACCCTAATTTTTCTTGATCTTTCTGCAATATTTGAGGAACAGTACCATGTTTCTGCATATCTTTATATCCCCACCATTTTGCTTTGTGCCTGGTGCATAGAAAGTACATAATAAATGCTTATTGACTGACTGATCATCGTTTTCTCCTCCTCCTGAATGCTCTAGACTGCATTCTACTGTCCAGCCAAGCTTTCCTTCTTTCTTCTTCTTACCCATAATGTTAGTTTTCATATATTTCAAACTTTTGCTCTGAATATGCCCTAGCCTGGAATATCCTTCATGCAGAGTCTCTGCTCTCAAGGAGCCCACAGTGTAAAGTGGGATTTTAGCTGAGATTTGAAGTCAGAGAAACCAGGAGACCAAGGTGAAAAGTGAGAGGAGATATAGGGAGTCCCATGTGGGGAATAGCAAAGAGGCCAGTGTCAGTGGATCTTAGGATACATGGAGGGGAGTGGGGAGTAAGATGTAAGAAGACTGGAAATGTGTGTAGAGTGAGAAGGAGCAGGGTATGAAGGGCTTTAAAAGTCAAACAGAGATTTTTATAATTTGATCCTGGAGGTAATAGGGAGTCACAGGAGTTCATCGAATATTGTAGTGATTTGATCATTCCTGGAATTTAGGAAGTTCCTTTAGATAGCTGTAGAAGAGAGACTAAAAGGGAGAGAGACAGACCAAACCAGCAGGCTATGATCTGCACAGTGGGTGCAAGGTGTGCGAAGCCTGCACCAGGATGGTGGCAATGTAAGAGGAGAGAAGGGGGAGTAAAGAGAGTTGTTTTGAAGAGAGAATCAACAGGACTTGGCAACAGATTGAATAGACTCACTTTTCTCCCTATGTGCTTTCACATAAGTCAAGCAAACAATCATTAATTAAGTATTTAAGAGTGAATGTCAATTGTAGCTGTTTCTCTTTGGAATAGCAACCCTGAGGGTCTTCTCCTAGTTTGATTTTTTTTTCTTTTTTTCTAATTAAAAGGGTTATCCCTTGATTGATTTCTTAAAGAGGTCTATTCACTGAATGGGCTTTATCTCATTCAAAGTGAGAACCTGAAAAGACCTTAGCCTAAAAGGGCCAAGGTCTCCCATTGCATCCTGGGCCATCTCCAGTTGTTCTGATGAATATCTGGTCACTGAACCCAGATGGCTCTGGAGGAGAAAGTGAGGAGAAAGTGTTGACCTTTCACAGCCTTCCCTCACTCAGATCAAAGTCAACTGCAAGTCATGTCATCATCTCCCTGATGTCATGGTCGTCTTCAAGAACAAAGGACATACACAGCAACAATGTGCCAGACGCAATGCTAAGTACTGGGCATACAAAAAAATGCAAAAGCCCAACCTCACCCCCTTCCCCTGTGTTTAAGGTATATTCTCTCATGTCCCCTTCTCAGACTCCTTTTCTTCCTACAATGCCCAGCTAAGGTGTCATCTCCTCCGTGAAGCCTTCCTCAACTTCTTCTGTTGTCAGTACTCTCTTCTGCCTCAGTTTACAATGCTTTATACATTTTTGTACATGCTACATTCACCCAGCATAAGCTCTTTGAGGGAAGAAATGACTCCTTTTGTCTTTCTTTCTTTAGTGCTTAATACAATACCTTGACCATAATATGGTATTAATAGATGATGTTTCTTTCATCAGAATGAACTGAAGCAGAGTTTAAAGTATTACAAGCTGATCAGAATTTGGATAGGCAAAAGAAAAGGATTCCTCAAACAATATGAATAGAAGTATGAGCGAAGGGTGTGAAGGGTGTGTTTGAGAGAGAGGGAAAAGTAGAGTAAATTAGTATGGGGATCAGGCACTCACACAGAGCAAGTTCTCTATAGTTTAAAAACATACATGATAATATTGTTGATCATTTACATTTCTAAAGGATTGTAAATTTTTCCAGGTGCTTTTCTCACAATAACAGCTAGGTAGTAGAAGTATTATTGTACCCATTTTATAGAGAAGGAAACTGAGACTCAAACAAGGGGAAGCAGTTGCCCAAGTTTATACAACTTATTAGAATTATACAACTAATTAGAACTTGTTAGTATTAGAACCCAGAAGGGTCCCATGGTCATTGTCACACCCATAATCCAACAGATAGTTTAACCCTGGCTCCCCCTCGTTCCACATGTAGGCTAAACCATTTGTATCTGCATCATCTCTTTCATAGTGGTGTTTCACTAATGTATAACAGTGAGACACACACTACCCTTAAGGCGCAGGCAACCTCAGCATTCTCATGATCATTTCCTCAGTGCCACAAGGAGAGGCAGTAAAGCCCATCTCTGGGACCATCTGTTTGTGTTCAGCCAGCCATCATTTCTCAACCCCTCAGCAAACTGATTGGAAATCTCTTCAGGCTGCTGGAGCACCCTGCCCTGAACTCCCACAGAAAAAATCTTCTGAAAGTGACATCTTGGCTTGTTTTTCAAAGTCAGCAAAATATGTTTTTTTAATTGATTGCAGGAGCCTGGGTTGTTGATTTCCTATGGGAGAGAAATATGCATGCTCCTTCTCCTTCTTCAACAAGTCATAAAATGGATGGCAAATAGAAAACACTGGCTACTAGAACCATTACAAAATTGGTGAACGTTTACAAAGACGAGTGGAGAGGTTTCAGAGCAGAGATGATCCTCCTCCTTGGAGGCAAATTGATGGCCTTCTAAATTCAGGCAGAAGCCCGCCCACTGCACACACTGCAGACTAGCGTGACTTAGGGGATTGGCTTTGTTTTCTGAGCTTTCAGGTCTGGCCACCTTACAGACACAAACAGGGGAGACTCATGTGTGTCTTGTGCTTTAGCCTTTACAAAACAATGATGATCCTGAAAGGTGGCTTAGCTGTAGTAGCTAGCCAGGCCACGAACAACCAGAAGATGTGACGTCAAGATCTACCTCTGATACATACTGACTATGAGACCCTAGGAAAGTCACTTGATTTTTTCTATAGGTTGCATAACACTTGCTGATATGGATTGGAGGAAGATATAGATCTTCCTGGATTGATGAATCACATGTAGAGAGAGACAGAGACAGATAGACAGACAGAAGAGATTGGGGTTGGAGAAAGAGAAAGACAGAGATAGACAAAGACAGACAATGAGACAGAGACAGAGATAGAGACAGAGATAGAGACAGATATTAGGAGAGAATATTTTGTTGACTGAAATGTGTTTATGTATAAATTCATGGAAAGAAAGGGTTGAAAGGGAAGTTAAAAGTTATCCATTCCAGGGTTTCTTAACTCAGATAACATTGTAAAGAGAACTTCTTAAATTCTCTACCTTGAACCACTCTGGGCTCCCCAATTACAGTGCCATTCATGTCTCTGAGTGTTTCAGGGAGCATGGATGGGTAACCAAGGATAGTCAGGGGTATGGAGAAAAAATAATCCATTTGTTTGAGCTTGTAAGTTTTAAGGAGGGCTATAAGTAATAGACATTTTGTGAACTGAAAAGAATTTGCTCTAGATATGTCTGCTGGTTTATGGACTCTGGAAGTTAGGAAACATTGATATAGCAAAACTCCCTCATTATACATATGAGGAAATAAAAAGGAGTGGAGTGAGGAGGGTGAATCAATAGCATACCTTTTATTTCCTTTGCTCTAATCCTTGGAACTCCAGTTTCTTCTGTTCAATGATGGGCCCATGACATCATCATTGTGTGTATTCCCTTCCTCTAGGTAGATGATAATGCAGCCATATCTTCTCACTCTCTAATAATAATGATTATGGTAATAATCACTATCATTATTATAGCTAGCATTTATATAGTGTTTTAACATTTGCAAATTTCTTTATGTGTTTGTATCTCACTGAATCCTATCTATTTCCTAGTAATGGTTTTCCATAGATCCTACACAGAGGATCCATCCAATATAGTAGAGGCCATATATATCTCTTATGCTGAGGGGTAATATGGTTTAGTGTCTAGAGTGCCAATTTTGGAGTCAGAAATATTGAAGTTCAAGGCCTGCCTCTGGCATTCATTAACTGTGTAACCATGGGCTATGACATTTAACCTCTCGGTGCCCTGGGTAACTCTCTTAAGACTATAAATTTAGACGAGCTGCTCATCTTTAGCAGGGGAAGAAATTGCCATAGAGAGACTTCTTTTTACAGGGTCTGGACTCCCTTTCTCATCCCCCTCCGAAAAAAATCCCTTATTCTACTTCTTGAGCATGGGTCATAATTTCATTATTTCTTCACACACCTGTGAAATCACTCAACTGACAAACATTTATTAGGCACCTACTAAAAATGTGGTGGATTCCCAGAACACAAAAATAAAAATGAAATAATCTCTGATCTCAGAGAGTTTAGCATTCTATAAAGGTAAAAAACATATACACATATAAGTAAATACAAAATATACATGAAACAAATGCATGGGAATTGGGAGTAGGAGGTAAGACCAGCTAGGGGAATCAGGAAAAGTCATTTGTAGGAGGTGACCCTAGAAATGAGATTTGGAAAAAACTCAGAGACTTAAGGACTAAGGAACTTAGCTAAGGATGCACTTTTAATGGACTATAGAGTGGGGACTGAATCTGATAGCTGTTCCCACTAGATGATCACCTCTATGCCAACATCAACCCCCCCCCCCCCACCCCATACCTCATTAAAACTTCCCTACTGACAATTATTGGATCCCAAACCTGTTCTGGGAATCATTTCTTCAGCTGATGTGGATCACATCTAGGAGCCCTCATCCTGGCCTCTGAGAGGTCATACAATGCAGTAGAAAGATCTCTAGGATGAGAGTCCTGGACTTTCATCCCAGTTCTGCCACCAATTAGCCAGTTATATGATTTTGTGCAAATTACTTCCATTCTTCATGGCTCAGTTTCCCCATCTGTAAAATAAGAGTATTGCGCAAGATGGTGTTTAAGGTTCCTTCCATCTCCAAAAGTCGAAGGAAAGGCCACCTGAAAAATCCAGGCTACATCCGTCTTTTGTTTCTCTGGAAACAAAAATATCAAATAGCTAAGAAAGTAAAACTGGGGCAAAGAGATGGGAGTTAACTTGGGAGAAGGGGAGAGCAGAAATGTGCATGATTTCCTTCCATAGCAACAAGCGTAGCATGTGGCAGGGAGGGGCATCCAACAGAGATAAGAACCTAAAAAAGGCATCTCTCAGAAATAAATACAGACGTATATCACACCCTTTCCACCCCCTTCCAGAAAGATATATCCTGGAAGCAGATGTGGGAAAAATTAAGGAGAGAAGAGGGAGAGGCTTTGGGAGGGGGGAAGATTAGAGGTACTCTAATTAAGTGCTGAAATTAATCCTCTGTTTTTCTTTCAGTGTCTAATATGTAGAGCCATTATGGCTCTGGTGTTGTCGGCTCTGAAGTCAGTAGTCTGTTTCAGAGCATCTGGCCATATTATTCAGCTGCTTAATGATAGCAGGAGAAACAGGGAGTAATCATCCATGTTAACATGTAATTTATTCTACATCCGTAATTATGTTTTGCAAGCTAGTAATGAGAGAGCTTCTGCCGATTCAATCGCAGCTCCAAGATGGTTTGTCTTACTCCTGTGGTTCTGGGGCGGGGAAGGGGTAGAAAAGAAATCAACTTTTTTTTTTACCATAAACAGAAGTCCAACCATAACCATGATGAGCTTTTATTGATGTGCAAACAAATAAGAACATTTCATGAAAAGCTAATAGATATTTTGCTTTTAAAATGAATAACTCAAGGTATAGGTGCCTTTGACTCAGTTTCCCCATCTATACAATGACAGGTCTGGACTAAAGAGTCTATAAGAACCTTTGTAGCTCTGACCATCTAGATTCTGTTTCCTTCCAGTTCTGACATTGGAGATTCTGAAATTTCCACTGCCTCTAGCTTTCTATGTTCTAATGCCCGTTCTAGCTGTGACATTCTAAGGTCTCTTCCATCTCACATTTTAAGATTCTAGAATTCTAATATTTTCATATTATGGTTTACAACTCTGTTGAATCTCACTTATGGGATTGCCTTTTCCAAAGGCATTAAAGACGTTTGATCCTTCAGCTACACTAAAATCTTTATTCTCCACCCCTACATCTAAACCATTACTCGATGGCACCTATCACCTAGTAAGATTTTCTTTGTAACCTAGACACTAAGCTCATTATTATAAATGATTGGGATCCCATTATTCTGCCTTATTAATGAGCAATTAATAGACATTTATTAAGTACGTTCTAGTGCCAGGAACTGGGCTAAGCACTGAGGATACAAGGAAAGGCAAATGACATTTCCTTACCTCAAGGAGCTCACAATCTAATGGATCAAGACAGCCCATGAAAAGGACCTGGGAGGGGGGAGGCCCAGGAGGCTGAGGCCAGCTGGGAAATGATGAGATGTCTTCCTGGGACCCCTCTTCAGTCAGAGGGAGGGAGAGAACAATGGGGCAAGAGATCTATTGGGGAACAAACAATTTTCCACAACATAGCGAAACTATTACTTGTTATTATATAAGATAGCTTTGCGAGGAAGGATCACAAAATTAACACCTGTACATTGGTAATCTGGCAGCTGGTTGGCACAACGGAGTCAGGACGACCTGAGTTAAAATCTGGCCTGGCATAACTTGCTAGCTCTGTGACCCTAGGTAAGTCACTTAACCTCTGTTTACCTCAGTTTCTTCAACTACAAAATGGGGATAATAATAGGGCTGTGAGGATGAAATGAAATAATATTGATAAAGTGTTTCACACAAGCACCTGGGGCATAGTAGGTGCTTGATAAATATTAGTTTCTTTCCTTCATTCATTCCTTCATTTCCCTGCCTTCTTTTATTTGTTCAATTCTTTTTTCCCCTTCCTTCCTTCCTTCCTTCCTTCCTTCCTTCCTTCCTTCCTTCCTTCCTTCCTTCCTTCTTTCCTTCCTTCCTTCTTTCCTTCCTTCCTTCCTTCCTTCCTTCCTTCCTTCCTTCCTTCCTTCCTTCCTTCCTTCCTTCCTTCCTTCCATCCTTCCTTCCATCCTTCCTTCCTTCTTTCCTTCCTTCCTTCCTTCCTTTAGAAACCTTGAGATATTTAAAAATCACATTCTATACAATGCTCCCATGGAGAATCCTGTTAATGAGTGAGATCTATCTAATCATTCAACAAATATTTGTTAAATGACTACTGTATGTCCCTAGGCGCTGTAGAGTTTTGAGGTTTTCTAGGCAAACATCCTGGGGTAGTTTGCCGTTTTCTTCTCCAGATCATTTTACGGATGAGGCAACTCAGCTAGGAAGGCTCTGAGGCCAGATTTAAATTCAGGAAGATGAGTTTTCTCAACTCCAGACCTGAGGCTCTACCCACTGTGCCACCCGGTTGCCCTTCAGTTATTCTAGATATTAGTTATTATTGTGACATGATAAAAGGAGGAGCTGGATTTGATTTCTGATTCTACCACTTAGCTGTCTGTCCTTGAGCAAGGGACTTCTCTTTGGCTCTCAGTTTCTTCATGTGACAGATCAATGAGGTTAGACCAGATGAACTCTAAGGTACACACACCTCTTTTCATTACTCTTCTGCTTTGGTTCCTTTTGCCTCAGTGAGTTAACTAACTAAAGCTCATGATTCATCAGTATAGCCAAAGATGTAATTAGGGTGGGGAAAGGGCACCAAAGTTTAGAAGATGTTAATAGCACTTGAATTCCTTCAATAATACAGACATATTTTACCACTTGAGGTTTAGCCTCTAGGTAAGAAGAATAATTATTTAAAATAACAGTGCTTTCTTCCTATATGCTCACAAATTAAATTTGTCTTAAAAATGTATCTGTTTCTTCCAGGTGCCAAAGTAGCTAGTTATAGCTCTGGGTATATCTGATATGGTGGTGATAATAAATATACCAACTTTTTAAAAAGCTGACCTTAAATTGTATTTTAAGGTTTGCAAAATGCTTACATACATTATCTTCTTTAATCTTCACAATAGTTCTGTGCTGTCATTATCCATATTTTACAGATGAGGAAAACAAGGAAAGTTGCCCAGAGTTACCCAGCAAGTTAGTATCAGAGGGAGGATTTGAATCCAACTCTCCTCAACTCCAACTCTGAAAGTCAATCTACTTCACTACATTTCTTAACTATAGGCCTGCCCACTTGTCTCTGCCTCAATGGTCATGGTGCCCTCAGTCATTTGACTAGGAATGGCAGTTCACAGGCTGCAAACCCCTTGGATATAACATGCTTTTTAGTTGGGAATAGTATAGCCTCTGGTTGGGTATTTCTTAGATAAACATCAAAAAATTTGCTTTTCCTGCCATGACTAAGCCCAGGTCTCTTTATCTGGGGAGGTAGTGTGGTATGGTGGAAAAAGTATTGGATTTGGCAGCAAAGACCTTGAGTCTAAATCCTGGCGTGACCTTAGACAAGTCACCTGACTTTTCTAGATTTCAATTTCCTTTCCTGTAACTTGAAGTGATTGAACTTGATGACCTCTAGAATCTGTGATCCAGGGACCATTTAAGACAACAGAGAACTGAGACAAATAGCTAGAGAATCTCAAGTCTCTCACCCTAGATCCAAACTTTTGCTCCAATTTCTGGGTGTCTTGGAGGTTTGGTGAAGCAGCCCAGGTACAAGCAGCTTGTGCTCTACTGTAGCTGCCACAGGAAAAATTCTCCCTCTCCCCCTCCCATATCCACCCTTCTTATTAATCACCAAATCCCCTTCATCTGCTTTCCTGGGCTTTCACCTGACAGGTTGTAGCAACATAAGCCCTGATTGATCTCTGGTGAAACCCTGGTGTGTGGAAAGGGAAACGCTGAATTGCCAGCTTCTGCTTGTCCTTTCCTACTATCTGCCTGTTTAAAAAACCTGACCAAACCTCCTCGAGGTCTTTCAATCCCTGCTTCAAGGCGATCAATAACATGACAGTGACCTTGTTTTTTAACAGCCGGCAGCAGGGGCATTGGGGAATGCCAGAGGGAGGGGAAATAAGGTGAAGTAATATCAGACCATCTGTGTCTTTCAGCCCAGGGGAATAGGGGGCCTGGCAGGGACCCAGGACTCCCTGTGCTCTTCCAGGAAAATGGGAACAGCTAGAAGTCACTTTTCTGATTCCTTTTCTAACCCCATAATCTAATTTCCCCAAGGATTAGGCACAAAGCCACCTGGGGGTTTGTGACAAATTTAGACCTTGAAGAAAGTTGCTGATTCACTCTTTGACTGCTCAGGAAAATGGAATCTAATTAAGTTATTATAGGGCATGAGGAGGCTGAGGGGTGGGCAGGGGAAAGAATGCATAAGGACAGAAGGGGGAACAAGGCAAGGGCTGCAAGAACAGCAGTCTGTAAGAAGAGAGAGACAATGTGTGGTAGAGTGGCTAGAGAGCTGAGACTGGAGTCAGGAAGCCCTGGTTTCAGATCCTGCTTAGGACACTTCTTAAGACCCTGGACCATTCACTTCATTGTGCCGAGCCTTCATTTTCTCACCTATAAAACAGGAATGAGAACAATAGCAAATTCGAAGGTTTGCATCTAGACTCAAATGAGGTTCTGTAATTAAAGTACTTTGTCTATTTTTAAATCACTATATAAGTCAATCAATGTTATAAGATCAATGAAGGGATTAGACCAGATCATCACGAAGGTCCCTTCCAACTCTAATGGCCTGTGATTCTAATCCAAGCTGACGTTTTGTGGACCAGTGTGTGACCTCATGCCCAGAATGATAACTGGGCTTATTCGGGTCACAGAATGAGAACAGGGAGAGTGGGAACATCACATTGAAGACAGAGCTGACTGGAGAGACGTGAAGGCCAAGGTCAACTGCCATCTCTGACTCATGCTACCGCTGGGATACTGGGCTAGTCATTCCTGTCTCAGTGCCCCAGACAACTGGCAATTAGACTAATTTGAAGAGCAATTGATGATCTTCATTGGTAGATAGTGTGTTCAACCAGGAATTCTTCTACACCACTGAAATCACAGGTCCCAAGGGAGAATAAAAAAGATAAGGAGAGAGTTGAGAGCAGGTGTCAGAAGACAAAGTTTTTTCTGCTTACTGTATGTTCAATAAATAATAGTTGATTGACTCAGAGACGAGGTATTTTCCCTTCTCCATCAAATCTATTTTAGGGATATGGGGACAGCAACTAGAAATTTTCACCTTGGGATATACTGGGTTGGAGAATCTGAGAGGCACCTTTCAACTGATCTGAAGAAGTAGGAAAGAAAGGCTGCATTTCTTCTGCTGATGCCCTGGGGCAGGATGAACAGGCTGTGTTCTCAATTGCCATGACAACAGGTGGGGACTAAGCTTTATTCTAACTCCTTGGGGAGTCCTTTGAGCACCACTCCTGAGGTTTTGAGAAAGCAAACCTCCTTCATGGTTTTGAAAGGGCCACCTTGGTTTGTGTCCCCAGGGCTTGGATGCACAAAATGACTCAGCTGTTCCATTTATTTGAGATAGTACAAGGGTTTACTAAATTGTCACCAAAGCCAGAAGCACTGACTGTTTGTGGAGAGGTAAAAAATATTGCCCTCATTTCCTGTATGGTTTTGAAATGTCATGCTCCTGAGTGATGAGGAGTGGCCCCACCCAAAGAAGCCCAGGTGGAAACAGACAAGTGGAAACTTGGTACCCTCTAGGGGGCTGTTGCCTTCTCTAAGTCCCAAGGCAGAAGGGGCTGAGAGCTTGGGGAGGTGGCCAAGGGACAGCTCACAGCAAGAAAGCACCAGTGGTCACATTGGGTCTTCCTCCATCGAAGACCCAAAATCTGGACTTGATATTGAATTCCCATTGGAGTTGATAGAGGAGCTAATTCAATCTCTATCCCTGAAAAGCAGTCCTTCTCCCAGGCCAGGCAGCACCTGAGCTGCTTGTTAACAGAACAGAGAAAGGGCCGATCTCCACCTTCCAGTACAAGAAGAATGGAAAAAATTGTGTCAGGCCCTATCGTTTCTGAGACTCAGGGTCCCTTTGCGGTGTGGCAGGGAACATTGAGGTGTGGCAGGGAACACTGCAGGGAAGGGAAATCAATAGCAGGCCTCTTGTGTGTTCCTTCAGAAGACGTTGGCTGGCATGTTTTCAATAACGCTGAGCTCTAAGGCAGTTGCTGTCTCCCCTGACTTTATTGATTTTTTTCTCTCCTTGGTAGAGTCACCCTACGCAGAGGTAATCATATATCCTAGTCCAAGGCATTCTCTGCTGCCTATCTGAGCACAAGGGATTGGGAGAGGGGCAAGACTGGGAGGCATTTGGACCCAGATTCCCCACAACCCTCAAAATTCCCACAATAGAAGACCATTGGACAACAGAGGCCCAAAGGGATGCAGAGGCTTCTAGAGTTGGAATTGGGCTTCAAATTTTCCCTCACATACTGACTTCTTCTTCTTCCTATTATTATTATTATTATCTGGGCAAATTATTTAACTCTTCTGTACTTCAGTTTACTCATCTGTAAAACATGGATAATAATAGCACCTGCCTCCCAGAATTGTTGTGACGATTAAATGAGATAACATATGTAACCACTTTTGCAAAAATCCTAACTTGAAGACATCCCCTACACCCAGATTCAGGCAGAGAAAGGGCACCTCGGGTGTTGTCTTAGAACTCCTGGACCCTTTAGGGCTTTAATAGTTCTTTTACCACACTGCTTCATTGGAGGGGCTTCATACAGCCTACATGGTGACAGACAGGGTGGCATAATGGAGGAGTCCACCATTCTCACTCCACCCACAACACCCTCTCACTACCATCAGTCACTAATGGGGCACACAGGATAGCCTAGCTGAAGCAGTAAGTCAGCCGAAGGGAGAGACAGGAGGGGGCATGTGCCAGGCAGGTTAGACCCCATCACTTCTACTACCACCAGACCCCAGTGACAGGACCTCAATGCCAATGGCCCCTGGAAAAGCAGCACCTCACAGAACACTGGTCCTGCTGCCATCAGCCCAGCCCAGCTCCTGAAGCCATCATCCATCAGGAAAGCAGCTCTTACAACCAGCTGCTTCTTCAGGTGCATCTTTCATTCCCACCCTCCTCAGCAGCCACAGCTCTTGAAGAGTCAGGAAAGACAGTTCCCATTGACAAAATCCTTGGCACTACAAAATGGTTCAACATTGGAAACAGCTATGGTTTTATCAATGGAAAATACATTAAAGAAAATGCATTACCATTTGCTTGGCCATGGCACCCCAGGGCGGTGGAGCCTCCCTCCTTTATTTGCAAATGAAAACATCTTTAAGTGATATCTCCCCCATTAGAAGGGGAGATATCCCTTGAGAGCAGGGACTGTCTAGCTTTTTTATTTGTATCCTCAGTGTTTAAAGGCACAGCACTTTACTCGTAGTAAGAATTTAATAAATGCGATCTCCATCCATCCATTCATTCATTAATTCATAATAGAGCTTAGGACCATGAGTAAATTGACCTATGTCCTAATCCTATACATCATGGACTGTGTGACCTTTGGGAAGTCATTTCCCTTAATCTAGGCTTCCGTTCCCTTCTCTGTAAAATAAGAGGTTTAAACTAGGTGATCTAGTTGTGACATTATATAATTCTATGATTCTAAGTTCTCCACCAAACAAACCATCAACAGAATTCGGAAGATAGAAATTTGATGTCCAAAAGTGACAAGGAAAAATACAGGGACTGTCTTCCTCCAGGTTTGTATTTTGTTACAGAAATGTGCTGATCAGAAAGCTGAAAAAAGCTCAGCATTGCTACTTGAGCTCACTTGGACTAGATTCATCATGATTTTTTCCAAAGTTCAAAAACTAGGGGGAGTCAAGTGTGTGACCCACTTTTGCCAGGTGATGAATACCTAAGTTGGACAAGAATGCTATGGCAACTTAATGTACACAGTTTAATTGCATAATCCCCATTGTGTCTCCTTGAAAAGATAAATGGATAATGAATGCTCTCACCTTTCATAGGCATTAAAAAGTGCAGCTAGGCTTGGAGGATGTCATTCTCATTTACTTTCAATAATATCTGAAGGACCATCATGTGGATGAGAGATTAGACAATGTGACTCCAGAGGGTTTAACAAGGACTGACAACTGGGAGACAAGAGTTTTACTCAATACAGGGAACTTTTTAATACTTGGAGCTGTACAATAATTAGTATGACCCCCTGGGTTTAAGTTCCCATCAGTGGAGACGTTCAAGCTCAGAGTCAGTGTGGAAGAAGGAAATTTGGATTCAGAAGACCTGGGTTTGAATTGGCCACTCACTTACCTCTGTGACTTTTGAACCTCTCTGGCCCTCAGTTTTCTCTTCTATAAAATAAAAGAGTTAGGTAAGATGACTCTGAGGTCCCATCTAATTCCAAATCAATGACCATACATATATATAATATGTAAGCACTTTTTGTTGTTCTGTTGTTTTAGTCACATGTAACTCTTTGTGATCCCATTTGGAATTTTCTTTGCAAAAATACTGGAGTGGTCTGCTATTCCCTTTTCCTGCTCATTTTACAGATAAGGAAACTGAGGCAAACAGAGTTAACAGAGTCACATAACTAATAAGTGTCTGTGGCTAGATTTGAACCTTAGGTCTATGAGACTCCAGGCCCTATGCTGTATCCACTCCACTACCTAGCTCCCCTTAACAATTAGACCTGCCCTGTTACTAATAGGCTCACTATCATTTTATTATTGGGTAGCTGTAATTGTTAAGATGTCCTAGTAGAGTCTGGATTACCACCTGTCTGTACTGTGAAAGGGATTCCTAAAACGGGTGAGGTATTAGATTAGATTGCCTCTGAGATTCTTTCCAGGTCTGAAATTCAATGATCAGAGCCAGAACTAGCGTAAGGTGAACAATGAATGCTATGTCTCTGGTGCTAGAATCCTTAACTAGGGAACCTTCTTCATTCCCCTAGGGGAAGGCATTTCTTGCTTCTCAGCACCAGCTGCCAGACTGCTTACAAGGACTGCCTCTCAGTCTACAAACTAACCACCTGGGCTCCTAAAGCTGCCACACCTCTCTCTCTATGCTTTCCGGGTATGGTGGGCAAACTGCACTATCCCCTCACCCCCATAGTAAGCTGCCTGGCCTGTGGATCCGCACCAAGAGAGATGCCCAGAATCACTGTGGGTTCGGTGAAGGGGATTGTTAGTGAAAATACCTTGTCTTTGATGACTTTCCTCCTCTTCTCCTTCCTCATTAAACTTAGTCCTTTGCTAATCCCTTTTCCATGGTGCCCGGCAATTGCTTTCTTCTGTTTGGGAGCAATAAAAAAGATCTCTTGTTTTAGAGTCACAGGAGCTGAGTTCAAATCCTATTTACTATCTGTGTGACCTTGGGCACATCTCTTCCATTTCTAGACTTCAATTTTCTCAGCCATAAAATGAGGGTGCTGAATTCAATTAACTCTGAAGTTCCTCCCAGCTCTATATCTATGATCCTATGATCTTAGCCCTTTTCCTTTCCTATTCCTTCCATCTTCAAATGTTCACTGAAACTTAGTTTCTCCTGCAAAGTACACCTGTTGGCACCCTCTTCAAGATATCCTCCTATTCCCAGAACCTCACACACACAGGGTCAGGACATGGAGTTGGCATGTTCCTGGTTCCCTACTGGCACTTTTACACTTAAACCTTCAGTGCCTTTACTCAGTCACTATACTGCCTTTAAAATTTGCTCCATCCTACCCAGACCCTTCTTATCATCTATGAGCCTCTGGGACAATTTCCCTCTTCTTAATAAATCCTGGAGACTGGGGGAAGGGGAAGGGGGAAGAGAAACAAAGACACAGCCCCTCCCTTAGGGAGATCATAGTCTAGTTAAATACAGATTTCACCTGCACACAAGAGGGTGGGGGAGAGGGGCGTGGAGAATCCTCTCCAAGAATGTGATGAAACTGAATATGAATGTCTGTTGCATTGAATTTCTTAATTAGAACTTGGTCTAAATTATTATATCCTTGGCATTATACGCAGTGCTTGAGGAATATCCAGATAAATAAGACATAGTCCTCGTTTCCCTATAACTTAGAGAGTAGCGTGGGGAATATAGCATGGAAATTACTATGCATTTGCTTTGGACACTTTTTGTATTTACTTATCTGTGTACATATTGTATCTCCTGGTAGAATTTATCTACTAGAGGGTAGGAAAAAAATGTTTCATTTTTTACTGTATCCCCAGTGCCTAGGATAGTGCCTTATATTTGTATTTGGTAGGTGCTTAATAAATGCTTTCTAAATTTAATTACACTAAATGATTATTAAACTCATGGACCAGCACCAGGGGAGGGCAACTCTCCAAATCAAATCTTTTTTTGGCTTGTGTTGCCTACACTCAGAGTTCCTTTTGGGATTTCTCAGAATATAATTTTCCTGTAGAACTCTATTGATATGGCTAACAGGGTCCCTAGATCCCAAACAAATGCTTAAAGTAACAATGCATATATCAGGTAGAGGACAGCCTTTATTATACTCCAATTTAAAAAAAAACACAAAAATAATACAGTAACTTATAAACAATCAAGACTATTCTCACTCTTTGGTGCATCTCATCTTTGTCCAGGGTCTAAATGCCAAAAAATTCACAGTACCATCCTGTGTTATAGATTCTCTTTGGGCTGGAAATGAATTTTCAGTTGCAAGAAAAGTGAAATCTACTACTGACTTTCTGATGAGCTCCCAAAGAGCTATACTGGCATTCAGCCTTATGGTAATACCCTGGGGGAATGCACTTCCCAAGAAAGAAAGCAAACTTGGGTTTCCTAGAGAGGCAATCCCCTTGCTATTAAACCAGCTCCATTCAAATAATTCATGGCAAAAGTAGTGAGAAAAGACCAAATACCTTGTTTCAGTTTTCTGAGGCCAAGTGCACATGTCTCTCTAAGAGGCTGGTAATGCTTAGGAAATCCCCCTTCTCTCATTAGAATGTTAGATTCTTAGAGTGTACTGCACAAGAAATCCACCCTTCTCTACTCTGGATTCTGGTCTTTAGGAACTCAGTACTGTCCAGAAACTCCCCTTTCTAGGTGTCTGGAATTCAAGAGCTCTTGAAATTTCTCAGACAAACAAAAAAATCTTGTTTCCTATCTCCCTAGATGCCACATGGCTGGGAGGTGATAACTCTACCTATTTAAGGTTGAAGCCAGGGACTTGGAGTCCAGGAGCTCTCCTCCTAAGCTGAATAGGAGAAAGTATGTGTGTCTCAACCTGGTACCTCAACCCCAAGGCAGCCATTGTGAGTTCCTTCTACCACATCTCTGGGTTCAAATTCCTTTTAGTGCTGCTTCTCTCTCAGGAGCTCATTGATAATATGAAATAGATGAGGAAAAGGGCCCGTAGGTCTTTTATTTTCCTTTAATAGGCCATTATAACAAGCTATCTCATCCCACAAGAGTCCGAGCCAATCAGTTCACAGACTCACAGAATCCATTCCCTATCAGTAAAATACCTACTCTAGGAGGTGCCAAGGAATATGTTCCTACCCTCCATGGGAAGATAAAATCAAAATTGCAAACAAAAGCTTACCACCCTATGAACTCATCAAGTTGTTTAGGGAATTCCTCAATAGCTATAATAGAAAATAGAACATAAGGGCATAAAAGAGATGCAAAGGACTTGGAAAACCAGGTGAGACTAAGTGCTGAGTCCCCCCTTTTCTTCTGCCACAAGTTGCAGAAGGAAATAAGCTTTAAGTAATGTCAAGAAAGCATTGAAGGTAATTACCAACTGTTTTGCAGGGCAGCTTGTGTGTAAAGAAGAGATGAATTGCAGCAGGTGAGCAAGAAGGGCTCAGTTCCCTGTGGGAACATTAATAGGGAATGCAAAAGCAGCACTTTCTTACTTGGTATGGTCTTCTGAGGGCAGAGATATGTGCATTGATTAGAGAAAGAAGAATCTGAGTGGTTTCTCCTCAGGAAGAGTCAAGAGAAATCCTTGATTGAAGGAAATGCTGTGGTCTAATGGAAAGTGGGAATAAGGAGACAGATTCTAATTCCAATTGTCTCACTGTGGTCATGCCATGTTCTCTCTGTGCCTCAGTTTCCCCACCTATAAAATGAGGGTGCTGGAATCAACAGATCTTACAGATCTGCCATTAATGTGATGACTTATCTGACAGTTGTTTCCTCTAAATCTCATTCCTGATTCCTTCCAACCTAATCCCAATTGTCATCCTCTTCTCTATCCCCCAACCTTCATTTCAGCCACTCTGTGAAAAGAGTTGGCATCTGCCACAATCAGAAAGAGAGGTGATAGAGGATTTTTCTGATTTTGCAGAAGACACAGCAGGGTAGGAAGATAACCTTTGTCGACCACCTGGACTCTCTACAGGATTCTTCACGATTCCTATGCATTCTCAGGAAGCCCTGCTGGAACAAAGGTAGGAGCTAATAAGACTTAGCTGAGATTCCTATTTCAATATTTTATTCTATTTTACCCAAGAATTATAAACATCACGCATGTTTAGAAGCGGCATATTCTAAATGTTATTCCCTGTGATTTAATTCAAAACTGGATCCCAGAATATAAATTAAGCTCTAATGGAGTCTTTCTACTTTGACCCTGCTGACTGCTTACTGAACAGTCGGAAAGTTCTAAGTCTCTTCTATTAAGGACACAGGACTGTTACTTGAGGCTTTTCCTCCACTCTCAACAGGGTCCCCATTTGATCTTGTGCTTCAAGGATATGATATTGGTAGTCACAGATGTGCTATTAGGACAAGTCATGAAAGGAAGTTACTGTGACCATTCCAATGAATCCCCTATCAGAGAGGAATGAAAACTGGCACAAAGCACATGACACTTGATTGAAATGATTTCTAATCTAATTATTCCCATACATTCATGAATTCTAAATTCACTTAGAGGCACCAAAAAATATAATAAAAGCACAGAAAGAGGCAGCCTGTGACAGCAGGAAAAGAATGTCAGTTTTAGTCAGACCCAGAGGATGTGGGCTTTGAATCCCAGCCCTGCCCCCAAGTGACCTGAAATAAGTCTCTGGGCCTCAGTTTTCTCATCAGAAAAAATGAGGAGGGGGTGGGACTAGATGACAGCCAAGGTCCTTCTAAGCTCTAAATTTACAACCTTTTAATACCTGGATTTCTATTTTAGCCACAATTTTGGATGTGGCTGGTGACTGGGAGGGAGCAAGACAGTTTCCCTAGTAGAGGGTTTTCCGATGCTATCTATCACCATCAATCAATCAACAAATATTTATTAAGTAATTAGTATGGGCCAGGAGCTATTCTTGGCACTATGGATATAAAAGCAAAAAAACTGAAATAATGCCTGCCTTCAGGAAGCCGACATTCTACCATGAATAGAAGGTTCAGGTTTAGTTTAAATGAACTGAACAGGTGTGTGACCTTGGGCTAGTGACTTTGCTAAATAATGTATAGGAAGTCTGAAAAACTGATTCTATGGTTTTAGGGGGCTAGAAAGGACAGAATTTGTCTTTTATTGCCCCTTGACTTTGTCATTGCTAACTATGTAAAGTGAGTCGATGATCTTGTCCTTTTACTTGAAAACAAAGCTGATCAAGGGGAGAAAAGGCGGCCAGCAGGCTTGCTTACACAGTTTCTTAGAAGGCTGTATCATCCACATGGTGTAGGTACTGAACCCTCCGTGTCTTCTCATCTCATGTGTTTGTGTCTTTCTATAAATCATATAGTCAGAGCATTAAGAACTGAAAGGAACCTTAGAGATCCTTTAGTCCAGCCCCCCACATTCCTCCACCTTTTTTAATAGATGAGGAAACTGAAGCCCAGAGTGGCTAAATGATTTGCTCAGTATCTCAATATGGTGAGTGGTACAGCCACTCAAGTCTTTTGACTTGGAGTCCAGGGTTTTAGTCACATCCTCGGTAGATAATCTATGCAAAGTGCTGGGAGTTTCATTTACTCAAGTCAAATAGTAAGAACAACAAAAATCCCACATAAATAGTATTTGGATGAAGAGCCTCCCATGCTACAGTGTGAAAGAACACTGGAATCAAAATGAGAGAAACCGGGTTCAAATCTCTTCCTCTGCTATTTTTACTAATTGTATCGTCTTGGGCAAGGCAGTGGAGTTCAGTGGAAAGAGCTTGAAATCCTAGAATCTGAGTTTGAGCCCCAGTACTGCCTTTCATTACCTATGTGAGCTTTGTTAAGTCACATAACTTAGACAGCTAAGTGCCTGACCTGAAATCAGGAAGACCTGAGTTCAAATCCAGCATCAGATAGTTACTAGCTGTGGGCAAGTCACTTAACCCTGTTTGTGTCAGTTTACTCGTGTATAAATGAGGATGATAACAACACTTACCTTCCAGGAGTTAATGTGAGGATAAAAATGAGATAATATTTGTAAAGCTCTGATACACTAGAAAACATGGTAGTTTTTATTAGAACCATTCTAGGCTTCAGTTTCCTCATTTGTAAAAGGAGGGATAGGACTAGTCTTCTAATGTCCCTTCTAGCTCTAAATGTGTTATCTTTTATCTCATCTGGTCAGATTATACTAACTGGCATTCATATCATGCTTTAAGGCTTGCAAAAGTGCTTTAAAAAATATTATGTCATTTGAGCCGTACAATAAGCCTGGGTACCTTTTTTATCCCCATTTTACAGTTGAAGAGATGGAGGTTAGCGCAGGTTACATGTAGCTCACATAGCTAATGTGTATTAGATCAAATTTGAACTCCAGGTCCAAAACTATTCACTGAATTACCTAGTTGCCTACATTAATCCCAGGCCTGAGAGGATCAAAGATAATAATCCCTTATATGTAAATATAGGCAGTGTTTTTATTTTCTGAAGGTGAAGATGGGTCAGTTTTAAAAGTGTTTCCCCTTCATTAGCTCATCCACTCCTCCCAACAACCTATAAAGTTGGCAAGACCCAGAAGGACCTGGCCAGGAGGTAACAAAGTGTCAAGCCCTATATTCTCCTGCCTTGATCCTGAGTACAAAGACAGAGGAAGATGGTCTTTTGGAGTCATCCATCAACTTTTACAGATTGTAGGGGCAGCTAGGTGGTACAGTGGATAGAGCACCAGTGCAGGAGTCAGAAGGACCTGAGTTCAAATCTCACCTCAGACACTTGACACTCACTAGTTGTGTGACCTTGGACAAGTCACTTAACCCCAATGACCTCATCTTGGGTCATCTCCAGTCAGCCTGATGAATATCTGCTCACTGGATTCAGATGGCTCTGGAGGAGAAGTGAGGCTGGTGACCTGCACAGCCCTCCCTCACTCAAAACAAAGTCAAGTGCAAGTCATGTCATTATTTCTCTGAGGGCATGGTCTTCTTTGGCAACAAAGGACAAATACACACTACTCACAGATTGTAACATGTGGTGGTAGGAGGGAGGAGGAAGAAACAGAGGGAGAGAAGAGTTAAGAGCAGTATTTGGTTGATTATTGGTATTAAATCCAACACAGGTCTGAATCTCCCAACCTGAGGTCCAACACTGCCTAATCTTTCGGCAGGTACACCAAAGGTCAGGAACATATTAAGGCTGGCCTGGTAAGAGTTACACCTTCCAGGTGAATCGTTCTTCTCTGGTCTTTCCAGGTGGTCTGGTCAGCCACAGGAAGGTAATTTGATGACGCAGAAAATCTGGAGATTTGCCAGGTGGGGGTGGGGAGTGAGGAATGAAAATGTAATTGGGGAAATTTTAATGCTAATTAGCATCACGCAGCAGCTGGCCACCAGGTGTTCTGGGATATGGAAAAGAAAATGGTGGGTTTTGCTGACAGCAAGGAGTTGAATTTTGGCTCATGGGGGTGGGAAAGGAGGGAGGTCTAATTCACTGATGCCTGAGACAGGCAGATTCTGTGTGACTTACATTAGATGGTGTCTCTGAGAACTTCTCTAAGTTGGTGACTTTTTGCTGAGCCCAAGGGAAAAAGAGGCCGGACTTCTCTTGGGGAAGAGGAAAGTGGGAGTCAAGAGGCTTGAGTCTTGGTCCTGGGCTCTAGTGCTCACTCACTCTATGACCTTGTTTATATCACTCCTAATCTCTGGGCCTCACTTTGCTCATCTATAAAAAGAGAGAGTTGAAGGAGATAATTTCTACAGTCTCCTCTGGCTCTAAATTGTAGTAAATTTAAAGCAAACTACTATATTCAAATACCCTTTGGAAGCTTAGGAGAAAAAGCATTACCTCTGGAGTCAGAGGCATAGGGACTAGGCCTCTGGTATCATTGCTATAAGGAACCTACTTATGAGGAAAGGTCTGTCAATTCAGGTTGGCACTTTTCCCACAGTTAAGTTTCGAGCTTTTGAGAACTAGAGAGAACACTGAATCTTTAAGTTAATAGCCCAACATCACAGAGCCAGTATGTGCCCAAAATAGGACCTGAACCCAGATCTATTCTGGTTCTAAGGTCAGCTTTCTATCCACTATGTTATGCTGCCTCTCATTCGGAGGACCTGAATTAAAATCCTGCCTCTGAGGTTCACTCTCTATGAGACTTTTTGGATAAGTATCAACCTTTCTGGATCTCAGTTTCCTCAGCTATAAAACAAGGGAGGAGGGTTGGGCTAGATGACCTCAAAGGTCCCTTCTCTATGAACTTATGAACTGATCCTATCTCAGATACTTACTGTCTTTGTGACTTTGGGCAAGTCACTTCAGTTCCATGGGCTTCAGTTTCCTCATTTGTAAAACGAGAGGATTGCATTAGATGACTTCTGAGGTTCCTTCCAGTTTGAGAGCTATGATCCTCTGTCCTACTGTAGTGTAAAGAATACTCGCAGGGGCGTCAGGTACCCTAGACTCAAATCCCATGGCTGATGCTTGCTACCTGTGTGACCTTGAGCAAATCTCATACTTTTTAAGCCTCAGTTTAGCTTCTTCTATCCCTTCCTGCTCTCAATCTATAAATTTATGATCCATGACCTTATTTCCCAAATGTTGCTCTTCAGTTGTGTCAGACAAAGATACTGGAACAGTTTGCCATTTCCTTCTCCAGCTCATTTTACAGATGAGGAAACTGAGCAAATAGGATTGAGTGACTTGCCTAGGGTCACACAGCTAGTAAGTGTCTGAAGCTAAATTTGAACTCAGGTCCTCCCCATTCCAGACCTGGTGTTCTATCCACTCTGATAGCTAGCTGCCCCAGTCTCCCACATACAAGGTACTGATTTATCTCCAGTGGTAGATGAGCATTAATCACTCAGGCAATTAATGGAAACTCACTAGGCACTAATAGACTTTGCCAATACAGGTGATAATAAAGGGATCAGCTCCTCTCACTGCAATGTCCACCTTTAAATCCAGGAGAAATAAGAGACTATATTAAGTGGGCCTCTGCCCCACCCTCAATAAAAAAAGGCAGTAACCTGAGGTGCTTCCTTAATTATTTGCCAGGGACCAGGGCCTGTAATTATTTTAACTCTTGGTAAATGGAGTGAGCTTGGAAGACTATATCTTATTTAGATCAATAGACAGCCAGGAAATCGGAGTTGTAGTGGAATGTCTCAGCTACTCCTGACCTTCTCATCTTTCCCCAATATTTAGAGAGGAGCTTAAAAAATAGTGACTGGGAAAAGGCTAATTTCAGTCCCTTTTCCCCTTTGAGTAGTTTTATTTCCAGTGGGATCCAAGATGAGGTCTGGAGCCAGACTGAAGCAGAGCCTTGAGTAAACATTCATTGATCCACAATCTTTGCTTTTATCTGCTCTCCCAAATAAAACAACTATAGAGGGATGGAGAGTCACAAAAAAAAAAAAAAAGCCCTGAGTTCATTTCAGGAATTCCCCTTGGATCACCCTGGCCCAGAGTTATGCCAGGAACATGGCCATTTTGATAGGTTTTGTAAGGCCAAAAGTCTGTGGGTGGGGGATTCATAAGGTGGCTGCAACTCCTAAGAGACAGAAATATTGGTAGGGCCTGGACCTGTGATCTCAAAGGTATAAGCTACTACTAGGTGAGGAAGCCACCTTTTTTTACCAGGGCAGGTTGGCACCTTCTCTGTAATATAGAGTCTTAAAGTGTTAATCACTCAGTGCGCTGAAGGTTTAAGTAATTTGCCTAGGTTCACAAAGCTGGTATGTGTTTGAACCCAGGTTGCCCTAGCTCCAAGATCAAACTCTCTCTGTTTCACTATGGTACTCTGCCTTAACTTATCTATATGAAAGATTCTATCAACAACTCACAGGGGGAAAAATAAGGGTAATTCAGAGTGGTGGATTTACACAATTGTCCGATGACAAAGAGTGGCACAAGTAAGTAACCAACAATTGGGATATAATCTGCAGGTGGGACAAATGGATGAAATCTCACTTTCAGAGATGTGATAGATCTTACTTCAAATTGGTTTCACTTTGGTACCATTTTATTCATCGGCTCATAGATGTTGAGCTGGAAGGGACCAAACCCCTTTCACAGAGGAGAAAGCTGAGGCCCAGATAGGTGAAGTGGCCTTCTTAAAGCAGGAAGCTTCAGAGGGGAGTTTTGAACCCAAGTCTTCTGATTTCAGAGCCAGTATTCCTTCTCCTCTGGTTTATTGCCTACCTGTTCTGTAGAAATTCTGGGGAAGTCATGGAAGGCATTCCATTCTCTTTTGGCTTCTGGTTTTCTGCCTGAGCTGATCAGCGGGAGTGTTCCTGGTGCGGTTATGTTTCCCTGCTCCTCTCCCCAAGGCTTCTGGGTAGATTTTCTGACTTAAATGTAAACATCATGAGAATGTTTCTACTCATCTTCTTGGGTCATGTCATTTATTTATTGCATAAGCCTCAGTTTTACCCTTAACTACTACAGAATGACCTGGTTAAGAAAATAAAAACATGTTGATTAAAACCAATAGTAGCTGAATATGAATTTTAGCATGTACTGTACAGAACTGGGGATAAAACTGACCTGAGCTCGCTCCTTTCTCCTGGGAGCCCAGGTGCTCTCAGACACTTGACTAGCAAAACCTCATGCAACTCTAGTAGGAATCTAATCCTTAAGCACAGATTAATTTGATTTCAGCAGGAAATCTCTTGCTCCCTGCTCACAGTAATCCTATTGAATACTTTACCTATTCAAAGTCTCCTCTAGACTTGCAATTTCCTCCATGGGGATTAGTGGCCTTGAGAAAAGAAAGTGACCCAAGAGCTTGCTCATGATTTCTTTCCTTTTTTACTTAACTAAATTCTATGTTACTCAATGCTATGCTCAGGTACATGGAAGAGTGGAGGAGAGGAGACCAACACAATGGAATCTCTCTGTAGAGTAGTTAGAGTGGCCCAAGGGCCTGAGAAAGTCACATCAATAATCATCTGATCTCATAGCACTTTACCCTCCCCTTATATCCTTGTCATGTGCTAATTTTCTTTTTATTTATTCAGGGTCCCTGTCTTTTCTCCTTTTGATTATAAGCTTCTTGAGGGCAAGAATGGGTGTTAGTCATCTGTTTCTCTACTGCACCAAATATAGCACAGAGAATGAATGAATGAATACTAAATGAATGAATGAAGGATTGGATAGATGGATAGAAGGAGGGATGGGTAGATGGATGGATGGATGAGTGAAATTAACCTGTGAGGAAATCTAAGGAGGAAAATCCCAATTTAGCTTTATGTCAGGCAAAAGGATTTCTAGGTTCATTGCTTCTTGACCTGTAGTCTTTGGACTTGCTGTACTAGCAAACAGGGACCATTATTGCACCTGGCCCAGGTTTACCAAGTAGAATCTCCTTCCATCTTGTCTGGCATTTATTAGGCACTTTTCATGTGTAAGACCCTATTTTGGACTTAAATGAGCAATAATCCCTGTTCTTGTATAGTTTGCATTCTTCCAGGAGGCTACAGCATTTGTGTAGATGATGAAATATGAGATGATTGCTCTTCTTACCTCTACCATCTAGTCAACTGGCCTTCTTTTTATTCACACTCTATCTCTTGACTCTCCACTTTTGCAATGGATGGATGGATGGATGCCCCCTGTGCCTAAAATGCACTCCCACCTCATCTCTGTCTCTTTAAATTCCTGCTTCCTTCAAAACTTTGCTACCTCCCCCAGGAAGCCTTTTCTGATTTGCCCAAATGCTAGAGCGCTGCCCCATCTCCCCATCTCCAAATTTACCTTTTATATATTAGTATATGCGTGTATATGTATGTGTGTATACATAACATATTTATGGGTGTACATAGATAAATAGGTATGTGTGTATGAGGTAAATCCCCTGATAGAATGAAAGGTCATTGGAGCCAAGGAGTGTTTAATTTTTGTATTTGTATCCTCAGTGCCTATGAAGGCATTTAATAAATGTTTATTAATTGATTGAAACTGAAAATTGTGAGTATTAGGAAAGATTTTGAATAGGTGGTCATACCTGAACTGAGACAAAGAGGAGAGGAAGGAGATCATCCCAAGAACAGGGTGTAATCTGTGCAGTGGCATGGAGATGCTCCATCAGTTGAACACTCAGAGTAGATAGAAGGCTAGTTGAATTGGAACACAGATCATAGAACACTAAGGGTAGCAATGTGAAAGAAATCTGGAAAGGTAGGTGGGAGGATTTTAGATCTTATCCTTGACAGAGGAACGGGGAGCTACTGAAGATTTTTGAGCAGGGAAACAGCTGTAACTTGGATTTTTTTCTCTTGGAGAAAATAGGATGTTGGGATGACTTCCCTGGATAAGGAAGTGCACTATGGAACACTGAGTTGGTTTCTAAGTTGCAGAGGGCTGACCAAGACGAAGAAAGTAGTAGCAAGGCAAAGAAGGGGAGGGAGACAGTCAGAAGGAGAAAGCATGACTCACAATGAGAATGCTATGTCATATGGTGAAGTCAGGAAGGTGGTAGCTCACCTAGAGTACAATGTGGAAGGGAGGGAAGAAGGAAGGAAGGAAGCCCCAGAACAGGGATGTCAGGGATCTCGAAATTGGGTCCACATGGGCCAAAGTCCTAGATACTATCACCGTAACTCTGCTGTGGAGTGACAAAGCCAGGTGTCTCTCTCTCTCTCAGAGATATTAATTGTTAATAATTAATGCCCTGAGTATGCCAAGGGTGATTCCCTCCAGGTAGCAGAGATTCCTCCTGTGATAGCTCTAAAATGAGTAGTATTTTTCACTTGAGCAAAGGGGAAAGGATTTGTGGTTTTAAATTCTTCTTCAAAATGCCTTTAGAGAGTTTCTTCAGGTCACCTTGTGACGGAATAGGGAAGGGGGAGAGAGAGGAAGGAATTTTACAAGACTTGGTTAGCTACAAAATATTGTCAGGCTGCGTCTAGCATGGACATTTATTGATTCTTTAATGAACGTGTAGGAAAAGCTGAGGAGTAAAGCCTAACTCTGGCTTCAGGCCAGGCAAAGGTATTTATTGATTCTCCTTTTTTGAATTGAATTAAATTCCTACCCAGCCATCCTCTCTGCTAGGATGGCTTGCCTGTTGAAATCCTACCCAGGGTGGAACACTTGCATATGTTGTTGGACTTAGCTGACATGTTGATTAGTTTTGCTGAATTGCTTTCTTGGTTTTTCTGTTTTATTCTTTGTCACAAGGGATGGCTTTCTGGGTGGGTGAGGGAGAGGGATAGAATGGAAAATAAAGGTGATGTAAAAACAAAAGTGTATCAACAAAAATGTAAAAGAAAAAAAAAGAAACCCTACTGAGACATCAGGGACTAGATTAAATAACTTTCTTTTTGGAAACTGGGTTCTCCCTCTCTTCCCCAGTCTGGAAGCATCACTACAAGAACTCACAGACCCAATCCCAATACTGATTGGTTCCAGAGCTTCGACCCACTCCATTTCAGATCTGGTTTGATTCTCCCTTGCTTAACCAGTGTGGTGGCCCTCATGCGCAGGGGTTAGTACTGGTGCTGAACTGAGTACTGACATCCAGTTAGCTTTTAGCCCTACTACAGCTCAGAACTGCCAAGCTCAAGGGGGTGCAGCAGCTCAGCCTCCCCCAACAGCAGGAATTGACTACAATCACGCGCCACCACACCCAGCTTCAAATGCCTTTTTTCCTGCAGCCTTTCTTGATTCTCCACCCCTAACCCCATGAAGAAATGATCTCCCCTTCCTCAGAACTCCCACAACACTAAGATGGCTCTACTTACACACTCATCGAATTACTTGTGTTCATGATCTCTTTCCTCGATAAGATTGTGATCTCCTTGAGAGCAGCGATTATCATTCATCTTTGTATTTTTCTCTGTACCTAGTACAGGGACATGCATATTATACATGCTTAGTAAATGTTTCTTAAAGATAATGTCAACCAGAAATTAAAAGTTGGGGGTTCCTTAACAATGGCAATGATTTAACAAAAGCATACGTTTTAATCATCTCTGTGTTGGGCATTGTGGGGAAATATGAAGATATTGAAGGTGCTGCTACTGCCCTTAAACCACCCACAGTCAAGTTAAGGAAACAGAGCACAGGAAAGCAAAGTAATAATACAAGTGGACTGTTTTTCTCAGTTGGGGTGAATCTGTGGTTTCACTGATGTAAGGAAACTCCCTCTCCCCAAAAGATCAGTGCCTGTCTTACAACCTAGAGTTTTAGAGATTGGCTATTCCATATGTGTGTATGTGTATATATGCATGTACGTATGTATATGTATGAATGGATGGAATATCGATGTAGATATGATCTGTATATATACACATGTATATTTATATATGTAGATTTATACACACATATACATGCATGTATATTAATTATTATATATTATAGGTTATATTATATGTATATGTAATATATATGTGCTTGTCCATATACATATGTACATGTATATAAATGATACTGTAAAGCAATATATGGTGGAAATACCAATGAGGCAGCAAGAGTTAATGGAGAAGACACCAGTTTTAGAGTGAGGAGACATTTGGATTCGAATCCTCACTCTTATACTTATATAACTTTGGGATACTAAGCAAATCATTTGCCTTTACTGAACCTCAGTTTCTAATCTAGAAAGTGGGGGTAATTACACATGAGCTCTCTATCTGTCTCACAGGATTGTCATAAGGAAAACATTTGCAAAGGCTCTGAGCTCTATAGAAATGTTTGCGATGATGATGGTCATAGATATAGGGTTGTCAGGGATCTCAGAGCTCATCTAGTTCAAGCTCATTTTATTGACGAGGAAACTGAAACTGAGGGAAGTGTCTTGAACCTGGAGACTGAAATCTCAGACAGTCCCCTTTCTCTCAGATATTCAATCTTGCTTTTCTTGGTTCCTTCCTACTACCTTCAAACATGCCCAAGTCTCCCCATTCTTAAAAAATCTTGCCTTGGCCCTACCATCCCCTCAAACTGTCACCCTCTCTTTCTTACCCAGAAAGCTGTCTACACTCTCCATCTTCACCACTTCTCCTTTCACTTACTCCTTTATCCTTTGCAATCTGACTTCCAACCAAACTAAAACTGCTGTCTTCAAAGATACCAGTAATCCCTTAATTACCATAGTTGGTGGTCTTTTCTCTGCCTTCACCCTTCTTGACTGATCTGCTACATCTGTTTTCCACCATCTCCTCCTGGATTCTCTTTCCTCTCTGGGTTTTCATGACAACTCCTCCCAAATGAGATGATATTTGTAAAAGTACTTAGCACAGTGCCTGGCACATAGTAAGTGCTATAAAAATGCTTATGCCTTTCTTTTCTCTTCCTTCCCCCGATCTTTCTTCATTCTCTTCTTACCTGTCTGGCTACTTCTCCATCTCCTCCATTGGCTCATCATCTATATCACACCTCAAAACTATGGATGAAAGAAGGTCTGTCTCCTTGATGCCCTTTTCTTCCTTCTTGGCAATTTCATCAAATCTCATGAGTTGAATTGTCATCTCTATACAGATGACTCACAGATTTCTATATCCAGCACCACTGTCTCCTTTGAGATGTCCCAAAGTGACATCATTATCTTTCCCTAACAAAGCCCTCCTTTCTTCTAAACTTCACTATTTCTGTCAATGATCACCCTTTCAATCTCCTAGGTGTAAAGACTTACTCTGTCCTCAACTCTTCAATCTTCCTTACCCCACACATCTGACCAGTTGCCAATCTTACCTTTTCTTCCTTCACAATATCTCACATTTACCTTCTTCTCTTTGCCCACATGACTGCCACCTTAGTTCAGGCTCCGCTCACCTCTCACCTAGGCTGCTGAAAGTCTCCTAATTGAGCTCTCTGCCTCAAGTCTCTCCCCATTCCAGTTCGTCCTAAACATTGCTGCCAAAGCGATTCTCCTTAAGTACAGGCCCAACTGAGTCACTCCTCTACACAGTCAATTCACAAGCTCACCATTGACTCAGATAAAACATATACTCCTCTGTTGAGTTTTCAAGCCCATCACCCCCTGATCCCAATCTATCTTCCCAGTTTTACTGGACATTGCTTTCCCTCCTTTATTTGGGGATTCAGCCATCACAGACTTCTGTCCCTTCCTCACATACAATACTCTATCTCTTGACTCTGTATCTTTGCACATGTCATCTTTCACGCCTCTTCTTCAAGATGTAACCCAAGCACACATTCTATGCATGGGAATCTCCTGATTTCCCAATGGCTGCTGCCTGCCTTCCTAAGCTACTTTGTATTTAATTACTTTGTATTTATTCTTTATACACTTGTTTGTTTGCTTTTTGTTTTCTTCATTACAATATAAATTCCTTGGATAGCTGGGTGATGAAGTGGATAGAGCACTGGCACCAGAGTCAGGAGGACCTGAATTCAAATCCAGACTCAGACACTTGCTAGCTGTATGACCCTGGGCAAGTCACCTAACTCCTATTGCCTCCAAAAAAAAAAAAAGAATATAAGTTCCTTGAGAGTGAGAATTGTATTATTCTCTGTACTTATATTCCCAGTGACTAGCACATTTTTGTTGTCCAGTCATTTTTCAGTTGAGCTCCACTCTTTGTGACCCCATTTGGAGTTTTCTTGGCAAAGCAGTTTATCATTTTCTTCTCCAGCTCTTTTTACAGGTGAGGAAACTAAGGCAAACAGGATTGAGTGACTTTTCAGGGTCATACAGCTAGTAAATGCTGAGGCCAGATTTGAACTCAGGAAGATGAGTCTTCCTGACTGCAGTCCCAACACTCTATCCTCTGAGCCACCTAGCTGCTTCTGCCAGGCACATAATAAGTATTTAATAAATGGTTGTTGATTGATTCTCCAAGGTCACACAGGCAGCAAAAACCAGAAGTAAGTTTTGAACTTAGCTTCTGTTCTACATATGTTAGCAAATTTGAAAAATTCAACCGTGGCTACTGATTTGGAAAAGATCAGTTTATGTCCTAATCCTAAAGAAGGGCAATGCCAAAAAATATTCAAGTTACCAATCAGTTGCACTCATTTCACATGCCATCAAGGTTATGCTTTCTATATAGATTCTACAAGCTAGGCTTTAGCAATATTCAAACCAAGAATTACCAGAGAAGCAACTGGTTTTTGAAAAGACAGAGGAACTAGAGACCAAATTGCCAACATTCACTGGATTATGGAAAAAAACAAGGGAGTTCCAGAAAAACATCTTTTGCTTCATTGACTACCCTGAAACCTTTGACAATATGGATCACAATAAAATGTGGCAAATCCTCAGAGAGATAGGAGTACCAGATCATGTCATTTGTCTCCTGAAAAATTTATATTTGGGCCAAAAAACAACAGTTAGAACTGAACATGGGTCAACTAATTGGTTTAAGGTTGGAAAAGGAGTGTGACAAGGTTGTACATTGTCACTTTATTTGTTTGAATTATATGCAGAGTACATAATGAAAAATGCCAGTCTGGGTGAAATAGCAACAGTCTCAGATATACAGACTGATGGCAAAAAATGAAGAAGCATTAAGAAACCTCTTGATGAGGGTGAAAGAGAAGAGTATAAAAGTTAGCTTGAAGCTTAACATAAAAATAAAAAAAAACTAAGACCTTGGCAACTGGTCCTGTCACATCCTGGCAAACATAGGGAAAAAGAAATGGAAACAGTGTCAGATTTTGTGTTATTAGGCTCAAATAGACCACTGCAGATGGCTAATTAATCATGAGGTTAAAAAATATTTGTTCTTTGGAAGGAAATCTATGGCAAATCTAGAAAACATACTAAAAAGCAGAGACATCACCTTGCCAACAAAGACTTATACAGTCAAAGTTCTGGTTTTTCTAGTAGCAACGTATAGGTGTATAGCAGAAGACACTCATGAATTGTGATGCTGGTGAAGATGTTTGAGAGCCCCTTGGACAGCAAAGAGATCAAATCAGTCAATACTTAAAGAAATTAATTCAAGCTATTCACTGGAAGGTTGAATACTGAAGTTGAAGTTTAAAAACTTTGGCTACATAATGAGAAGACGAGACTCATTGAAAAAGACTCTGATGTTGGGAAAGATTGAAGACAAAAGGAAAAGGCTATAGCAAAGGATGAGATGGATAGATAGTGTCATGGAAACAACAAACATGAGCTTGGACAGACTTCAAAAGATCACAGAGAATAAAAGGACCTGGCGTGCCATGATTCATGGAGTCATGAAGAGTTAGACATGACTGAATGACTGAGCAGCAACAACCTCTGACTCCAGAGCAATGCTCTTCCTACTGTATAATGCTGACTGATGATGAAATGCCCCACAAAGTTCTAAATGTCACGCTGCAGTGTGCAGGTGTCCCCTGGGTTCTCAAACTCTAGGCATGATTTCTATTACTCTCAAATAGCTTTGATTACAGTTTCAGTGACATACTGAGTCTGTTGTCCAAAGACCAATCTAGCTAAGAATGGATATCATTTCCAGGAAGCTAGCCACTAGGTGATGGATTTTTTGATCATAGAGACCTATGAAAGAAATAAAAATGGAAAATGTCTCTTTTCTTTCTATAGTGACAGTAGAGTAATGGAAGGGGTGGGAGGAAGGCAGAGGGTGCTAAGGATCAGACATTTTTTAATGTGCCTAAAACATTAACTTAACTGTAAATACTCTAAATGTGAGATCATTGTCTAATAGCCAATAACTGAGTTACAGTCAGAAGTGTTGAACCACATCAATAATCGCATTCTCACATACTAACTAAAAAGACAAAAAGAAGTTGCAACCAAATTGAAGAATTTTTCACAAATTCTTTCAGGAGATAAAGATGAAGGAGTTGGTGGAGTTAGTATCATTATATTCCCGAAGGTAGCGAGACATATCATTTCACAAGATAGACTCACATTGCAGTGCTTATGCTGAACATAAGTAAAAACATCACCATGTACATAATTGTAGCTTATGCACCACAACTCTTGAAGGAAGTTTAGAGATAGAGAAATAAATAATAATAGCTAACTTTTATATAGTGCTTTACAAATACTATCTTCATTGGATTGTTGCAACAATGCTGGAAAGCAGGTGCTAATATTATTCCCATTTTACAGATGAGAAAAATGAGGCTGGTCCTATGGAGAACTCGACAATATCTTCCAGGTTAAGTTTTTGCATCCTTTGAATGCAAAGATGAGCATAAAGAGCATGGTAAAAAATTATATATGGAAAATATGTCTCAGTTTTGAAGAACAGAAGATGCATAGTTTCTCACACTTATCAAAAACTGTAAATGAGAAACCACTGAGCCTTTAGATGTATAGCCCAATGGAAAGGGTGACATACTTTGAGTCAAAGAACTTGAGTTCAAATCCTGGCTGTGACATAAATTTTTTTTTACTGTTTATTTATATATTTTTAGTTTTTAACATTCATTTCCACAAAATTTTGAGTTTCAAATTTTCTCCCCATCTCTCCCCTCCCCCTACCCCATAACACTTTGCATTCTGATTACCCCTTCCTTCAATATGCCCTCCCTTCCATCACACCTCTCCCTTCCCTTATCCTCATCTTCTCTCTTTTCTTGTAGGGCAAGATTGATTTCTACACCCCATTACCTGTATTTCTTATTTCCCAGTTGTATGCAAAAACAATTGTCAACATTCATTCCTAAAATTTTGAGTTCCAACTTCTCTCCCTTCCTCCCTCCCCATCCATCCCACTGAGAAGGCAAGCATCTTGATATAGGCTATATATGTGTAGTTTTGCAAAAGACTTCCATAATAGTCATGTTGTATAAGACTAACTATATTTCCCTCCATCTTATTCTGTTCCCCATTTATTCTATTCTCTCTTTTGACCTTGTCCCTCCCTAAAAGTGTTTACTTCTAATTACTCCTTCCTCCCATTTGTCCTCCCTTCTATCATCCCCCCACCCCATTTGTCCCCTTCTCCCCTACTGTCCTGTAGTGAAAGATAGATTTTCATACCAAATTGAGTGAGCATGTTATTCCCTCCTTAAGCCAAAAGTGAAGAGAGTAAGCTTCACTTTTTCCCTCTCATCTCCTCCCTTTTCTCCTCCATTGAAAAAGCTTTTTCTTGCTTCTTTTATGAGAGATAATTTGCCCCATTCCATTTCTCCCTTTCTCCTCCCACTATATTCCTCTCTCACCCCTTAATTTTATTTTTTTAGATATCATCTCTTCTTATTCAGTTCATCCTGTGCACTCTCTCTCTCTCTCTCCATACACACACACACACACACACACACACACACACACACACACACACACATACGTGTGTGTGTGTGTGTGTATAATCCCTCCAACTACCCAAATATTGAGAACAGTCTCAAGAATTACAAATATTATCTTTCCATGTAGGAACGTAAACAGTTCAACTTTAGAAAGTCATTTATGGTTTCTCTTTCCTGTTTACCTTTTCATGTTTCTCTTGATTCTTATGTTTGAAAGTCAAATTTTCTATTCAGCTCTGGTATTTTCATCAAGAATGCTTGAAAGTCCTCTATTTCATTGAATGACCATTTTTTCCTCTAAAGTATTATACTCAATTTTGCTGGGTAGGTGATTCTTGGTTTTAATCTCAGTTCCTTTAACTTCTGGAATATCATATTCCAAGTCCTTCAATCCCCTAATGTAGAAGCTGCTAGATCTTATGTTATCCTGGTTTTATTTCCACATTACTTGAATTGCTTCTTTCTAGCTGCTTACAATATTTTCTCCTTGACCTGGGAACTCTGGAATTTGGCTGCAACATTCCTAGGAGTTTCTCTTTTTGGGTCTCTTTCAGGAGGTGATCAGTAGATTCTTTCAATATTTATTTTGCCCTCTGGTTCGAGGATATCAGGGTAGTTTCTTGGATAATTTCATGAAAGATGATGTCTAGGCTCTTTTTTTTTTGATCATGGCTTTCAGGTAGTCCCATAATTTTTAAATTGTCTCTCCTGGATGTATTTTCCAGGTCAGTTGTTTTTCCAATGAGATATTTCACATTATCTTCCATTTTGTCATTCTTTTGGTTTTGTTTTGTGATTTCTTGGTTTCTCATAAAGTCATTAGCCTTCATCTGTTCCATTCTAATTTTGAAAGAACTATTTTCTTCATTGAGCTTTTGAACCTCCTTTTTCATTTGGCTAATTCTGTTTTTTAAAGCATTCTTCTCCTCATTGGCTTTTTGGACCTCTTTTGCCAATTGAGTTAGCCTATTTTAAAGGTGTTATTTTCTTCAGCATTTTTTGGGTCTTCTTTAGCAACCTGTTGACTAGCTTTTCAAGCTCTTCCATGGCCTGAGGCCATTGCATGTTTATTTTGGAAGTACTGGATGCAGAAGCCTTGACTTCTTCTGACAGTATGCATTGTTGTTCCTCATCTGAAAGGATGAAAGAAAATACCTGTTCACCCAGAAAGTAACCTTGTGTAGTCTTATTTTTTTCCCCTTTTTGGGGCATTTTCCCAGTCAGTTACTTAAATTTTTAATCCTTTGTCAAGAGGACGCTATAGTCTGGACACCTGAAAGTTCTCAGTTCCTCCATGGTGGCACAATCAAGGGAGAGGAGTTTACTCCTCTCCTGGCCTGCACACTCATCTGGGAGCAACCGAAAACTTTTCTGCCCTGAATCTGAGAGTAGTAGAATTCCCTCCACAACTGCCTCCAGCTCTGCCAGCACTTCTCCCCCTCACCCCAGGGCCTGATTCAGAGCTGAGATTCAGATAAGTTGCTCAATTCTCCCATGGGCTTTTTAGGGGGAGGGCTCCAACAGTGGATGCTGCTACTGCAGTGGTTGCTGCCAGTGGAGCCAGATTGTGCTCCCTTTCCCAGATGAAAAGGCTTTCTCACTGACCTTTGAATCTTCCTTTGGTGCTTGTGGGTTGAGGGATCTGAGAACCACCACTGCTGCTGAGGATTCTGCCCCTGAGGCCTGTTCCAGTTCTGTTCCTGCTGGTGCCCCATAGCCAAGGCTGGGCTCCCTGGGCTGTGCTCCACTCTCTATCCCCTGCAATAGACCTTTCTTGTCAGTTTTCCAGGCTACCTTGAGCTGGAAAACTCTTTCACTCTGGCGTTTTGTGTCTTCTGCTGCTCTAGACTTTGTTTAGAATCATTTTTTACAGGTATTTTATGGACTGTGGGGGAAGAGCTAGAGTATGTATGTTTTTCTACTCTGCCATCTTGGCTCTGCCCTATAACATTCATGACCTGTGGAATTTAAGGTAAATCACTTAACTCCTCTGGGCCTCAATTTACTCATGTGTAAAATGAGATGGTTGAACCAGATGGTTTCTAAGGTCTTTTCTACCTCTAAATCTATAGTCATATGATTCACAAAATCTAAATAGCTCCAATCTGACTTATTCAAATAAGTCAGCAAGACCGAAAAATGGGAAATAGAAAAATAGACCTTTATCAACACTTTTTTTTTATAAAATTTAATCAGTACAAAACAGTCACTACAACTAAGAGACAAAAGGGACCCAGAAACTACCTTAACCAGCAAAACCTTGATTTCCTTGCCAAGTAGAGAAGGACAGCAGCCAAAGGCAACACCAACTTAGAATTCAGACTCATTTGTAAAACACTTCAGAAAAAGCTGGCAGAAGATTACAAGTAGTGTCGTATCATAAAATAGTGAAAATCAATGGAAACCAAAAGAAGTTTATAGAAATCATGGTGAGAGACACAGACAAGCCACATTATCTATCTCAAGAGGATTCATCAATAAACCTGGAAGGGAAACAAGAGGGAGAGAGATAATAGCACAAATTTGTCATATTTCTATAACATTTGAATGTCAACACTAGTAGCAGAGAAAATAGTTCATTTGGACCCTAACAAACGTTAATCACTATGCTAATGTGCTACAAAAAGAAGTAAAAGTGGCACTTAAAAGATGAAGTTGAGAAGAGCAATTGGACTAAGGAAATCCATTCTAGAGATATAATAAATTACAAGTTGAGGGCATTAACAATGCTTCTTCCACTGACAGCATAGCGATAAAATGAGTTCATTTGTAGATGATACATGTAGACAATTGTAATGTTAATGGGATAATAAAATCTTCCCCTCCAATAGGCCTCACATGGAGTCCATTGTGGGAGGGACTTGCCTTGGTTAGGGGGAGGTTGCTTATAGGAAGGCTTTCACGCCTTTTGGTACTAAATTGATTAGGCACTGAGTTACACTGGATGTGATGCCTTCTGGCTCTGAGAAGGGTATGTATACTCTGAGTTGGTATTTTGCTTTGGGGGTTTACTTATAAGAAGGATCATTTGATTTCCTGATCAAGACTCTGAGTAGCTGTATGTTCTGACCCCTTGATTGCTCAGATGTAAAGGCTATCTCGATCCAGTGGTGTATGTAAAGTGTATAACGGTATTGCTGAGATTTAGGCATGCAGAGTCCTTTCTGTTGGTCTTTATGTAATTACTCTGCTTGCATTTTCGCTGATGTTCAGTACTGACTTTTTCCTTGAACTAGCGAATGTAATTAAAGAAGACTGTTGACTCCTTAAAAGCTGCTTTGCTTTAAGAAAAGCAGATCCAAGAACCTGTGCTAGCAGGTCATCCTGGGTATGTTAGGGTGCTTGCTGTTTCAAGAATATACATTACTATTGACCCCTTAGAATGTAATCTCCTTGAGGGTAGGGACTATTTAATGCTTTTTTCATGTATCTCTAACAGATAGGACACTGTTTGGCTAAAGTAAGTGGTTAATAAATGTTTGTTGATAGATTAATTGATTGATGTTGTTCAACAGTATGACTTCTGAAACATTTTTTTGGTGAGGGCCTCTAGGTGTTTCTGTTTGTGGATGGCAATTTACTGATTCCATTGAGCTCTAAAAATCTGCAGTTTCCCATATGAGATCTATAATCCTTCAATAGAATTTGACCTAGCTAGTTACATGGGGGAAAACCAAGTGGATGAAGAAATCCTGTTGTTTTGATTATAATATGAAATAGATAGACAATTTATAGAACTGGTCCATGAATACATATATCAATGTGGGTGACAATGCGGCATAGTTGATAGAGTACCAGGCCTAGTGTCAGGAAGACTCATCATCCTGAGTTCAAATCTGGCCTACCTGTGTGATTCTAGCAAGTCACTTAACGCTATTTGCCTCAGTTTCTCATGTGTAAAATGAGCTTGAGAAAGAAATGACAAAACTGCTTCAGTAGCTTTACCAAGAAAACCCCAAATAGGGTCATGAAGAGTCCAACATAATTGGAACAACTGAACAGCAATAACAATGATTGCATTTACAAGGAGATTTTCAGTAACAAATTTCTCATTTACAGTGAGAATTTTAGTGACTTGAGAATTCTCCCTGAAACAAAAGGATGTGTGTATGTATGTGTATATATATATGTATATATATGTATGTATGTATGTATATGTGAATATTTATGTATATATGTGTGTACACATATATAATATTTATTTATACATCCATATACTCATACATACACATATGTATATATATATATATATATATATATATATATATATATATATATATATATATATATATATATATATATATAGGTATTTAACTTCAATGTTCTAATGGTTCTCTATGGTTACAAGTCATGGGATACTACAGTCTTTGAAGAACTGAAATTGAGGGTCAAGCAAAGTACAATGTAGAAATATATGGTATGTTTGAGTAGACAGCTATAGAATACAAACAAAGAATTGCATGGGAGGAGTGGATTAGACTATATCATATAAAATTGTATCATCAGAAATGGATGCAAACCTCTCATGTAACTAACAATCTATGTGTACCATTGCTATATCTGGGCTATCAATACATAAAGAATAAAGATGACAAATTATGGAACGAAATGGACAAGAGTTGTGGGGATTTTCGGTTATACAGGGTGAAAGGTTGTAGCTACAATACAATCTGCCCCAATGGAAGGAGAAGCCGCATCCAATAAAAGAGAAGTATAAAAGTCAATATAATTTTAGAACTGATGCCTATAAGTACACTTACTAACCTAATCTTCTTGTCTATGTCAAGTATCAAAAAGATTTTTTCCATCAATGAAAAAGAAAAAGAAATCTATGCTCAAGGCAGACAAGTCTTAACAACATTCAGAGATTGCTTCACGAGATTATCTCAAGGAGGGAAGATACCAAAAGAATACAAAAATTCATAGATGGTAGTATACCCCCAAAGAGGATATAAAGCATTCTAACAACTCCTGACCCATGCATCTACTTTTTACCTTTATAAAGTCTTTATGAGGATGTGCTACATATAGATGAAGTATTCTTGGGGCAAATATGAGGAGGAACAGGCAGGCTTTTAAAAATAGTCCTTAATGGCAAGCCACATCTTTACAGTCACACAACTGATGAAAATGTCCAGAAAATTCAATGCCCTGCTGTGTTTATTATTTGCTGATTACAGCACAGCATTTGACTCAATGAAAGAAAACCATATCCTCAAATGCTCTAGTCTAGTAGTCTTTCATGCCTATATTAAGATCCCTTAACAAATGCAACCACAGAGATAATGACCCTTTGATTATTAACATCATGAGGCATAAAACAGGTGGATGTCCACCAAAGATGTTGCTCGTGTTGTTGAGAATGTCTTATGTAAGATCTAAATGGAAGAAGAGCTCCCTGTAGATTGTTGGAATCATTATTTATGTTATTTTCCTGGGCCTGACTATTTCCCTTTGTATCAGTAATTATAAAACTTTCCACTCTTCTCTTTATTCACCATATTCATCATTTCCTGCATTGTAGTAATATTCTCTTATTAAAATTTAGCAATCTTCTTTTGCATTACCTAATTGACAGGCATCTATTTTATTTCCAGTTCTTTACTACTTACAAGAAAAGTTATTATAGTTATTTTGTTGAATATGGGACATTTCTTTTGATCATTTACGTTTTGGGGGCATATACTTAGAAGTGGAATTTCTGGGTCAAAAGTTATAAATATTTTATTTACCTTCTGTGCATAATTCTAAAATGCTTTCTCAGAAGGTTTGGACTAATGCACAGCTCCACCAACAATGCATGTGCATTGCCCAATGCATGCCCATCTTTCCACAACCATTCTAACATTAATTGTTTCTATCTTTTGTCATCTTGGACAGTTTGCTGAATATAAGGCAATGCCTCAAATTTGTTTTGATTTTTGTAAAGGATCTTTTATAAGGAAGCATCATTGGTTTAGTGGAAAGAGAGCTGGCTATAGAATCAGAGTTCAAGTTCAATGCTTACAGTGTCTATGATCTAGGGCAAATGATCTAATGTCTCTAGCTTCTATCTTCCTCTTCTATAAAATTAGGGAGCTGCATTAGATATCCCTGAGCTGAGCCTTGTTCTCTCACTTTAATATGTGTGAAGTGAACAGCCCCAGGCCTTATTGAGGCATATGCTTCATTCTTGGGCTGCTCAATTTCTGATCTCCAGGCATTTTTTGCCAGGTTTCTGAAAGACTCTTTTTACTGTACCAAGTCGGGGGGGTGGGGGAGAAATGAGAGATGCAAATGTATTCCCTAATAAATTCAGGCAGTCTCCTTTTCTCAACAGATCCATCTAGTCCTTTTCCCCTCTAGAAAACCCCATGTGGTTTTCCACTTTCTTTCCTCTTTCTACTACTTGGGAAGAAAGATATACTTCATTATTTCCTCATCAAGCATTGTAGTACTCCAGGCTTCCCTGCATTATTGCATGTGGATACATAGATTAGGTTCAGGGAAACCAAGCTGCTGCAAGCCCCCATTTATCAGAAGAACATCTGGGGTTCTGGGTGGTGATTTTCTGCCCATCTCTGCTATTAAATTTACAAAATGTGAGCAGTCATACAAATAGATATGCTTGTTGTTGCCCTAAATTAAGCCCAGAAGGGGATTGATTTGGGAGACCAGGAGCTCTCTGTACTGTCACTAATGCATTCCCATCCTGGAGGAGATGTTGCTGCAACCAAATACAGATCTCAATAGCAATGGAGATAGATTTGAGCATTTCGATAGAGACAGATGTGAGCCTCTAGATCTGTGCATGCAGACGCTGCTTTGAGGGAGACAAATATTCTGCAAACAAGAGAAAAGCAGAGAGTTTATTTGGGGACAGAGACAGAGGGAGTAACATGTGTGGGGCACTGAGCACTATGTGGGAATGAATCTGCCCTGCTAACTGTAGCTATGTTGCCTTTTTTCGCCAAGGATCAATCACTCTCCATTAGGTCAAGTGATAATCAATAGGTGTGAGGGACTAAAGGAGAAAGGGTCTTAATAGAAGGATCCAATTAGATCTCTGATAATTTGATACAGTGGAATGAATGGATTCCTGACTTCTAGTCACTAGCTTGCTTTGCCACTGGCTTGCTGTGTGACAAGCCATTTTTCTTTTCTAGACCTCAGTTTCTTCAAATGTAAAATGGGGGATATTATTTGCAGATAGGAAATTTCCTGAGCAGAAGCAAGGGGGGAAGGGAGAAATAATTCTGTAAGTATTCTTATTTTTTTCTGAAAACCTTTGGATCTCTAAGTGCTCTTTGATATGAGATTTGGGGAAGCAAAAGGAAATCTATCAGATCATAAAATTTAAAATGAATCTATAGATCCTAGACTGCTCTTTGGATCTCTGCTGCTTGTAATGTGCTCAGCTGGACTTAAGGCGAAGAATTACTCCATGCTGTCTATCCTTACCACTGAATGCACAATGAAAGCAGATGTCCCACTGACCACCATTTCTATGGTAAAAGGATTGAAAACCATGACCTTAGGAGGCTGATGGAGAGGAGAAGAATTGGGGGAAGGATGAGCTGTGATCAAATACTTGAAGAGTTGTATGGAAAAGTAAGACTTATTTTGATATTCTCCAAAAGATATAACTACAACCAATGGATGAGGGAAAACATCTATAAACAGTTGGAATTGTCCAGTAGAAGGGACCTGACCCAAGATGATGAAACTCATAAATGCTATGTTGTTGCTATTTTTGCGACTTTGGGCAAGTCACATAACTGCTCAGAATCTCAGTTTCTCCATCTGAAAAATGTGGCATTGGATTCTTTAGATGACCTCTAAGGTCCCTTTCATTCTTAGTGTGAGATCCTATAATCCTATGATGAAGATACAAATATATAGCAATGCTTATTTTTTCCAGTGGCCAAGAACTATTCTAATATATCTTACCCAATTTCAGTCAAAAATAGAAATCATTCATCTTAGTGATGGGATGAAGATGATAGAACCGGTATCTGTGGGGACACTGACTCAGAGTGGCTCCCTTAATGGACTTATCTGGTTGGCGCATGCATCTTGTCTTGGTTCAGATTTATACATCACTATCATGGTTGTGTTATCTTGCTAAAAGTGAGATAAATTGCTCAAATTGTTACATCTTTTTCCCCCAATGGGGCCTAATTGGATTTGCAAAGCAAGTAGTCTCTGTAGCCTGGTGTGAACCATGAATTACACTCTACACAGCATGAGTTAGAACCACTGGCAAAAGGAAATGCCAAACAATCACATAAAGTGAAGAAAGAACACAATTGTGCAGGACTGGCTTTAATTTGGGTGGTGTCAAATGGTAAGAGCACAATGAAGGAGGCAGATTAGTAAGGATATTAGATAGAGTACTTGGACTTAGAGGTAAGAAGGTCCTAAGTCAAATCTTACCTCAGACACTACTGTAACTTAGGAAACCTTGGGCAAGGGGCCCAGACTCCTTCAGTCTCAGTTTTCTCATCTGTGAGATGGGAATAAATCTAGTGCCTTTATCACAGGGTTGTTGAAAATAAAATGAGGTAAGGCATAAATAAAGCACTTTGCAGGCCTTAAAGGACTATATTATTAGTGCTGTTGTTATTAGCTTTATCATTATCAAATTACTTTTGGACAGAAATAAAAATAGTCTCTCATACTTGTAGAACATCACCCCCTTACAAAGTGCTTTATAGATTTTATTTCATTCCATCCTCATAATACCTTGTGAGGCCAACATGGAAAGTGTTAATATTCTCACCAGACTTACAAGGCTCAGTGAAATGAGGGGACTTGCCCAAGGTTTTCCCCTTAGTGGATGGCAAAGCTGGTACCTAAAAGCAGGCCTTCTGATGCTGAGTAAAAGGCTATTTCTACTCTGCAGAATATCAGTTGGAAGGATCTCAAAGGCCATCAGATATGAAAGTTCGCATCTAGCGACAGTTTGGGGACCTCCAGTGAGTGACGAATCCACTATTGCTCAAGGCAACTGATGTGTGTCTGTGTGTGTTTCAAATCCAGCCTTACTTACTAGCTGTGTGACCCTGAGCAAATCACTTAACCCTGTTTGCCTCAGTTTCCTCATCTATAAAATAGCAAACTACTCTAATATCTTTGCCAAACAAACCCCAAATGGGGTCACAAAGAGTTGGACACATCTGAGCAACAACTGTAGATGTAACTTGATATGGTAACCTATATTTGTGCATGTATATATATATATGTGTGTGTGTTTATACATATATACACACATGCATGCACACACATACATACATACATATATATCTGTATATATGTATCTCTCTATATATATATATATATTACATATATATATAATATATATATTCCTTATCCCTTCGCTTTCCACTTTTTTTCCTAATTCTGCTTACTAGAGTAAAAAGCAAATCTAATCGCTCTTCTCCATTTCAGTCTTTCAAATAAAAAACTGAACATAGCTACCATCCTTAAGCCTTAAGCCTTCTCTTCTTAGACCAGAGATCCCTGGTGTCTTCAGCATGCCTACGTGGAATGATTTCCAGTCTCTTTACCTGGTCACCCTGCTCTAAATGGATTCCATCCTGTCAATGTCTTTCCTAAACTATGCCCAGAAATGAATACAATATGTTAGATGTGGTCTTAGAGCAAAATAATAATAATTTAGCATTTGTATAGTGCTCTAAAGTTTGCAAAGCACCTCACACATTTTATCTCATTTTATCCTCATAATAACTCTGGGAGATAAGTGCTATTGTTATTCCCACTCTACAGATTACTGGAGTGCATTTAGAGCAGGGTGGCCAGGTCAAAGGACTATTGGAGACTATGCCACATAGGAATCAGTTGAAGGCACTATGGATATTTGACCTAGAGAAGGCCTTAGGGAGGTATGGTAGCTATATTCATAGTTTTTATTTGAAAGACTGATGGAGAAGAAGGATTAGTATATGAGGCTGAATATGAACTCAGGTCTTTCTGTCTCCGGGTCAAGCACCCTATTCACTGTGTCACCTAGCTGCCTTGTTGAATCACTTAACCTCTGTGTACTTCAGACAACTCCATAGGACATACCTACTATGTAAAAAGAAGGTTGCACTCTGTAACTACTTATCTACTTGGGCAGCAGACAGCCATATGCAAAGAATGGACCTGGGGTCAAGGACCTACATGCAAATCCTGGTTCTGCTACTTATGACCTGTGCAATTTTGGGCAAATCTCTTAACCTTTCTAGGCCTCAGTGGTTGGAGTCAGTGGTCCCTTTCAGCTCTAAATCTATGATCCTAGGGAGTTCCTACATGGAATTTTCAATTACAGATGAAATCATAACTACTTTGCATATCACACTTGTTCTGCACACTTTTTTTTCTTAATAATAATTGAGATCCCATTGGCTTTTTTGGGTACTGTAGCACACTGCTGACTCAACTTAAGCTTGCAGCTCACTAAAATCACTAGATCTTTTTTCTTATTTAGCCGATATCTTCCCATTCCTATACTAGAGTTTGTTTTTTGAACCCAGGTATAGAATTTCATTGTCATCTCTACAAACTTTTGTCTTTTTAGATTCAACCCATTGTTCTAGCTGTGTTTGGATTTCGTTCCTAGTATCTAACATGCTAGGTATCCTACTTTGGCTAACATGTCATCTTCATAGTTGTGTTTTCATCTAAGTTACTACCAAAAATGTTGAAGTACAAGGCCAAGAGCAGATCCCTGGGGATCTATATAAGTAACCTGCATCCAAGTTGAGATGAAATCATTAGTTTTTACTCTTCAGGTCACATCATTCAATCAGTTCTGAATCCACTCAATTATACAATGAGTCAGTAGATCAGCATTTATTAAACCCCCTCCTAAGCACCAGGTACTATGCTAAGTGCTAAGGAATAGAAAGGCAAAAGACAGCCCCTTCTCTCTAGGAGTTCTCGGTCTACTGGGGAGAAAACATGCAAAAAGCTATTTTAGCTGATGGGATTTTAGCTGAGAATCAAAGGAAGCCCGGGAAGGCAGGAGACAAAGATGTGGAGGGCCATTGGGAATGGCCACTGAAAATATTCTCCTTGATTCCACATCTCTCTGTGCTACATGGATATCATAAAATATTTTGCCAAAAATACTTTTCCATTATCTAGATATACTAAATAACACACTACTATACTTAGTATTTTAGATGCAAAGTCTATATTATTTCTCAGTCTATCAAGAGTCAAAAGAGCAAATGGCATCATGAGTCTGTCATGATCTGTTTTTGATAAAGCCCTGCTGACTCTTAGTGATTATTTCCATTTCTAAATATTTATAAATCTTTCATTTCGAAACTACCCTTATAGAGGTAGTATGGCACAATGCATAGCTTACTGGACTTGAAATTAGGAATGTTGTAGTTGTTCAATAGTTTTAATTATGTCCAGCTCTTTGTGATCCCATTTAGGGTTTTCTTGGCAAAGATACTGGAGTGGTTTACCATTTCCTTCTCCAGCTTATTTTATAGGTGAGGAAACCAAGGCAAGCAGGATTAAGTACCTTTCCTAGCTTCATCGGCTAGGTCAACTTCTGAGTCCAGATTTGAACTCAGGTCTTCCTAACTCCAGACCCTGCACTCCATCCACTGCACTACTTAGCTGCCAAATTAGGAATTAAAAAT